>NC_138998.1:15753394-16282032 GCF_964374135.1 Grampus griseus
AAAAAGCAGAGCACAGTGCCTAGTTCACTGTGGCACTTAGTACCTAGTACCTATTATCATTATGGTATAATTGCATTTTCCGGCTGATACTAAAACTACAGGGTGTTTTTTCTTCACTTCTAAAAGTACACATTTTCTGATCTAATTATCAGCTTGATAGCAAGACAACTTTTAAGACTCTTTGGTTTGTACATGTCTGAAATATATCCTTTATACTTTATACGTACAGTATTCTCTCTTTCTCTCCTTTTAATGCTCAAATGCACATAATACAAAGAAGCTCTCACACACACAAAAAGAAAAGAATATCTCTTCTTCCTGTTCTGAGAATTTTTCATTGCAGGTAATAAAATATTTTACAGAGAATTTATGTTTTATATAAGTTACAAAGCTTTTATCCCAAAAGATAAGCCAAATATAATTGAATTTGAGAAAGTTCCCCTCTTACGAAAGCTCCTGCAAACGTGAGTGAGGTTATCCTCACAACTTCACCAGTTTCTAGGCCAATTTTAACAAATTAATACGGTGGAATAATAATTTGAGATGTTCCTTTGGTCTAAGAGATATGATGAAGGGATGTCTGAAATCGAGGAGAGATCAAGAGGGAAACTCCTTAGCTCTTTGATACAACTTACCATCAAAGTTTGACAGGCTAATTTCGGAAGTGACCAGTTATCAGCCAGAGCTAGTTTTTCCTACTTCCATCCTGTTCCAGACCAGACAGAGGGTATATGCTCTATTTGGCAATGTATTGTCCTCTCTGTGCCTCAGTTTCCTCGCCTCTCAAATGGACATAAAAATGCCTACTTCAATATACCCATATACCCATATAGTCTCTGTCGTCACACATACACAGCTTGTATAAAGTGAGGAGGGAAATTGAGAGTATTTTGACATTGGTGGTTCTCTACGCCTTTTTTCCCATCTTCACCCCAGGATGTGTCTGTGTGGACTTTGGATTAGCAGTAGAACATCTCAGAACCACTTGAGGATGATCCAAGAGCTGAGGAGGACGTGAATCATCAGTCCCTTATGGACTCTGGTGATTGACAGCCTTGCTGATGTCCTCCCACCCGATGGTGTGAAAGCTAGAATCCAGAAGTCTGCGAGGAGTGTTGGAAACAAGTTGTAGCTTCAGAGCACCACAGAGGGGTGTGCGAGCGTCCCCAAGACTTCTCTGTGTTCAAGAGAAAGTGTCCGTACCTGAAACTAACACAACATTGTCAATCAACTATATTTCAATAAAAATTTAAAAAAAAGAGAAAGCGTACCCAAGGTGAATGAGAGAGAGAATAATTAATGTAAGCATGGAGTTGGTTCCTTCAGCCAAGATGAGAGGCTGTGTAGCAGGAAATGTGTGCAAAGCTGTCCTTGCCAGGCAGCACTGGTTGGGAATGCAGTCATCACAAAGGGATGCCAGTGTGGACTGGGCAGTGAAAGCTCAACCACTAAATTGACTATGTTTTTTTGGGAGCGACTAGACTTAGGTAGGTTTTATGTATTTTACATCAAGCAGAATGAGTGTTTCTTTCTTTCTTTCTTTTTCTTTCTTTCTTTCTTTCTTTCTTTCTTTCTTTCTTTCTTTCTTTCTTTCTTTCTTTCCTTCCTTCCTTCCTTCCTTCCTTCCTTCCTTCCTTCCTTCCTTTCTTTCTTTCCTTTCTTTCTTTCTTTCTTTTTCTTTCTTCTTCCCGTCCCGTCCCTTCCTTTCTTTAGGACTTTGAATAAAGAAAGTTAATTTGTAGGAAAAATAGAGGTATATTTTTGCACATATGCTATTTGAAGAAGGTTAGTGGTACCTGGGCGAAAGAAGCCAGGATCCTTACCCAGGTCTTTGATCCCAGAGCCAAGGGTAGGAAAGGCAAGGTAAATCCCATATTTTCCATCCCCAAATTATACCAATTTTCAGAACTGAGGCTCCCAATAATTTAACTTCTGTTATTATTTTTCTATATTCTCCAAGTTGAATGATTTCACCTACCAAACAAGTTACATATGTCAAGTAATCATTAATTCATATTTCAAATTTTAAACCAAAAGGTATATAGCTAATTTTCAGTGCTTCTCAACAGTGTGAGTTGATTGACTCCTTCCAGGGCCAATGAAACTTATTTGTGTTCACATCTTTCACCTTATCATGGCAAAGGAAAGATGATTTTCTCTTGGAAAATTACTAGACTCCTAAAATTCCAACCACATTCTCATTTTGAATGTGAAGGAATGGTGAAAGGCTCATAGAGTGGATAGATGGTACATAGCCAAAAGGAGGAGAGGTAAAGAGGATAGATTACTCTCATTGTCAATAATTAGAATTTGAACGTAAGAAAAGAATTCAAAGGTGTATTTAAAACTTTGCAGAACTGTCTTACTTATCCAAATACACATAAAGTAAGCTAACAGGTAGGAAAACTGTGAAACGATTGTTGGGAATTTTTTTTTTTAAGATTTAATTTTATTTATTTTTGGCCGCATTGGGTCCTCGCTGCTGAGCGTGGGCTTTCTCTAGTTGAGGCAAGCGGGGGTTACTCTTAGTTGCAGTCCACGGGCTTCTCCTTGTGGTGGCTTCTCTTGTTGCAGAGCACAGGTTCTAGGCATGAGGGCTTCAGTAGTGGTGGCGCACAGGCTCCATAGTTGTGGCACACGGGCTTAGTTGCTCTGCGGCATGTGGGATCTTCCTGAAGCAGGGATCAAACCCATGTCCCCTGCATTGACAGGCGAATTCTTATCGACTGTGCCACCAGGGAAGTCCCTGAGAATATTTTTAATTACATAACTCATTGTTCCCTATACAATATCTTATTTGACAAAATTTCTCTTCTGTAAAACCTTGGCTTTCTTTAGGTCACTGCTTTGTTTCTCTCTCTCCTTTTTTTTTTTTGCAGTACGCAGGCCTCTCACTGTTGTGGCCTCTCCCGTTGCGGAGCACAGGCTCCGGACGCGCAGGCTCAGCGGCCGCGGCTCACGGGCCCAGCCGCTCCGCGGCATGTGGGATACTCCCGGACCGGGGCATGAACCCATGTCCCGTGCATCGGCAGGTGGACTCTCAACCACTGTGCCACCAGAGAAGCCCTCTCTCTTTTTTTAAAGAGCAATTTTAGATTCACAGAAAAATTGAGAGGAGTATACAGAGGTTCCCATATACCCTCTGTCGTCACACATACACAGCTTCCTCCATTTTCAATATTATTCACCAAAGTGGTACATTTGTTACCAAAGATGAACCTACATTGACACATCATAATCACCCAAAAGTCCATAGTTTACTTGAGTTTCACTCTTAGAGTTGTATGTTCTTTTGGTTTGGACGAATGTATAATGATATATCCATCATTATGCTATCATACAGAGTATTTTCACTGCTTTAAAAAATCCTCCGTGCTCTGCCTATTCATCCTTTCCCACCCTCTACCCTGACGACCACTAATCTTTTTATTGTCTCCATGTGTGTCATATGGTAAGAGAATGACATTATGGAAAAGGCAGAAGTATGGTAAGACTATGTTTAGTTTTGTAAGAAACCACCAAACTGTCTTCCAAAGTGACTGTGCCATTTTGCATTCCCACCAGCAATGGATGAGAGTTCCCATTGCTCCACACACTCACCAGCATTTGTTGTTGTCATTGTTCTGGATTTTGGACCTTCTAATAGGTGTGTAGTGTATCTCACTGTTGCCTTAATTTGCATTTCCCTGATGACATATAATGTGGAACACTTTTTTCGTATATTTATTTGCTATCTATATATCTTCTTCAGTGAGGCATTTGTTAAGGTCTTTAGCCCATTTTTTAATTGGGTTGTTTGTCTTGTCATTGTTGAATTTTAAGCATTCTTTGAATAGTTTGAAGAGCAGTCCTTTATAAGATGTGTCTTTTGCAAATATTTTCTTCCAGTCTGTGACCTGTCTTTTCTATTTCTTGGCATTGCCTTTCATTAAGCAGAAGTTTTTAATTTTAGAGAAGTCCAGCTTATCAATTATTTCTTTCATGTATTGTGTCTTTGATGTTATATCTAAAAAGGCATCACCATACCCTGGGTCATCTAGGTTTTCTTCTATGTTGTCTTCTAGGAGGTTTATAGTTTTGCATTTTATAGTTAAGTCTATGATTCATTTTAAGTTAATTTTTGTGAAAGTTGTGAAGTCTGTGACTAGATTCTTTTTTTCTTTCTTTGTCTTCTTGCATATTGATGTCCAGTTGTTTCAGCAGCACTTGTTGAAGAGGCTATCTTTGCTCCATTGTATTGCCTTTGCTTCTTTGTCAAAGATCAGGTGACTGTATTTATGTGGGTCTGTTTCTGGGTTCTATTCTGTTCCACAGGTCTATTCTTTTTCTGTAGCTTTATAGTAAGTCTTGAAGTCGAGTAGTATCAGTCCTTCCATTGTGTTCTTCTTCAATATTGTGTTGGCTATTCTCGGTCTTTTGCCTCTCCAAGTAAACTTTAGAATCAGGTTGTCTATACGTGTTTCTCTTTTCATGTGAGTAATTCAACTCGTTCAACCTTTTCACCTTGGTTGCCTGGAAAAAAATCAGTGTAAGGTATATTTGCTTATTCACTGGAATTCTGTTCATCCTTATGGGTGGAATTTGATTTTCTTCTCTAAGTCTTGTTTTTCCCCTTTCACTTACTTTTATTTTCTGAGTCATAATGAAATAAATATAAACATGAATCACAGAGTCAACCCAACTTTAATAAGCCCATCATTTACCTTCCTTACAGTGAGGAAGGCCCCCGAGTCAATCAACTTGGGAGCTAGGGGTCTGATTCCTGTTCTGTCCTTCAACCGCACTTCATTCTTAGTTGTTCTCACTTAGGAAAAGAGTCGGTCTTCTTCGCAAGATAAGAGGGAAAACAGACTGCTGGGTGATCAGCCTTTTCAAGTGGGATGTTGCCTTACAGGCTCATATTGACGAAATCCTCAATAACCCTGATTTTCCCTGCATGAGCACTATTGTTTCATTGGAGAGATTCCTCACACTCTGCTCTTTGTCTGCCTTTCTCTTGGTGTGCTCTTGAACCTGAGTTGGTCCTTCACTGATAACATGTAAATATGATCCAAAACCACACAGTAAGACGTGCAGAACAGACAACTGCTTGAAATGCCTGTTTTGATATGGTCTCTATACTAAAGGACAAAGTTAACTGCACAAATATCAAACACTGGTGACCTATTGGTAAACAAACAAACAAAGAAAGATTGGTTCACTTATTTTCCCAGTGAAAGCCTGAGTGCCTCTACTCAGTGTCAACTTTCTTGTATATTTCCTCAAATTCCTAATGAGATAAAAGAGCTACTAATCGTAGCTAACATTTTGAGCACTTACTATGTGCCACATACTGTACTATGTACTTTATATTTATTTCACTAAATATTCTTAACAATTCAGTGAAGTGTCGGTATCATTAACTCATTTTCAGATGACAAAACTGATTCAAAAGAATATTAACATTTTTCCCTAAATTATAATCTAATAATTGAAAAGCAAGGATTTGAATCTAGGTAGACTCTAAACTCTTAAGTTTGTGTTCTTAATCACTTATTAAAATGGCCTCTAGCCCCAAACTATTCTTAACTACTTGAATATACTTCAATAGTCCTCAAAGAGTCAAGACTATGCTCTAAAATCACTAGTATTGAAATCATATGCATGACCAACATTCATTAACATTTTGCATGTTATTTATTCTCCGAAAACCTTTCCCTTGAAGGCTTATGTTCATACTTCAAGGCTCCAAATTCCTTCCTCAATGAAGCCTCCCTGACTTCCTCCAGATAGTATCTGTTGCCCTGTCTTTTGTGCTTAGTAGGTTGTTCAAACCTTGTGATAGAACTTAACCCCATAATTACAAGACTTTCTTTAAGGCAGCTAGGCTGTTCTATTTCTTTGGTACCTGGTAAGTGCTAGATAGATTTTTCTAATATAAACACATTGAAATTCTTCAAGCCAAAAAAAAAAAATCATCCTTCTGGGAAGGAATTCAGAGAGAAGAATAGATAGTGAATATACTTTTTGGAGCAAGAAAAAGAATAAATACATATAATTTATGTATAACTAAAACAGGTTAAATCTCAAAGAGATGGAAGAATACTGTTGAATTCAATATCTATTTCCTAACCTACAGCAACATACTTCCCACAAAATATCCCACAAAAGAGCAGAATTCTCCAGCTCTCGGCTCTTCACAGGAACTGAGGAGCTGCACAGTACTCTCTTCATCTTCAAGGTCAGGCCCCAGGTTTGGAGGACTTCCTAGATCACATCGAACACCAACACTGACATCTGCTGGAAATGCACTCTGCCCATATTTCCTGCAGTTGGTTAAAAAGAAAAAAAAAAAAAAGTGCACAGAAACAAACTTATAAGAAACTACCTAAAAAAATACCCCTGAACCTAAACAAAAAACTAATTTACCAAGAAAATGTAAGTTTGAACAACCTGGGGTATTTCTTTTACTGAGACTATACTCTTGACAGAAAATTTTTGGAGTAACATGGCCATAGATTTATGACTCTGGATTACTAATTCTTATATACACATCCTTTAGCTTGGCCTCCAAAATGTATTTAATATTTTTTTAAAAAAGAAAAATAAGATGCATATCTCTGCAATTAATTTCTACCTCACTTTTCATAAATAGCATGGCTCATGCTCTCTGGATCATAGAAAATACTAAATCATTTTGCGGCCTCAGTTTTCATGGATATGGAGAACATAGTTTAGGCGAATAGTTTGTTGCTGTGGTTTATAGCATTCTACCTGTTCTCCTAAGTTTCCTTTCTGCTGTCTCACTTGTGATACTAATTAGGTATTTGGAAAATAGTCAAATTGAAGAAGAATATACTTTCCTCCATTTATTTATTTATAAATTTAAAGTTAATCAGATGTGAAGTATTTCTTTCTACACTTATTTTTCCTATTTATTAAAACGTTTTGGTAAGAGAAAAAATTCTGCAACTCAAAAAAATTATTTTGTTTTATTTTTCAGGAAAAAAAATTCCAAAAACCTGTATGTTTAAAATTGGTTACCTATAAAAATTAAATCCTAGCTTCCTAGCATGAATCTTCCATGTTAAAAGATGTTCATGTTTTCTTCTAAATTTACCTCCTAAGTTCCTTTCTGGGGAAGTAAGGTACTTATTTTGTCCCTTTTTTGCTTTTCAGCTTTTTATCTCTATTGTAAAATATGATGAATATACAGAAAAAGCGTATAAAACACAAGGTACAGCTTAATGCCTTATAATAAAATGAGCACTCATGTAACTCTCACTCAGCTCAGGAAATAAAACATGACCAACACGTTTACAAAAACCCTAGCTGCCCCTTCTCAGTTACAATCCACACCCTTGCTTTTCTTTACATTTTAACTCCTAAATATACATCTCTAAACACTACAGTGTTGCTGGGATTTTCATTTTGTGTAAATGGGATCAGAGTGCACGTTGGCTTTTATGTTGGCTTCATTCAGTCAACATTCTGTGAGTTTTATCCATGTTGTTGCACGTAGCTGGGATTTGTTTATCTTTACTGCTCAACGTCATTCCATTTTACTAATATATCACCAGTTGCTCATCCAATCTATTGTTGGTGGATATTGGGGTCATTTCTGACTTGAGGCTGTTTCTGATTCTAATGCTTCTGAAAGCATTCCTATGTCTTGCGATGCATTTACAGGCATTTCTGTTAGGTATAAACCTAAGAGTGGATTTGCTGGGTCATAGGGTATATGGGTCTTCAACTTCCATACGTAACCAAATCTTTTATTAAAGTGGTTGTACCGATTTGTATTCTACCCAGCAGTATGTGAGTGTTTCATTTACTTCACGTCCTTGCCAACACCTGATATGGTCAGACTTTCTCATTTTAGCCGTTGGGGAGGGTTTGTAGTAGTATCTCATTTTGTTTTTAACTTACATTCAATATCCTTTTTTTTAATAAATTACCTACATAAGTCCATTGCTCATTTTCCTAATGGAAATTTCTTTTTTCTTAGAAATTTCTAGAAGTGTCTGAACAACCTGGCAGCCTTGTAGCCGAAGTTGGACCACTGTGCAGTCCTGTGCACCTGCAGCTTCCTGCTCCAGCACCTGCCAGGAGACATCAAGGCACTCTTGTGCAAGCCCAGCAAGGTGAGTACAGCGAGGCCGTCCTCTTCCTGAGGGCAGCCCTGAAGCTGGAATCTTCCAACAAGACCATCCACACCAAGCTCTCAAAGCTAGTGAGGAAGCACGCCAACCAGCAGAGCACAGAGACCACCCTATACCCAGAAATGCTGGGCAACCCCACACAGCTGACTACCAAGTATCCTGCCAAGGGGGCCTGGTCCATCCCATGCAAGAGGCTTTTTGGGGAGAATGCTGTTGCCCTTGGGGGCATGGCTCTCTCTGTGGTCATCGCTGCCAGGAACTGACTGCCCAGGTGGCTGCTACCTGCCACCGCCTCCTTGCACTGTGGACCCCACCCCATGCTCCCTAACTCTCCCAGGCTCCCTATCCACTGCTCTCTCTGACCTGACTCCCTCCTCCAGTTTGGAGGGAGTAAAGTTTGGGGATCCCCTGGTCCAGAGCGCAGAAGGGACTGAGACCCTATAGGAGGAAAGTGAAGCAGAGCAGAACCTCACGTCCAGCTTGGAGGGAAGGGACCCTCAATCCTCCAGACACAATTCCCACCCCGACCCCATCCACCTGGGCATCTGTTTTCTAGAAGGCCCTAAGAATTCATTATCTTAATTCTAACCATCATGATGTCTCATCACCAATAGCTGGTTTTCCTGTTGCTAGTTTTGCCTTCCCAAATCTGCCAGTGGCAACCAGAATGCGCCATCTGTCCATAACTGCACTCTGAAAGTAGAAACACTTTACTGAGGTTTCTGTGAACCCATTCCGGCCTATCTCTCCAGCTTTCCCATTGTCTCTGTTCACATTTCATGTGACAATGACTTCAGGTTTGTTGAAGCCTTTCAACTCATGCCTTGTCTTATCTCCTCTGTGCCTTAGCTAAGGTGGCCTTTTCTGCCTGGGATGTTCTTCCAGCCTCTTTGCCTAGATGCAATGGCTCATCTCTTGGCACCTCCCTGAGAGAACTTCCCAGAACACCCCAAGCTAGATTTTGTGCCTGATGCCACCAATCGCCCTATGCCTTAAATGTTCCTAGGTCTTACGTTACTGCCTTTGTACCTTTCTCCCCAACTGAACGGTCCTCCATCAGGGCGGGAATAGTGCCTCACTCGTTCGTCTCCATGTGCTCAGTGCTAGCACATGCTTAGCCTAGAGGAATCATCGGGTAAATATTTGGTTTTTTAATTGAAAATGGTAAACCCTTGTATTTCGTTACTTTACCATCCTGAGAAACTCTTAAAGTATGAAATAATTGATTCGTCTGTGCAAGTGTGTTGCAATTATTAGAGGACACGTTATTTGTAATTCGGGGACTGACACAGGCAAAGCTGCGGCTGCCCAGAGTTTTCATCATTTTAGGATTATGGGAACTTCCAACAGAGGGTGAGCCAGAGAAGGAAAATAAGATTAAATCAAAACCAATCCGTTTTCTAAGATAAGAACATTAGAGAAATAAAGAAGAATAAATAAATTGTTGAGACTAATGACTGAATTGATGTTTGAATTTTGTGGAGAGCTGGTTTACTCTTTCACCCATTCATATTTGAAATAAGACATAATCAAGCCTGCCTTTCAGAGTTTTGGAAAAATGCAAAGAGTTAAGCATTTAAATAATTTCTCTTACATGTATTTTAAAATATTATCACATTTACCCACGCCTGTGGTGGGTATGCACTTGATATTGGCAAATCAGAGAATTAAGAGCTATCCATCCACATTTATGCCAACACATCAATCAATTCAAGTTAAAGGAACAGTATCATTTGCTGGGGCCAAAACGTAGGGGATCACATTTTGGACTCAACAAACTGAAGGTTTGGGTATTGTGCAATTACAGAAGGCAAATAGTAGTATTTTTCTGTATCTCACGAGCATGATAGAGCTTGTAGAGAGGGGCACTTTTTAGAAAGTGGGAAAACTGGAAAATTGGGGAAGTTAGTGTTCCATAGACTCATCTTCTGGGCTCCTTCTCTACCATTGCTCCTTAGAGATCAGCGACCTTGCCCTCTCCTTTCCCATAGCAGTCTGCATAGTCCTCTAGTGTATCAATCATCAGTTTGAACTGCAGCGTTTTGTTGGCACAAATATCCTGCCAACTTTTCTTTGGGGTCTTTGAGCATGGAGACTGATTCAGATTAATTGTATTGTCCTCAGTGACTATCACAGAACAGGACACAGGTTAGCATTCTCTAAATTCTTACAAAAGAAAGAACAGGGGAAACAAAGATGAAAGGATGTGAGAGAGAGAGGAAAGAAAGTAACATGAATTTAAGTCATTTTCCCCACAAAGTCTCTAAAGTATTTAAATCATCATTAACTATGGAATGAAAAATTTTATCTCTTATTCAGGGGTTGGTAATTAAAAGTGAAAAGGTGGGAAAATTGTAGGGGAATGAAGCGGCTTCCCAGACCCTTTTAAGTCACATCAGATGAAATAATTGTTCACTACACCTTTTCATAAGGAGGGTTCTGCTGGGAGCTGAGAGCAACAAAAATAGTGATCGGAGTTCAGTGCCTTGTGAAATAATGTAGAGGGAAGAGGGAGGAAGAAAAAGAGCCAACTAATTAAAACAAGATAAATATATTAAAGAGTATTCAGGCTGGAAGTGTATATTCTGTACAAATCAATTTCCACTGCAATTCTTATAACTTGTTCACAAGCAAATGGCTTATGTTCCTCCTATGTGCCCCTGTTGTTGCTAATTAACACAGGCTTGAGATGCCTGGGAAAAGAAACAAATACATAAATAAAAACCGTTCTGCGGATGATAGGGAAAGGCATCTGCATGCAAGGCAACAGACTCTCAGTTAGAAATATTTTAAAGGGTGTACAAAGACTATAAATGTATGTTCTCTCTTTCACCAAGATCCCTTATCAGAATATGCTCATAAGCTATCCCACCCTACCAGAATATTACTTCCTACAGTCTCCTCTCCATAGGTAATGAGTTAGGTAATCACATTTTTGTATTCAAGGAGGGAGGAAAGCTTTAAACAAACACATTCTAAATTACTCTCTTTAGTGGAACAGTTCAAGGAGTTTAGAGTGGGCTGTGGGCTGGGAAATACCAGCTCATTTCTCCAGACAATTTTTCAAACAGTGGAAGACATTGAAATGCCATCAATCTTTCTAGATACTCAGTGGTTGCATTGTTTTCATGACCTGAAAAGCAGAGTTAGGTAGAATGTTCCTGATCTGCATTTTCAGCGAGGATAGGAGATACATTTAATTAAAATTCAAGTAAACAAACCTTCAACTAGCACCTCCTAAATACAAAGCTAGTGCTAGGCACTGAGTGCCACACACAGATGAGTAAGACTGGCTAATCCTGGTGAGAAAATGCCTTTCTTTGGGCAGATTCCAAGTTGTGATAGTCTTCCTGTAATATCAGGAAGAGTAAGTACTGAAGTGGAGGTAAAAGCAATCAGCCCTGAGAAAGTAAAGCAAGAAATAATTAATGTGTCTTTCATATTGTCAGAAAGGAAGAGAAGAATGCTTCTAAAGGAAGTGGCATCTAATTAAGCAGAAAGGATGAGTCAGCATTCAATAGGAGAGATGGCTGGAAAGGATATGCCTCCAAGGTAAGAGGATGCTGCCTTACTCCATTCAGGTCTCTGCTCCAATGTCACCTCCTTGGAGAGTACTTTGCCCTCATCTCCCAGCTTAGTATACTTACCTTGCTAGCAAATCTTCCTAAGGTATGTTCCGCACACTTACTTGTCTTTTCCACTAAATTATAATAAATATATATGAAACAATTTTGATGATTTAGAGTATTCTGAGGACAGGGAAGGTGAGGAAAACACCTAAATAAATTGATTGATTGGTTTAAAATAGAAATTTGTGCCATAAATAAAATGTAAATAGCGAATGATATAATCACCCAGAAACTAGTTATAATCTTGGAGAATTAAGACCAAAGATTATACAAGATTATACTAAGAGTCTTCCCTAAAATAACATACATATTTCACTGATTCAGCAAGATATTTTATACAATTTTCAACTAACAGTGATAGATAAGTGCATGTTTTAGATAACACATTTTAATACTCTGAATTTGGCAAACCAACTCAAATGGGTGCCTGCTCTAAGAAACAATTTAAATGAATTTATCGTAAACAGTAAAGGAAAAAATATGAAGCAATTTAAATGAAAAGCAATAAATGTTTACTAAAACGCTTAGAAAATTTGAAAACCCAGAAAATTTAAAAATAATAATCCTATAATCCTACCACTAAAGTTACTTTCCTATGTGACCAAATCATTTTTGAAAAAATCCTTTTTAAATACAAAACACTCCCTAATACTTTACTTAGTCATTTCCTAAATACTGAAACAAAGACTGCTCTTGGTTTTTAATATTATGAAAAAATGCTACAGTGAACATATTAACTCATAAATATTTTTTCAATACTCAGATTACTTTTTTTTTAACATCTTTATTGGGGTATAATTGCTTTACAAGGTGTGTTAGTTTCTGCTTTATAACAAAGTGAATCAGTTATACATATACATATGTTCCCATATCTCTTCCCTCTTGCGTCTCCCTCCCTCCCACCCTCTCTATCCCACCCCTCCAGGCAGTCACAAAGCACCGAGCTGATATCCCTGCGCTATGCAGCTGCTTCCCACTAGCTATCTACCTTACGTTTGGTAATGTGTATATGTCCATGCCTCTCTCTCACTTTGTCACAGCTCACGCTTCCCCCTCCCCATATCCTCAAGTCTGTTCTCCAGTAGGTCTGTGTCTTTATTCCTGTCTTACCCCTAGGTTCTTCATGACATTTTTTTTTTAAATTCCATATATATGTGTTAGCATACAGTATTTGTCTTTCTCTTTCTGACTTACTTCACTCTGTATGACAGACTCTAGGTCCATCCACCTCATTACAAATAGCTCAATTTCGTTTCTTTTTATGGCTGAGTAATATTCCATTGTATATATGTGCCACATCTTCTTTATCCATTTGTCCGATGATGGGCATTTAGGTTGTTTCCATCTCCTGGCTATTGTAAATAGAGCTGCAATGAACATTTTGGTACATGACTATTTTTGAATTATGATTTTTCTCAGGGTATATGCCCAGTAGTGGGATTGCTGGGTCATATGGTAGTTCTATTTGTAGTTTTTTTTTTTTTTTTTTGTAGTTTTTTAAGGAACCTCCATACTGTTCTCCATAGTGGCTGTACCAATTCACATTCCCACCAGCAGTGCAGGAGTGTTCCCTTTTCTCCACACCCTCTCCAGCATTTATTGTTTCTAGATTTTTTGATGATGGCCATTCTGACTGGTGTGAGATGATATCTCATTGTAGTTTTGATTTGCATTTCCCTAATGATTAATGATGTTGAGCATTCTTTCATGTGTTTGTTGGCAGTCTGTATGTCTTCTTTGGAGAAATGTCTATTTAGGTCTTCTGCCCATTTTTGGATTGGGTTGTTTGGTTTTTTGTTATTGAGCTGCATGAGCTGCTTGTAAATTTTGGAAATTAATCCTTTGTCAGTTGCTTCATTTGCAAATATTTTCTCCCATTCTGAGGGTTGTCTTTTGGTCTTGTTTATGGCTTCCTTTGCTGTGCAAAAGCTTTGAAGTTTCATTAGGTCCCATTTGTTTATTTTTATTTCCATTTCTCTAGGAAGTGGGTCAAAAAGGATCTTGCTGTGATTTATGTCATAGAGTGTTCTGCCTATGTTTTCCTCTAATAGTTTGATAGTTTCTGGCCTTACATTTAGGTCTTTAATCCAGTTTGAGCTTATTTTTATGTATGGTGTTAGGGAGTGCTCTAATCTCATACTTTTACATGTAGCTGTCCACTTTTCCCAGCACCACTTATTGAAGAGGCTGTCCCTTCTCCACGGTACATTCCTGCCTCCTTTATCAAAGATAAGGTGACCAAATGTGCATGGGTTTATCTCTGGGCTTTCTATCCTGTTCCATTGATCTATATTTCTTTTTTTGTGCCAGTACCATACTGTCTTGATTACTGTAGCTTTGTAGTATAGTCTGAAGTCAGGGAGCCTGATTGCTCTAGCTCCGTTTTTCATTCTCAAGGTTGCTTTGGCTATTCGGGGTCTTTTGTGTTTCCATACAAATTGTGGAATTTTTTGTTCTAATTCTGTGAAAAATGCCAGTGGTAGTTTGATAGGGATTGCATTGAATCTGTAGATTGCTTTCGGTACTAGAGTCATTTTCACAATATTGATTCTTCCAATCCAAGAACATGGTATATCTCTCCATCTATTTGTATCATCTTTAATTTCTTTCTTCAGTGTCTTATAATTTTCTTCATACAGGTCTTTTGTCTCCTTAGGTAGGTTTATTCCTAGATATTTTATTCTTTTTGTTGTAATGGTAAATGGGAGTGTTTTCTTGATTTCACTTTCAGATTTTTCATCATTAGTGTATAGGAATGCCAGAGATTTCTGTGCATTAATTTTGTATCCTGCTACTTTACTACATTGATTAGCTCTAGTAGTTTTCTGGTAGCATCTTTAGGATTCTCTATGTATAGTATCATGTCATCTGCAAACAGTGACAGCTTGACTTCTTCTTTTCAGATTTGGATTCCTTTTATTTCCTTTTCTTCTCTGATTGCTGTGGCTAAAACTTCCAAAACTATATTGAATAAGAGTGGTGAGAGTGGGCAATCTTGTCTTGTTCCTGATCTTAGTGGAAATGGTTTCAGTTTTTCACCATTGAGGATGATGTTGGCTGTGGGTTTGTCATATATGGCCTTTATTATGTTGAGGAAACTTCCCTCTATGCCTACTTTCTGCAGGGTTTTTATCATAAATGGGTGTTGAATTTTGTTGAAATCTTTCTCTGCATCTATGGAGATGATCATATGGTTTTTCTCCTTCAGTTTGTTAATATGGTTTATCACATTGATTGATTTGTGTATATTGAAGAATCCTTGCATTCCTGGAATAAACCCCACTTGATCATGGTGTATGATCCGTTTAATGTGCCATTGGATTCTGTTTGCTAGTATTTTGTTGAGGATTTTTGCATGTATGCTCATCAGTGATATTGGCCTGTAGTTTTCTTTCTTTGTGACATCCTTGTCTGGTTTTGGTATCAAGGTGATGGTGGCCTCGTAGAAGGAGTTTGGGAGTGTTCCTCCCTCTGCTATATTTTGGAAGAGTTTGAGAAGGATAGGTGTTAGCTCTTCTCTAAATGTTTGATAGACTTCGCCTGTGAAGCCATCTGGTCCTGGGCTTTTGTTTTTTGGAAGATTTTAAATCACAGTTTCAATTTCAGTGCTTGTGATTGGTCTGTTTATATTTTCTGTTTCTTCCTGATTCAGTCTTGGCAGGTTGTGCATTTAGAAGCATTTGTCCATTTCTTCCAGGTTGTCCATTTTATTGGCATAGAGTTGCTTGTAGTAATCTCTCATGGTCTTTTGTATTTCTGCAGTGTCATTTGTTACTTCTCCGTTTTCATTTCTAATTCTATTGATTTAAGTCTTCTCCCTTTTTTTTTTGATGAGTCTGGCTAATGGTTTATCAATTTTGTTTATCTTCTCAAAGAACCAGCTTTTAGTTTTATTGATCTTTGCTATTGTTTACTTCATTTCTTTTTCATTTATTTCTGATCTGATTTTTATGATTTCTTTCCTTCTGCTAACTTTGGGGGTTTTTTGTTCTTCTTTCTCTAATTGCTTTAGGTGCAAGGTTAGGTTGTTTATTCGAGGTGTTTCCTGTTTCTTAAGGTGGGCTCATATTGCTATAAACTTCCCTCTTAGAACTGCTTTTGCTGCATCCCATAGGTTTTGGGTCGTCATGTCTCCATTGTTATTTGTTTCTAGGTATTTGTAAATTTCCTCTTTGATTTCTTCAGTGATCACTTCGTTATTAAGTAGTGTATTGTTTAGCCTCCATGTGTTTGTATTTTTTACAGATCTTTTCCTGTAATTGATATCTAGTCTCATAGCATTGTGGTCGGAAAAGATACTTGATACAATTTCAATTTTCTTAAATTTACCAAGGCTTGATTTGTGACCCAAGATATGATCTGTCCTGGAGAATGTTCCATGAGCACTTGAGAAAAATGTGTATTTTGTTGTTTTTGGAAGGAGTGTCCTATAAATATTAATTAAGTCCATCTTGTTTAATGTATCATTTAAAGCTTGTGTGTCCTTATTTATTTTCATTTTGGATGACCTGTCCATTGGTGAAAGTGGGGTGTTAAAGTCCCCTACTATGAATGTGTTACTGTGGATTTCCCCTTTTATGGCTGTTAGTATTTGCCTTATGTATTGAGATGCTCCTATGTTGGGTGCATAAATATTTACAATTGTTATATCTTCTTCTTGGATTGATCCCTTGATCCTTATGTAGTGTCCTTCTTTTTCTCTTCTAATAGTCTTTATTTTAAAGTCTATTTTGTCTGATACGAGAATTGCTACTCCAGCTTTCTTTTGGTTTCCATTTGATTGGAATATCTTCTTCCATCCCCTTACTTTCAGTGTGTATGTGTCTCTAGGTCTGAAGTGGGTCTCTTGTAGACAGCAAATATATGGGTCTTGTTTTTGTATCCATTCAGCCAATCTGTGTCTTTTGGTGGGAGCATTTAGTCCATTTACATTTAAGATAGTTATCGATATTTATGTTCCTATTCCCATTTTCTAAATTGTTTTCGGTTCGTTATTATAGGTCTTTTCCTTCTCTTGTGTTTCTTGCCTAGAGAAGTTCCTTTAGCATTTGTTGTAAAGCTGGTTTGGTGATGCTGAACTCTCTGAGCTTTTGCTTGTCTGTAAAGGTTTTAATTTCTCCATCAACTCTGAATGAGATCCTTGCTGGGTAGAGTAATCTCGGTTGCAGGTTTTTCTCCTTCATCACTTTCAGTATGTCTGGCCAGTCCCTTCTGGCTTGCAGAGTTTCTGCTGAGAGATCAGCTGTTAACCTTATGGTGATTCCCTTGTGTGTTATTTGTTGTTTTTCCCTTGCTGCTTTTAATATGTTTTCTTTGTATTTAATTTTTGACAGTTTGATTAATATGTGCCTTGGCGTATTTCTCCTTGGATTTATCCTGTATGGGACTCTCTGTGCTTCCTGGACTTGATTAACTATTTCCTTTCCCATATTAGGGAAGTTTTCAACTATAATCTCTTCAAATATATTCTCAGTCCCTTTCTTTTTCTCTTCTCCTTCTGGAACCCCTCTAATTCGACTGTTGGTTTGTTTAATGTTGTCCCAGAGGTCTCTGAGACTGTCCTCAGTTCTTTTCATTCTTTTTTCTTTATTCTGCTCTGCAGTAGTTATTTCCACTATTTTATCTTCCAGGTCACTTATCCGTTCTTCTGCCTCAGTTATTCTGCTATTGATCCCATCTAGAGTATTTTTCATTTCATTTATTGTGTTGTTCATCGTTGCTTGTTTCATCTTTAGTTCTTCTAGGTCCTTGTTAAATGTTTCTTGCATTTTGTCTATTCTATTTCCAAGATTTTGCATCATCTTTACTATCATTATTCTGAATTCTTTTTCAGGTAGACTGCCTATTTCCTCTTCATTTGTTAGGTCTGGTGGGTTTTTATCTTGCTCCTTCATCTGCTGTGTGTTTTTCTGTCTTCTCATTTTGCTTATCTTACTGTGTTTGGGGTCCCCTTTTTGCAGGCTGCAGGTTCGTAGTTCCCGTTGTTTTTGGTGTCTGTCCCCAGTGGCTAAGGTTGGTTCAGTGGGTTGTGTAGGCTTCCTGGTGGAGGGGACTAGTGCCTGTGTTCTGGTGGATGAGGCTGAATCTTGTCTCTCTGGTGGGCAGGTCCATGTCTGGTGGTGTGTTTTGGGGTGTCTGTGGACTTATTATGATTTTAGGCAGCCTCTCTGCTAATGGGTGGGGTTGTGTTCCTGTCTCGCTAGTTGTTTGGCATAGGGTGTCCAGCACTGTAGCTTGCTGGTCATTGAGTGAAGTTCGGTGCTGGTGTTGAGATGGAGATCTCTAGGAGATTTTCACCGTTTGATATTATGTGGAGCTGGGAGGTCTCTTGTTGACCAGTGGCCTGAATTTGGCTCTCCCACCTCAGAGGCACAGCACTGACTCCTGGCTGCAGCACCAAGAGCCTTTCATCCACACAGCTCAGAATAAAAGGGAGAAAAAGTAGAGAGAATTAGTAGAAGTAGGAAGAAAGAAAGAAAGAAAAAAAGAAAGAAGAAAGAAGGGAACGCAGGAAGGAAGAAAGAAAGAAAGAAGAAAAGAAGGAAAGAAGGAAGGAAAGAAAGAAAGGAGGGAGGGAGGGACGGTGTGAGGAATGAAGGAAGGAGGGAAGCAAGGAAAGAAAGAAAGAAGATAAAGTAAAATATAATAAAGTTATTAAATTAAAAAATAATTATTAAGGAAAAAAAAACGGACGGATAGAACCCTAGGACAAATGGTGGAAGCAAAGCTATACAGACAAAATCTCACACAGAAGCATACACATACACACTCACAAAAAGAGGAAGAGGAGAAAATCATAGATCTTGCTCTCAAAGTCCACCTCCTCTATTTGGGATGATTCGTTGTCTATTCATGTATTCCACACATGCAGGGTACATCAAGTTGATTGTGGAGCTTTAATCCGCTACTCCTGAGGCTGCTGGGAGAGATTTCCCTTCTCTTCTTTGTTCTCACAGCTCCCAGGGGCTCAGCTTTGGATTTGGCCCTGCCTCTGCGTGTAGGTCGCCGGAGGGCGTCTGTTCTTCGCTCAGACAGGACGGGGTTAAAGGAGCCGCTGATTCGGGGGCTCTGGCTCACTCAGGCCAGGGGAGAGAGGTGCGCGGAGTACGGGGCAAGCCTGCGGCGGCAGAGGCCGACGTGACGTTGCACCAGCCTGAGGCCCGCCATGCGTTCTCCCGGGGAAGTTGTCCCTGGATCCCGGGACCCTGGCTGTGGCGGGCTGCACAGGCTCCCCGGAAGGGGGGTGTGGATAGTGACCTGTGCTCGCACACAGGCCCCTTGGTGGCGGCAGCAGCAGCCTTAGCGTCTCCCGCCCGTCTCTGGGGTCCGCACTTTTGGCAGCGGCTCACGCCCGTCTCTGGAGCTCTTTTAAGCAGGGTTCTTAATCCCCTCTCCTCGTGCACCAGGAAACAAAGAGGTAAGAAAAAGTCTCTTGCCTCTTCGGCAGGTCCAGACTTTTCTCCGGACTCCCTCCAGGCTAGGACTGCCTCCCGGCTAGCCGTGGTGCACTAACCCCTTCAGGCTGTGTTCATGCAGCCAACCCCAGTCCTCTCCCTGCTCTCCGACCAAAGCCCGAGCCTCAGCTCGAAGCCCCGCCCGCCCCGGCGGGTGAGCAGACAAGCCTCTCGGGCTGGTGAGTGCCGGTCGGCACAGATCCTCTGTGCGGGAATCTCTCCGCTTTGCCCTCCACACCCCTGTTGCTGCGCTCTCCTCCACGGGTCCGAAGCTATCCCCCTCCGCCACCCGCAGTCTCCGCCCGTGAAGGGGCTTCCTAGTGTGTGGAAACCTTTCCTCCTTCACAGCTCCCTCGCACTGGTGCAGGTCCCGTCCCTATTCTTTTGTCTCTGTTTATTCTTTTTCCTTTTGCCCTGCCCAGATACGTGGGGGAGTTTCTTGCCTTTTGGGAGGTCTGAGGTCTTCTGCCAGCATTCAGTAGGTGTTGTGTAGGAGTTGTTCCACGTGTAGATGTATTTCTGGTGTATCTGTGGGGAGGAAGGTGGTCTCCGCATCTTACTCTTCTGCCATCTTCCCCTCCGCCCCTCAGGTTACTTTTTAAGGATAAAATGAGTTGGATAATGAATAGAGTAGTCACAGTATTGTATTCGAGAAGAGAGGGTGGTTTTCATTTAACCTATTCTAATCTATTTTGTGGTTCAGTTAAGGGCTTGGAGCAGGAGTGGGAGGTAGGAAATACTAGCTCCGTGTGTATGCAGTGGCCTATACGTCTTGTTTTAGTCATTGCCCTGTGAGGTTCTTGCCTTTCAACCTTGCAGCTCAAGCCCAGCATGGTGCCTGGCTAGATTCTTTTGTTTGTTTGTTTTTGAATTTTATTTTTTTATACAGCAAGTTCTTATTAGTTATCCATTTTATATATATTAGTGTATATATGTCAATCCCAATCTCCCAATTCTGGCTAGATTCTTATGTGTGTTTATGGAGCCGAGTCAGTGCTAATTTAAGCATCTAAACTAAACCTATGATGAAATATGATAAATATAGTAGTGCCACTCAAATGTAATTAGAAATATTTTGATAAATATAATAAAACACTTTAAATATATTAATGACACAGTTTTCATGATCATTAAGGCATCCATTCTATGATTTGATCTTGATTTAAGTAAAGGGGGAATTCCAATAGTTGAGTTTAGGTACATCTAAAGGGTCGCTTTCAAATTGACATGGTTAAGTATGGTCTGTGATCATATCATGCTGGCTCATGAATTTAAAATATTCAGTGAGTCAGAAAGCACTTGATTCTAGTTTTGAAATGTTCGCTGTATTTGCAACAACGAGCAGGACCTGTTGTGGTGGTAAATAACAGGAAGATAGAGTTTCACTTCTGAACAGGAAAGATAGAATTAGAGATGACACAAATAGAGTATGTCCATGGCTGCTTTGAAAGGGATGTGTAACCTAAGAACTAGGATGAAAATTAAAGATTACGTGGAGTCATTTGAAAAATGGATAATAATAAAATAGCAATCATTGTTACCATGTATCCATTTCTTGCTGTATGCCAGGCACTGTTCTAAGCATTTTATATACATTAACCCAGTAGTTGCCTCCATAGCAATTACATCAGAATGTCTGGTGGAAGGGACCAAGCATCAATACTTTTTTAATGATGCCCCAGGTAATTCAGTCTGGAAACCATTCAGCAACCCTGCAAGGTAAATATTCTCATTGCTCTTTCTATCTTACGAAGGTGGAAACTTGAGTCCCAGAGAGGTGATGTGGCTCCGCCAAGGTCAAAGAACTGAAAACTTGAGACATGAGTCCAGGTGGACTGATTGCAGAACCCTTGATCTTAACCACTTGCAGTGCCTCCCCCAGTGCTTTAATGCCATTTCTAATGAGTAGCTTTGATTTTTATGAGTTTAAGGAAGCTTCCAATGCATGTCTTAACAATAATCATTTCAGGAGGTTATACTCTTTTCCTGTGGTTTGACCAGCAACTGTGTTGTTGGTGGCCCTGGGTAGTACCCACCGCTAACATGCACAAGGTTGTCAAAAGTGCCCTTCTCTCTGTCTCATTCCTTAACCCTCCAGATATTACTACTTCTATCTATCTTCAGAGTCCACCTAAGCCCACATCTGGGAATTGGTTGCATTTGTGAAAGGAAGAGGCAGTGCCTCCCAGTGCCAAGGCAAAGCAGGGCAAGTGCTGACGTTCTTCCTGTTACTGAAGCCCCATTCACCGTGTCCAGATTTCGACTGTTAAATTTGCTAGTTGTCCATTACAAAGGCTTCTTTTGTTCAGCCTCTGCTGCAGGCTTCTAGTTCCTCAGATGTCTTTCTGCTTTCATCCAAAACCTAAAGTCAAGCTCCTCAGATGTCCTTCTACTTTCATCCGAAACCTAAAGTCCTGTTATATTATGCGACTTCAGGGGTCTCTCACCATAAGACTTTAGTCAAGAGACTTATAATACTCTTTTCTAGACTAGTGTACTGTGTGCTGTTCTAAATAGATTTTGGAGATCTGCTTGGCTAACTTTCTGGTTCTTTGGCACGGCATTGCTTTACATTTAAGTTCAAGCATGGACTTCTTCTGCAGACTGCTCACTGAGGTCCAGACCTTGAAAGGCACCACCACCACCACTATTTCTACACCCCTTGTGAACACGGTGTTCTCCTGTGAATGGATCCTGTCTGCATGGGTAATTTTGGTCACAGCTACCCTGGTCCAAGCAATTGCCTTTCAGCTATAGCTTGGGGGGTATATTTCATTATTTAATTCCCCTATAGCAACTGTATATCTAGTGTCAGAACAGATTTAATAAGCGAGGCACTTGGGGGTCTGAGGACTCATCCAGATGTGGAACACTTCTATGGAAGTGTTCTATGCTTTTTTATTTCCTAGATGAATTCATGACCTCAGCACATGCAGTGGTTGCAATAGTTAAAATTTCCCTCCAGTGAAATTGTGCCCTTTGCAGTGGAATCATACAAGCCCACCTGAAACTGCAGTTGAACGCAGCCACCAGGCTCTGCTAAATTCCAAGGGCAGGGATTCAACAGCCCAGGCTCCACCAAGAGGCACCTGTGACCGACAGCAGTCAGAATTCACATAACAACCCGGTGGCCCCCCACCACCATGGACGAACCTTCAGGTTTATTCTCTACCTGTTAGAAATTCTGTCTTGTCATTATGAAACCCAGTGAGGGAGAAAGAAACTGACCGCACTTGCTTCAGTAAATTTTTTCTGAAAAACCGAAATAGGTCACTAATAGTAACAGATTTTGTCTGTGTTCTAATCTGCCACTGCTCTTTTCTCCTAAAATGGTACACTCAAGGGCAGGCTATATTTTTTTCCCCAACATTTAATTAGCAAAAGAAAAATATCCCATGAATAAAGAAAAAGCTCATACGACAAAAAAGGAAGAGAACCGAGGGGGCTGCTTCCTAAGACAAAAAGGAGTAGCTCTGACCCCCTTGGTTGCCTCAGCCCCCTGGTGGAGGACAGGCAAAGGGTAGGACAGGGCAGTTGAGGATGCCAGGTGTCCGGGGCAAGTGCCAGCTCTGAGGGAGTTTGGCTACAGGGCTTGGAGGAAGGAGAGTTCTCCAGCATCTCCATCGGCCCCAGCACACATCTAGATTTTGCTCTTCGGGAGTTCAGAACACACAGGGCCCTTTGAGAACCTAGAGTCCAACTCATAAGAAGTCTGGAGTTGTAAGCTGTGGCCTGGTGTGGCCTCACACAGCTACAGCCTGAGGGTAGCTTCAGATTTATTTACTGCCCACCCCAAGTGCTGCATAGCTGGGACCAACCATAGCGAGGGCTGTATGCTGGAGGCTGGGCTGAGGCCAGCCGTAGCACAAGGCCACTTTCTAGTCACTTCAGGGAGGTTCAGTGTTTTTGAAAGGTCAAGAAAAGTCAAAACAAATCCTTTAACATTTAATTCTCCAACTTTCGCATTTTGTATCCCTTCATATTAATACGCGGACTTTGAACATTAAAGTGGATGTGTTCTAGGCTGTAATAAGTTTCCAAATCTTGAACATTATAATTTTTCTCCAGAACATATAGACTGTCTCAAATAGTAAAGTGACTGCCTCAGACTCATCAGTGAGTGGAGTAAAAACAAGTAGAAAGGGCTTCCCTGGTGGCGCAGTGGTTGAGAGTCCGCCTGCCGATGCAGGGGACACGGGTTCGTGCCCCGGTCCGGGAAGATCCCACGTGCCGCGGAGCGGCTGGGCCCGTGAGCCACGGCCGCTGAGCCTGCGCGTCCGGAGCCTGTGCTCTGCAACGGAAGAGGCCACAACAGTGAGAGGCCCGCGTACCGCAAAAAAAAAAAAAAAAACAAGTAGAAAAATAGCAAAATCTCGTTGCTGACTGTCCCACAGGTTCACTGCCATGTTGAGTGACTATTTCCTGTATGAAGGTGCGCCTCAGTCAAATTTAGATTGTCACTGATCTTCAGGGCCATTCCAAGGTGTAAACTCCGTGAATGTCAAGGGTCTGTAATGAAATAAGAAACCAGACTTCTAAGACAGGGCCCCATCCTGTGAGCTGAGGACCCCTAGTGGTCCCTACAGTAATAACTCCTTCTGAACAATAAGCATTGTCTGGAGAATGAGTATCTCAAATGACTGTTTTTCAGATGCATGTATATGTTGTTGTGATTAACAAAAACGTTACAATTGCTATTTGTTACCATATTTTTTCAGTTAAAAGTTACCCAAAAGTACTATCACTAATTGGAGAGGAGCCAGATGTTTTGCTGTTACTCAAAAAGGCTGTGAACCCCTGCTTTAGATAATCTCCCCCAGGGCAGCTACTCTCTGGGGTGCAGCACCTTGAATAGTTGAGTCCACTGAAAACAACAGAAGTGTTCCACAGAACTCAGCCAGTCACAGAACTGTATTAATCATAAGTAATGCAGTTATTTTTATTGCAGTATGTTTTGGAAAACAAGCATTGACCTACAAAGGAGAATTTGTAGGCTCTGACCAAATAAACGTCAAGTGACACAGTCACACAGAGTAGCACTAAATGATCAAATGAGCAAATTTCTTCACATTGGAACTCTGGCTTTCACTGACTATCCGAGAAAACTGCAAAATGCAAAGCCTTGTGGGATACCAGGCTTCACTTCAACAGAATTTTTAATTCACCATTTAAAAAACTCACACACACACACGCACACAAACATAACCAAGAGTCATGTCATGGCTTGGTTCAGCTGTGTGTGTGCATAAACCTTTATCCCTCTGAATCAAGTGTCATCATTACTGCATTTATTGAACTATTCTCTCAGATTGCCTGACATCCAGTGCCAGTCTCCTGGGGCAGTCAGGCAAATAAAATTTCGTTTACAGAAAGAATTGATGAGAATTTCCTTTTTTCCCTTAGAATTTTCCCCTCCAGCATCTAAAATCTATCAAACAGCACTTAAAGTGTCAGAGGAAAGGAGGACGAGATTTTTCAGAGAACACTGGGCAGTGGGTGGCAATACATCATGATTCAGATTCTCCCTCTTGGTCTGAGAGGCTAGTGGGGAAGATAGTCAGTGCCTTACTTGCCATCAGTTAACACCTTATATTGAATTTCTACATCATGATGTTCGTCAAGACAGACATGCATGGATGCTTGAAACGCACAAAAATAATTTACTCTTCAATCTCAGATACACAAATATACTTAAGAAAGAGAAGTTTTATTAGGGCAATTTCACTTTATTTTTCCATACAGCAAAGTCAACTACTGCAGTAATAATAAAATAAGCATAAAACAAATTGCAGCCCAAGACAAAATACATAATTTTAAGCAACTACAAGCAGAAAGTAAGTTGTGATTACATAATAGTAAAACCAAGCACATCTGTCCTTTCAGCAGATGAAAGCGTAGGGTTGCTGGTAAGTGCAACACCATAACCAGCTGGAGTGAAGGCTGGATACACTAATTCATTAAACAAGTGCCCATTATCACATTTGCTTTTTTGAGTGCTTCTGAGTTGAAAATTAAAACCATGAAATTTGAACTGTGTTTTATCTTTTTCACCTGCTGAAAGAACAGGATCCTACAGCAATTAAAAAACAATCACATAACAACTATAGCTACTGTGTGCTGTTTGGTTTGCCTGTTTATGGTTGAAATTTTGTGAAAGTCAATACTTGTTTTGAAGATTTTTTTCTTTTTTTTTTTTTGTGAACAATAAACCACTGAAATTGGCAGAAACTGATTTGAATAGTATATGTCCTTAGTATAGTTCTGTCTCTTTTTTGTTTTGTTGAAGTTTTAAACATGCAGTAGTTTTGAAAAATGTAAGGAATATTTGATCCATGATTTCACCTTAATGGTTGAAGTACCTGCTAGTTTTGGTAATGATCTTCAGGCAGATTTGGCCCAATGGAGTTTTTGTCAGTCATGAGATCTCGGAAGGATGGCATATCTTTCCAGCTGAAAAAATCCTGGCAAACTACAAGCTGTCCACAAAAAGCAAAGCAACATGTTTGAAGGGGTATGGAGTGCTAACTCTGTGCCACTTTTGCAAGCAATTTTGCTCAGTCTGTCATTGTATTAGCCTTAACAAAACTCCTTGTAATTATAGACGTTTTTATTCAAAATAAGATCTTACTATTATACAGGTTTCTCTCTTTTGACTATATACAGAAGTGCAAAAAGTCAACCTTCTCTCTAGACGTTCCAACATGCTAAATTGCAGCATAATCAACCCTCAAGAGTTTGCACACACGCTATAATTCTCATTACGTAAACTTTGAGTATTTGGATTATCAACAAAAAGTCCCTTGTTCTATTTATTGATTATGCAGCTTATTTATAACAAGGCCTGATATTCAGGGATTTCAAAAATATTAAACAATACTTTAACATTTGAAATGGATACAGTAGAAAATAAATTTTATTCTAATATCTAGGATCTAGATCTTCTTATAATAACTAATTACAAACAAAATAAATCATCAAAATATTACTCAATTGTCTGCCAGGATTGTTGCGATAGCAACAACTTAACTTCTTACTTAGCAATGATTATATATTTATAAGATATCCATATAAAAGATCTTTGTTCTTTTAATGAAAACTAGACAAGAACTAACAATGACTGACATTCTTACACTTTAATATTAAATCAGTAAAATATAAATCATTTAGTTAACAATAATACGAATATTCATATGACACTACATGTAATTCAAAACTGAGTATGTTATGAAGGAAAAACTACTTTAATTTTTTTTGTATTTTGAAAAATTCATCGGTAAAATCTAATAAAACAAGAGTCTATAAACTGAAATGGTATTCAATTGTTAATAGAAAATGAAATCTAATAAATGTAGGAAATGAAAAACTACATTTTAACAAGAAAAATAAGTAATATTCTATAATGTAACTAACTACAATAACATATGGAGTCACCATTACTCTCTTAACACGATTGAAATTACATTGGTATGGGTTCCAACCCGTAATGTAATAATCTAAGGCTTTAATAGATGTACAGTACAATCAGTAAAATCAACACATCAGTCTTATATTAGAAAGCATCTCTCTCAAGCATAAAAACTTGCAGTAAACTTGGAAGTATGGAAAGTTCTAGAACTGAACTTTCACTTCTCCCATTCCATACTAGAACTACCAGTGACCTGGCCCCTACTTCAGCAATTTTTAGAACTGCTGAACAGAGCAAAAATATCCTTTACTAGCTGCAACATCCAAACCACAAAAAAGGAATTCCTTTGGATGAATCCATTCTTAAAAACTGAATGCACATCTATTTTTTTTTTTAATTTTGTAAAAGGCTTTCTAAGGCTATAAGCAGTAAATCTGAACAAAACAAAACAAAACAAATCACATATAAAATTCACCCATGTACTTAACCCACCCAGTGACTAGGTTAATTAAACATTTCCCATTTTCATATTTTGGTTTATCATGCATCTGATGAGTGCTGCTTTCTTCTTTGTTTAGAGTCACTATTTTAAATGTGACTGTGATGAAGCCTTTAAGCAAATGTGAAACCATTTTTGCAAAGCATTTAGAGTCTTCTGACTTTTGACAGAGCTATAAATAGAAGCAAAATAATTTCCTCCAACTTTTTTTTTGTTATCGTGTCTCAGAAATGGCATATCCCTTTTGAATAACATGTTATACAGTATAGTATGCATAAATATTACACTACAATGCATTAAAATAATTTTATATATATATATCTATTATATATATCTCCAGTATGTGTGAGTTTATCTGTATTGAGAGAGTTTGTATTGTGCTGTCTATTTTGTTACTGTAAAGTTAAATCGGCCATTTCTGAGACAGCTTTGGTTTCCAAAAAAACAAAGGAAAAAAAAAAGAATGGTGCCCTTTGACTGATTAGTACTAGCAAATAAGCAACAAAATGTGGCTCCGAAAACAATAACACTGAAGAAATAATACTCTAGTTTGATGTACAGTCTATGGCACTTCATGAGAATCCTTAACAACATGGTACTTAAAGCCATGATGTGCTTTAAAAGATACACAGTTGTGGTTTTGCTTGGCACATTCATCTCTGTCAGATCCCTCCCTCACCACATCTTAAAATCTACTACATTAAAAATATTACTCTTAAACAAAAATGACTGTGCATGCACGCTCTCATCTATAATGGCAATTTTAAATACAAGGTGCACCTTTGTTATTTGTAAACCTTGAAAGAAATAAACTTATTTTTAAAAAATTATATCTTGGTCTACAGACGTACCAATACATAATAGAATCATGGTTACACCATAGTCTGTCTTTTCAAGATGGCATGAATATATAGGAAACTAATTAGGTCTGCATATTTGAATGCATCACTCTGTGCTAGAAAAGAAAGACAATGTTGTTCTTTTAGACAGGAATATCACCTCAGCACAAATATCAATTAAATGTACAAAGTGTATAGGCAACAGTGTGCAGTGGATTTCCATGTTGTCTTGTCTTCTGGTTAACATGCAATATGCGGATGTCTTGTGGCTGAGGGGTTTTTGTGTGTGTTGCTTGACGGTATATACACTATGGCTAATGACCTCGTCCTTTACTCTAACCAAGCACACTGTCCTTTCCTCTTTAGCATGATCTGCAAGGGAAAAAGAGACAATCTTCGTTAAAACAGCCAATATCTAACAGCAGTTTCCAATATGCATTCAACATGAAAACTGTATTTCTTGGTTTAAAGAGTGAACACGTGTATATTGTATCTTCATGTAAAAACAAAAAACACTTCACAAGTACAAAGGACCTACATTTGTTTATCATTTCTTCGAGAATAAAATGACATGCACAGCTTAATGAAACTGTAGACTCTGAACAAATATCACCCAACACCAAGCTCAAAGTATAAAATACATTTGTCGAATCAAGGGGTATAATGTAGTAGAGCTCTTTTTACCACTGTCATTGTGGGGCAGAACTTACAACTCATTTTACTTCTAAAGGTTAATAGGTTTCAAG
The DNA here is from genome assembly GCF_964374135.1 of Grampus griseus. Classification (NCBI taxonomy): domain Eukaryota; kingdom Metazoa; phylum Chordata; class Mammalia; order Artiodactyla; family Delphinidae; genus Grampus; species Grampus griseus. The sequence continues at coordinate 15,782,108 of NC_138998.1, forward strand.
AGTAATGGTTTGGCCCACGAAATTAAAATCCATGCAACAATCCTGTTAAACACAATTTGCTCTCTTTGGGTGCTTGATTAGCACAGTATGTGTTTGGAAAAAAATAAAAGAACGATACTCTACATGACTGTTTTGGATAAAGTTTGGATTTTTCCCACTAAAGGCAAGAAAATAAAAATTGTTCCTTACACTCCTGACAAATTAAGGTTTAACTGATATTACAATGCACCTGTGAACTGAGTTCCAGTTTTTACATGAAATTTGTTCCCAGAGAATCTTTACATATTAGAATATGCTTTAGCACACAACCTAGAGAATGAAAGAAATCACGATTTTGCTGCACTCAAAAACCAGTTTAAGTATTGTAACTCCTCATGAAAATGAGTAATCATTTGTTAAACAGAACATTAAAGAGCCTAAGTTTCAATACACACAAATCCACTGTTTTGCTAATTGATGAACTTACGGCCATTTGCTATCATTTTTTTTAACCTGGATTATTGCTAAGAAATAGAACGTAGTTACAGATATACATATCAAACACACCCAACTGACTATAAAAGCTTGAAACAGTTTTCTTTTAACATGTCAAAAAGACAACTCTATTTCCAAACCTACAGACCACAAAGCGATGTGCTTATTCAAAATGTGGCTATTGTTCAGAATAATAAACATTATCAGAACTGCATTGAGAGAACTTACGAAACACAAAAATCAGTTTCAGTCATTTAATTCAGGATTGCAGCATGTCTCTGGTAGTACTTCTCAGATTGAGTCTATTTCTTTCTTAAACAGCTCTCAGATTTCATCTATACACTTCTCCTACATGGGTTCACCCTTTGACCAGCTGTTGCTATGCTCAAGGGCCTCTGAACTGCCCCATCTCCTGACTCAACACCTCTGTCCCTTCTTCTGTAAGGCCGTGACATCTCCCTTCACTCTGTAACAATCCTGATTGTCCAAATTCACTTAATTTCTGACTCTGTTAGGAAGAGCTGCTCCCTCATCTTTGCTCCAAGAGAAATGTGTTCACACCTCTCTTATTTTAATGTAGAGTGCTGAAAGTTACATCATTATCTCATCATCTGCTCATCTTTATTTCCTCGACCTGGTAATTAACACACAGTAGCACCAAAAAATCATTTGTAAATAATGAACAGATAAATGAATGAAAGGAAGCAACAAAGAATGATCACCCATCTTATTTACCACTCAGTTTTAAGCATTATGGCTCTTTCTAAATATAAAAATAGATACTTAATACACTTCTGAGCATGTAGATAACTTGAACACATGCATACTGAATAAAACATATGCTCTATGGATGAAAAATGGTCATCGTTGCAAGTATCTAAGTCAATGTGTCTGAAAGTAAACCAAAAGACTTTCAAATCATTTGAGAAACGACATCTTTAGAATTATATGATCCTCCAGGGTGACTATTCTGAAGTACCTAAAGTTTACCTGGATATATAGATGTATGTGTATGTGTGTGTGTGTGTGTGTGTGTGTACACGTGCACATACGTCCGTGTGTGAATATATTTATTTAAATCAGACTCTTCATATTCTAATGACCCTGTGTGTGGCGAAGCACGGGGTAAAGTGGGTACATGTTCTCATTTAGGATTTAGCAAAGCAATTTTTGAATAAAATAAATGCTGACCTATACCAGGGATCAGCAAACTACTGCCTGTGAGCCAAATGTGGCCTGCTGCCTGTTTTTGTAAATAAAGTTTTATTGGGACACAGCACACCTTTTAGTTTATACGTTGTCTCTGGCTGCTTTTGTGCAACAGTGGCAGAGTGGAGCAGCTGTAACACAAACCCTATGGCCCACACAGCCAAAAATATTTACTATCTCATCTTTCAAGAAAAAGTTTGCCAGCCTCTGATCTATGCCTTCTATTTAGTTTTAAGTTGCCTTTTTTCTTCACTATTGTGTTTATTTCTAATATGAAATAAAAACAAAATTAATATATCCTAAGTATTACACATATTTAAGTGACATCAACATATTTATTATGAATTCACATGATAAAATTCCTCATAACCCATCTAAGATAAAATTGTGAGCTCTACATGAATACTTTCTTTGAAATTTTATAAAATTTTCTTAAGTGCATTACACAATTATTATCTTAAAAAAAAAAAACTACCACGGATATACACTCTATATTACACAATGAACTTACTGTGTAGTGATGAAAATTCTACATCTGGGTAACATACTTGTGGCTAGTCAGATGTTCGGCAGATATTATGGGTATCTAGCAAATAAAAAATTATTTAATGAATGACCCATGCAAGCAAGCCAACAACCAAGAGATGAAAACATTTTAATATTAAATTTTTTAAGAAAAGTGAAATTCAGCTGTGAGGTGACAGTCCTTATCTGGTCAACATAAGTTAATGTAAACTTAATGCCAAAGTAGCAACTCATTTTTAAAAATCTCTGTGTTAAATACTATTCTATAAATGTTATCAGTTTTTAGGAAGAGAAGTAAAACTATCAAAAATTCATGCAGAGCAGTAATTGAAAGAAGCCCTTTTTGTTGGCCTACACACACACACCTGTGGTTTCAGTTATTCAGTAATCCAAAAAGTAAAGTAAGAAATGTCTTGCCTATTTCTGTGCAACCAGTTTCTACATTTTCATTCAACTGATGGTGTCTAACTTTTTTTCCAAGTTAAAAGTACCAGGTAAGAATTATAAAGGAGTATTTCAAAAGAACTGGATAACGGTGTTAAATCTACTTCAGAACCCACTTCTGAATCCTAATTGCACATTTTATTGTATTTTAAATGGGCAAGAGAATTACAAAACTTGAGAGAAAATACAATAAGGAAATACAATAAGGAATATAGAGGTGACTTGTTTCAATCATCCCAAAAGCCAAGATCTTCCAGTTTGCAGCCTGATTCTCCTCCACCCCAGAAGTATGACTGCTATCCTGGGAGACAGATGTATGACATCTATCCTATAGACGAAGACAATCAGAGGAGTGAAAGCACGGGTTCTAACACTAGTGATCCATTTCCCGGTGTGTAACCTTGAGCAAAGCACTTACTCTATGCTTAGGTTTCCTCATCTCTAAAATGGCCCGAGTCCCATTTTGGCAAGGTTGATGGGAGAACAGTAAAATCACATACATGAAGGCATTTTGTTGTTGTTTCGATTTAGTTGTCCTAGACCAATTCAACATATTACAGTCCACAGTCTGGAGTGTAAATTAATTATGTCTCTATTTTATTTCCATTTCTCAGATGATATCTTTACACAATTTTACAGCATTGGCAAATGGCACGAAAATGTGCTCCAAGCATAATGAAGCTTCTCATACCATTTTTCCTGCTGCTGCAGGACAGGATGTTGCACCCAACAGTGTAGAAGCGTCAAGGATGGGGCTGTCGAAACATACCAAGGACCTTCAACACCAATCGATGCAGATGAAGGGCCAGCTATAAACTTCTGCATGCATGCAGGCTGCATTTTGTGGCATCAGCTATTTCCAGCATTGCTACTGTACTGTAGGCATATACATATGTATGTATATGTAGATATAATATATGTGTGTATATATATATCCATTCCCTTTTCTTTCTTTTGGTTGTGAAACAGTATGAAGACCCAAGATTATGCATGAAATGGTCACAGCACAATGCAAAAAGTAAAGTGTCCCCTACAACCAAGGTGGCCAGGGCATGTTGAAATTTGCTTTGCTGTACTTCTGCTTACACCAGCAATTCTATAGTCATACATGGTACACACAAGAGAGGTCAACATCATTAATCTGCACCATCAACGGATTGCATTGACTCCATTAAGAAATTTCTACCATAGATTACTTACTAACATGCCACAGATGCACAATCTAGCATTCTTGTAAATGAGTCTGATGTGTGAGCATAAATCCAGGGCTATTTTGACAAGCTTCGGAAAAACTAACGATTCTTTGCCAAGGAATGTTTAAAGCTTGTCTGAAACTTTAAAATACACCCATTTTGGCATGCTGCTTTTGAAAGTTTTTAATGGCTGTACTAATAGCTTATAGTTCTTCTTCAACAGTACACGGTGCACTACAGAAACAAGGGTGGCTGCTCCTTATAGCAATAACTGCGAATTCGGATGGTACTTAATTGTTCTTCTTTTCCCAAAGGGGCAACATGTTGATTCCCATCTGATACTGGTTCTTCTGAGAATCATTTGGCTACATTTAACCTTGGTCTGGGGGTTATCTGAAACTTGATTTGCCTCTAGATTTTTTCATATGCTATTAACCCTACTGAACTTTACGTTCATAACAAACATATATTCAAGCCAAAACCTACTTTACATAAATTTGACTTTGATTCAACCAGTAGTTTCTAGAACATAATTTTAAATAGGAGCAGAAAACGCTGGTTGAATCCATGCAGATTTTAAAATGTAAATATTTTAATAATCAATTTCTTTTGAATACTCACATCATAAAGTTTAAATTTCTGAAACAGATTCCTTCCACTTAAAAATACCCTGTGTATCTGTCACTCCATAAACTTGTATGGAACATAGAATGACTCAATTTGCCGTACTGGATGCCTTTTTTTTTTTTCCTTCATAACCCTCAACGTTTATGCTGAGTAGTTACAGAAATAAGAGCACTTAGGAATTTTATTTTTTCCCTTAAATCATTGAGAATCAAAACTTGGACACAAATTTAACCTATTTTGAATATGCAATCTGCTTATTGAATAAAACTATAATGAATTTATAACAAACTCTATTTACAAGAGTGGTCATTTGTGGCATAGATAACACATTTAAATATTTTGCTTTTTATGAAGAATTTGGGCAAGAACTAAGAAATTGTATGTATCAAATGCGTATAACAAAAACCTTAAAATCACCTGTATTTTAAAAATGGTAAGTTTCAGGTGTGCCGCATTGTAGTTCAACACCTGTATACACTACCCTATATAATTTCGATTGGTCGAAACACCTGCGTGATGGATTGAGCCCAACTGAGAATTGCTTGTGTAAATATCATTTTAGTAGCTTTAGAAATGGAGCTGCGACAACTTTGGAGCACTTATAAATGGCATAAAAGCATTCTGCCGCTCATCAGAGAGAATGTGTAGGCCAACAAGAGGTATCTTTGAAACCCCATGCTCTTAAAGCACCCTCTACAGCCCTCACAGACACGCGACTCCCACGGACCTCAGTGGGAAATCCACGTGCGTCAGGGCTGTTGGACTGAGCCCTACGAGAGTTGGTTTTTAAGAAACAAAGCTGTAAATTAGCAAACCTGGTTGGCTGTGGCGGTTGCAGCGAAGGGAACACTTGTGGCAGATGTTGTTGCTGCGGACACAGTGGCTGGCGTAGCACCGTGCACCATGGGAACTTTCGGAGGGAAAATCATATAAGCAAACATACAGAAGAGTGTAGCAATATGGAAACCATGGCAACATGGAGGAGATAATTGGGCATGGTATTTATCACAGCAACAAGCCGTGTGACGGGGCATCATCACCAGTGAGTGACATGCAATCACAGCGCAAAGCAGGACAACATTCCAAGGAGAGAAGGGGAAGGGGGATGAAAGAGAAAAAAAAGGGGAAAAAAAGCTTGTTACCATCAAATCAAGAAAATTGACACAAACAGGCTTAATTTGCTAAGTCAAAAACAAGAATTTTATATAGTGTTCATAGTCAGACATTCAAAATCTAAGTCAAAATACAGGTATTTACTTCATATATACAATTATCTGTTTGAATAAAAGTATGTTTTCTTATTTACTATTGTAAAAATATACAATATATTACTTTTATGAGATAGTTTTTTTTTTTTTTCTTACACACCAGAACTCATAGTCCAATCAAAATCCACTAAAGGTGACTAAAGGAAACTTGTGTGTAAAGAAAACATTTATGTGAGTCCATGTCAATTAAATAGAAAATGGCATTTAATTGACAGGTGTTAGTAAAAAGGAAATGGACTTGCCCAATAGATATAAGTTAAACTTAGCAGTGGATTTTGAGGGGCTGTGAGGTGCACCATAGGTTTAAGATAATCAAGAAACAAAGCTGGCACCTACCAACACTTGTAGCGGGTGTCATGCACAATATTGAGCCTGCCCATCATGCATTGCAACAGGAAGGTGGATTTGAAAAGGGAAAAGAATTAAAACATCCCATCACACGTGTAATTAGGAAATTCATTTGAACAAAGAAGAAAAATTGTTATTATGGGAACAGTGGCATGTAACTGTCAGCACAATCAAATCATACAATAGCATAGTGATCAATTAGAACTAGTCTCAAGTGAAGAATAAAAGCCAGTTTAACTGTGTGCTGGTACACGTTGTTTCTCCTAATTGCTGCCTACAAATAAAAGTATTTTGAAAAAAATTGAAACCTGCTTAATTCTTTTAAAAATAATACTGCAGTTTGTTTTGTTTTAATCTGGTTACTAGCCATCTGGTAGCTTTGCTATTTCTGACTTTAACCTATGAACTGAGCACATGTTAAATCATTAGGGAAATTTATTATTAAGATGCTAAATAATTCAACGCACAAAACTGACTTAACAATGTAATGAAACCAAAACATTCATTTTCATTCCTTTGGTCTTATTTATTTCCCTGTTCACTGTAGCGACAACAACACAGGCATGGAAGGGGTTGTGATCATTCATACAGGAATTTTATTTGGAGGGGTACCAAGCAATAAATTATGCATAAAGCGAAAGTGAACTTCTGCATTGCCTTAGTTGGGAATTTAAATGTAAGGAAAACATTGAGATGGGATATACTTTCGTATAAGTCTCGAACTGGTTTACTTAGTAGGTATCTGGGAAAACTGACTGGTTTTCACTGCTGGTTTAGACCCTCAGGACTTCTTGGACTAGCAAGTGTTCTACAAAATTTCACATCCAAAAAACGGTTGATTAGATTTCAGTAAAAACCCTGAATGGGAGATAACGAAGATATATACATCGCATATGGGGTGTTAGCACTGATGTTCACAATGGCGCCACCATGACGTTAAAATAAATATTACGTATATAGTCCCTGTTCTCTTTGACGTATAAACATTGAAAAATCCAACTTGTTTTACCAAGTACAGGGCCCTTTCCCACATACTGAATTACTGTTCTTTCTATGAGATTAGTTTAGACTTCTAGGTTTTAAAATATCAAATGATTTTATGTTTCTATCTGAATCTTGGTGCATCCTATTTAAATACTAGCAGCATCTGGGATGAACATTTGTTAGAAAAGTATCTGCCAATTTCGTCTCGTCAGAGATGGCCCTATAAAACAAAGCTGCCATTGAGAAGCACAGATTACTTAACTGGCATCCTTGTAACAGCTGCAATTAGACTGTTATCACAATTAGACGGTGGGCACAATGATCAGTGATTAAACTAGGTAATGGAGCTAGGGAGGCATCCTCTCAGGTGGAGTACTATTACATTGATAGGCATTATTTAAGACGCTTGAAGATCTCTGTCATTTGCTACCACTACTGAGTCAAAGACTTGTGAAAGACAACAAAAACAAACCAGTAATAACAAAGACGGTAATTTGAGACAGTAGAGCAAGCAAAATTTAATACTCTAGATCTTATGAAATCATTATCCTATAATAGTGGGGTGGGAAGACTGAGAAAGAGAGGATGAAAAGATGAATGAAAAAGAATAATGTGCAATTTGATAAACAGTCGTTTTAAATACTGTACAGGTTATAGGTTTTAAATTTATTATTTATTATTATGCTGCAATTTGCCTATTGCATTTCATCCCATGCATAATTGAGGCTGCACATGCTGAAAATGAGTTAAATTTACCCTATCTCTCTAAAACTCTAAAGCATTTATGATTTGCATTTCAGTTTGAGTTATCTTCCTCATTAACATTATAACCAATGCACACAGTTTTGAGAGGGATTTGCAGCAAATAAACATAAGGCAGCAATGAAAATACTAGCCAGGGTGCAATAACTCACGAATATGAAGACATAATGCTGTAGGACCCACTTACCAAAAACAAAAAATCACTTTTGAAATGACCATAATATCCATCTTTACATCAGATGGGTTGATTTATTAATAATGATTGTACAAGTAGCCAATTAAAATTTTTTCCTTCAGTTTTCAGCACAAGGCAACATTTAAGTGAATGTATTTGTCAATTTCGAATTTCCCCTACAAAGGTATTTGCAGAGCAGAATGGTGTGTTTCTGAGGAATGCAACACTTTAATTACATGATATTCATATTAAAATTTTAAATTGATCTGTATGAAGGTGCAGAAAAAATTACTAGGAAGGTAAGTTACAAATGAGACGTATGTGTAGGTAAAATCAGTTCAAGGAGAAAGGAAGGAAGTAGAGAGAAAAAGAATTATAATGGAGATTTGGTTGGAGGTTTGAATTTAGATATGGTAATTCAAGCCTATTTAGGTAGATTATGATAGAAGTATAAAGCTGATTTAAAGTCTTCTAAAAATAATTTACATCATTTCAAACTAAAAGTTCACAATCAGTTGAATTATTCTCAAAATTGATATCTAAAGAAGCAACAGCTCCATAGAATTTATTTCTGTTTCTATTCAATCAATTGAATTCTATTTTATTGCACTACTGAGTTGGGAAATAATAAATAAAACTCAGTGCTTACTACATTCCAGGCTTTATTCTAGACTCTTAGACTTGTCTATAAAAGTGCTTTAAGAAAATGTTTTTATCAAATATGTTTAGAACTCACTTAAACACAACTCTGAAATAATTACTACTATTATCCCCATTTTATAGATGAAAAAAATGAAAGTACAGGGAAATTATATCTTGTGGTACAGCTGTATTTAAACTTCCAAACCAGATTTGTAATCACTATGCTAAGTTTCAAGTAAACCGTCTGCATTAATTTCATTAAGTATAATGAAAGTGATAAGCTGGAAATCTTTGTTTTCTATTCTTTCTGTTAAAACAACCCCATCCCTCTGCAACTCCCCTCTCACTCCAACCCCTCAGGAAAGGTTCTTGGCCTTTTGTTTCCTTATTTCTGGTAGTGTTGCCACGCATGGCGAAGCTGAAGCCGTTTACAGGAAACTTATTTTTAGGTCTTTTGAAATCATAAACCTAAACTGACTGAGGGCAATATGCCAGGAGGAGAGAAGAGAGGTGTGCTTCTGAGGATCGCACGTAGGCAAAAACTGTGAAGGAGGGCAGAGAGAAAAGTTCCTCCAGACCCTGGAGAGGAGGCGGGCAGTGTGCAGCGTCCCTGGGTAGTTAGGCATGTGGCGTGTTCTTTCACAGCAGCCCTGCAGGCAGCAGGCTTTCCAAGGAATGGGCTGCTAAGGGAGGGAGGCTAAGGGGCTCAGGCAAGGATGCTTGTACCCAAGGCAGGCATAGAAGCCCTGAAGTACCTGCCTTCAAGAGATCTTGTGGGCTTCCCTGGTGGCTCAGTGGTTGAGAGTCCGCCTGCCGATGCAGGGGACACGGGTTCATGCCCCGGTCCAGGAAGATCCCACATGCCGCGGAGCGGCTGGGACCGTGAGCCATGGCCGCTGAGCCTGCGCGTCCGGAGCCTGTGCTCCGCAACGGGAGAGGCCACAACAGTGAGAGGCCCGCATACCGAAAAAAAAGAGATTTTGTAAACATGGACATTGAGGACATCAGCAGTGACCAGTGCTGACTGAGGAATGGAGAATGGGTAGCCTGTCTGAGACTATTGGACTGCACAGGACCTCTATTTGAGTAGCGACAGAAAGAAGAGGAGATGTGAGGATGGGGTTCTGGAATCCCAGTGACGCCGCCTGATATTTCTATCCAACACAGTGAAATTGGAGTTTAGAATTGGACTTAATTTCAGTTCAGGAAAATAAATCTGATGTAAATAAAAGCGTTATTTCTTACACACTCTAATTTCAGGGGTGAAATTTACAACTACAACATAAGTAGACCCTAGGTTATGCATAATCTGTATAAATAGTGAATTTAGTTTTAAAGGGTGAAGGTTAAAAAAAAAAGGACTATATATCTAAAAAAAAAAAACCACCAAAGCTTCAATGTGAACTTAATCCAAATTACTTGTATTTATCTTTAAGTGAGATGGACGGTGTAAAAACAAAAGGCCAGAAAACTTTCTTGGGGTGGGTGGCAGGGAGATGCAGTGGGATGGGGTTGATTGAATGAATGGAAAGATGGGTGAATGGACGAATGGATAAGTAGACGGATAGGTGGATGGAAAACAGGGAAGGAACAGAAGAAAGAGAGGAAGGGAAGGAGGTAGGGTGAGAGAGAAGAATAGATAGATGGTTAGAAGGATGGATGGATAAATGGATAGATGAATGCATACACGGATGGATGATGGATAGATGGGTACAGGCCACGTAAGTCCCAGTTTGTTCTTAAAAGTTACGGTATATACTAATTTTTCTTAGCTAGCTAGCTGGTTTGCCACTGAACCCTGATCTTTTGCTAGCAACTTACTCTGTATACAGAGTTACCTGCTCTAAAGATTTAGCCAACCATGCTTCATTGTAACTTCAATGAAATAGACCTGCGTGTCCCTGAAGTTACAATTGAAGCAACAGACTACAGAGCTCTAAAACTCTAAACTGCAAAAAATAAATGACTTCCTTTTTCTAATCAGTTCCAATAAAGTCTTCACACTATAACTTCCAAATTATAATACTGTGGTTAGATAGGATGCTCTGATCATATAATTCTTCTATATGTCTGCAGGATAACCTAGACTTTGGAAAATGACTTTTTCTCCCAGGCGTTATACATAAGATGACATATGAATTTGTGGTAGGATGGATTTTCTGTAGTTCTCAAAGTATATTTAAAAACTTAAATGAGTTGAAAATATTTCAAAATTGAGAGATTTCACATATGAACCTCCAAATGTCCAGAATATCTGGAAAAAAAATCATAAGATCTGGCAACACTGGACACCAGGGCCGCTGCATTAGGTTGCACAAGTTTGTATACAACCAACCCTGGGAGGAACAGACACAACCACCCCTTGTTCACGAAGACTCTGACGTACATGGAACCACAAAGGGTACTGTGCAGTGCACCATACCCACTAGGCAGACAATCCTCTAAGGCAGCAAAGGGCTAAGTCTGAACATTGACCGACCCCTTTAGACTGGGCCTGTGCTCTCCAGTGCCTCCCAGACCCCACAGCTCCTACTTTATTTCTTGCTCACTTATTCACGTTTCCTGCCTGGCCCTGAAGGCATTTGGGTTTCATATTCTCTGCCTTAGATTTCTTTCCGTTCTGGTTGTCTGATCAAGTGGTTTGGCAGAAGTATAAATGGGCTATCCATTTTAACTTCTTAATGCCATACTGGCACGCAGGTACATATGACAATGAAAATTTTATTTTTGGCTGCGCAATGCGAGGCATGCAGGATCTCAGTTCCCTGACTAGGGATCGAACCTGTGCCCCCTGCAGTGGAAGCGTGGAGTACAAACCACTGGACCGCCGGGGAAAGTCCCGACAATGAAAATATTTTTAAGGAATGATGGAGGCAGTACTTACTTCTGATTATGTGACTAATAAAGGTTAACCTGAAGCTTAAGCTCTTTAAAACTGGGTTACAAATAACTCTTATTTGATATTACTATTGCAAAAATTTCATAGCGTGTTGACTACAAATATCAAGAACAGAATATTTCTGATGCAAATTCATCATAAAAATGCAAATGCATCTTAAAAATTTCAGCATATCTCAATATACTGTGGCACACTTTATTTAAATTAACAATGCTTAGTTTCTAGAACAGAGAGATAAGTATGATTCTGACTTATGAAGGTATTTATTGTTTTTCTCTGACTTGACCTTACCTAATCATCTTTTGCTCTATCCTATCCACAGACTAAAAACCATTCCAGGGAGAGACTATTGTCATAAGTCAGAGTCATGCATATCATGCAATTAATGATTATACTTATTTAGAAAAATCTTCAGTCATTTGAATGTTTTTGGAGAAACTGATGCAAAACCCATTTGATAAAACAGATTATTTTAGGTTTCTTTAAATAGTTTATGGAAGAAGTTAGATTTGTTTTTATTTTTAGATTTTTAAATAGGGAAACTGTCATTTCTAGTAGTAAGGTTTTATTCAATGAAATAAACTGACAAAAATAATTTTAAATTTCTTCAAAGAGATTATGGCAGTTACCTACTTGAAACTTTGAAACTTTGTTTGAATCCCTTGAAACTTTGTCTACTGATCTGACTATAGAAAAATTGATAGATTATCTGTTGGAGACAGCATAAATCCAGGGGCGTGGCAATTTATACTAAAGCAAAAAGATCCATTTCTGGAAATCTCTGAAAAACTGTATACGTTGAGAAGAAATTTTTTAATCTTATAAAACTTAAAACAAACGTGACTTTTCCCTCAGAAGGCAACAAATACCCTACAGATCAACATGATTTAATTTCTGTTCTAAAATGGACACACTGCAACTTGATAGACACTATTTCATGAGTAAATATCATTTTATCTGTGGTTCTAGGACAGGCTATTTCAATTAGTGGAATATTCTAGTTCATTGAAAGTTACTACATATTCTACATAGGGATGGCTAGTTTTCAAAGATGCGCTGTATATAAAGTTGTGCTTAGCAGTAAAAACTAATGTGACTATAATTTATTCTCATTATTCAAAAACAAATTATCACATTCCCTCATGGCATTTTGAACGTAATGCCCTGTAAATACTGTTAACATAGTATAATATACTAATGGGGCTGGATCTCTGACATACACATCTAGTCATAAATTTATCAATTTAATTAATAAAATTATTGTATTAAATAAATCTCTTAACACATGGTAATTTTTTAGAAAGATTAAGAGGTAAAGAGGAAAATAAGATTAGAGTCTCTGGTTAGTTGAATTCCAGATTACAAGAAGTGTAATATGTATTTTTCTGAAGTAAATGATGAGTGAGCAAAAATAATGAATTTCTAGATAACTAATTTTCTGATTATTTATGTTTTTAAATTATATATCTTTGTGTATAGTTCTAGAGTATATTTATTTGACTAAGTTGTAATCAACTGAAACCACAAATGTATAACTCAACAATAAATGTAAACTTCACTGGGCACTTAGGGCTACTTCAATATTAGCTCAGGAGCAACAATTTTAAGTGATATATACTGATTGGTACTGATAAGAGCACTTTTTAAGAGCTCTGGAACACAAAGTCAGTTTTTTATTCTCCACCTTGAAAACAAAAAGGCTGAAAAATAAAATCAAAACTGAAAAGTGTCATTTCATATAATTCAAATGAACTCTATGGAATCATGAAGGCAAAGGGGTCTTACAGCAGGAAAGGGTCATAAAATAGCTTGACAGACATATAACGGTGTAGAGGAAAGAGGAAAAAAAAAGAAAAGAACTCTATTTCAATTCCAAATTACACAAACAAAAATAAATATATAAAACATCAATGATGTCTAATCCATCTTTCATTAAGCTAAAATTCTTAGTTTTTTAGGAAAACCATAGGAGATACCTCAGACAAGTTTCCATCTTACCTTCCACCTGCTCTATGGCTAAAAACAACTGGGGGTGTGGCTTATCTGCTCTACCAGTAGCACTCTACAGGGATCATCAGATTCATTTATTAATAAACTCAAACCCCTTACCTGGTGGGAGAAATGCTGTATGCTGTTGTAACTGCATGTTGGCTAGAGCCTGTTGGTATTGGAAAATACCAGTGTTAAAGACTGCGGTGGCACCGTTGGTTTTTTCAAGAGCAGGCCTCTTTGGTAATGGGGGAAGTACAGCTTGAGGAATTCCCTGTTTAGTGAATGAGTATAAAAAACAAATACCAGTAAAAAGAGAAAAAGAAAAAAGAAAAATCAGTTGAGGGCTAAAATTGTTAGGAAGCATGAGCAAGCAAGCAGCAGAGCACTTAACTACCCAAGGGGAAAAAAACATCCAATAAACAAAAATTTAAAGGGAAAAAAAAAAAGCAAGATAAAAGCTTTAAAGGAAGCATTATTTTTGTCTTGGGGGCAGGGGGAAAAACCCACTAGTATGAGAGCACATGTTATAATGTGTTAAAGTGTTTTAAGTCCCATAATGCTTCAGGCTTTCTGGGAGAAGCCATTGATTTGGGAAAAGAAGAAAAGCTGCACTGCGAGCTCCATGAGGACTGACAAGTATAAGCAATGTTAATAGTTAATTGTACGGAGTGATCGAAACAGGTAAAATAAAAATCAGTCCCACTCTGCCCCTCCCCCCATGTCTACCTAAACATGCACATGTCCCAGAGCATGCAAGTTTTTTTTTTCTTAAAACACTGAACTAGAAATATTAAAAAGTCAATAATTCTATCACTAAAGCCATGCTAACCAAACAGGTACATAAATATACAGTCCAAAAATACATTTTTAATGTCCTTCAAGTATTCCATTAGAATATTCTACAATGTAGTTAAACTGAATGTGGACTGCTGGGCTTTCGGAATCTTTCATTGTATGATATCCGTCCAGGGACTTGTATTACGGTCTTTCCGCTAATTTTGTCAGGAAACCACACTCAGTTTTTCATTGTACTTTACAACTTTATAACAGAAAAAGGAATATATATTTTTAAATAGATAAAAAAAAAAACTTGTATCTACAATAAAGCTACATGCCAAGCTAAAAGGTGAAAGGTCATAGTACCAGGTCAAAGGTTGCCTCGAGGGGTCGCTTCAGTGATTTGACAGCCGACTGAGTCTTAATTAGCAGGCAGCGAGCACATGATGGCAATGGGCCAGTGGGGTTCAAGCGCATTAACATAAACAGCAAGCAGAGGTGCATCATGGGGGCAGCAGTGCATTTTTGGGTAGGTGAGAAAAAACAAATAAAAAAACAAATCATCGGAATGCCATATACAACGAATAACAAGACTAAGCATGCACAATAAAGGCACTACTGAGTTGTTATTGGGAGGATAACTCCTCTTTGTAGTTAATTACAAACAAGATACTCTAACAGAAAAAAAAAAAAGAGTGAAAGGAAGAGAGGAGGAGAGAGTCTGCCTTCTGTATTTTTGCTCAAGTATCCATAAACAAACACAGAAAAGACCTCTCTCGTGATTATTTTACTGTGCTATGAAATACCACACAGTGTTTTTTATGAATATTTTAAAGATTACGTCATATATTTATGTAAAAAAAAAGGACAACATTACAACAGCTAAGCAAAGAACAAAAATGGACTCATTAAAATCAGCTATTAGATCACATTAAAATTTACCTTAAGTGTATAGGTATCTGTTCTAAATGATCCAATTTCTAACTCCTCCTTGAGTACTGCTTTCTCCTTTCTACGTAATGGCATAGGCAAGCTTCTCTAGTTTTACAGTTCTGTTTATGCCACAATAGTGCTTAAGATTATCTAGATAGCAAACTGTTCAAAATCTTGTAGCTAATCCTAAAAACAATTTTGTTGAAGCAATTCTCCTAAATAGTTCCAGATTCTCTTATGGTTAAAAGCAAGATAATGTAGAGAAGAGCCTTGATGTGCAAAGGAACACACCGAGGGAAAACGATGGCTGATTAGGTGGCACACAGAAATAAGAGGACCGAAATGGCAGGATCGTTAAACCGAAAAGGAGACAGGTGTTCTGTACGAAGCAGAAATTTCAGAAACCCTATATCCAGAATAAGACACAGTATTAAGAGCTAGGCCGAGGGAAGGAGCAATCTGAACCATTTGAGGAGTTACTCTCACTTCTCTGAATGGTAACTTCATTATGTATTGTCTGGGATACCTGAACAAACATATCTTAAGCAAAAATTTTTTTAAAAAAGGTTAATAAATGAATAGCTTGTCGTCAGATATAGCTGTTCACTTTGCTTTTTTGACTGTTAGCGAGGATTGATCTGAGGTCTCTAACTCACCATGGCAGCTGCGGTGGCTGCAGCCTGTGCTGCAGCAGCCTGGTTGACCTGGTATTGGGCAGCCTTGATCTTGGCTTGCAGATGTGCGGGAGGATGAAAGTATTTGCACTTTTCCCTAGAGCATCTCCCTTTGATGTAATCCATACACACGGTGACTGTGTTGTCATTGGTGTCAATCATTGTGCTGTCAGCAGGATGGGCAAACCGACAATCGTTTTCTCCTCTGTTGCAATTGCCACGCTGGTACTCTCGACATACCTACGGGGTCATTAAGTGCACAGGGGTCAGTCAACATGGACAAGTAGAAACTTTCCGAAGATTTTAACTTAAAGTGCAAGACTGGTGATAGAAGCCAACAAATGAAAGGGGAAAAGATAATTTGCAAAGGAACCACAAAATAACTTGAAAACATTCTTAGTTCGGTATACAAATTATAATCCTATTTCAGTAAAATGTCCATGAGAAAGAAAACACATTTATGATACTAATTATGGTAAAATATCTAATTTAAATTATGTTGATATACTTATTCATTACCAAGGGGGAAAACAGTAACTTTATATAGTGAAGAACCCTGGAGACACCGCTTTAATCAAACAATCAAAGTTAATATCACCAGTAATAAAGACATAATGACATCATGTACCTACTGATATGAGGCACTGAAAAAAGGATACATTACATTTGTTGTATTACTGCTGAGAACGCATAACCTGAATTTATTTAATCATGAGGAAACATCAGACAAACTAAAATGGTAGGATGTTTTACAAAATGACTGATCAGTACTCTTCCAAAGTGTCAAGGTCATGAAAGACAAAGAAAGATTGAGACACTGTCACAGACTGAATGATCCTGGAGTCAGAGAAAGGAGGTTGGTAGGACAACTGGTGAAATCTGATTGAGGTCTGTAGATCGGATAATAGCAGCTTATCAAGGCTAATTTTCTGGTTTTGTGAGTGGTAACATGGCTACGTAAGCTGTCAATATTTAGGTAAGCAGGGTGAAGGATAGGCAGGAACTCTTGGTTCTATTTTTGCAACTTTTATGCTAATCAGAAATTATTTAAGAAAGTGTAAAAAGTAAAATGATAGCTTTTTCATAAAATGTTTCGAAGAGCTAAGTTTTTGATCATTAGAGATTTACCTGGTAGCTATAAAAAGCAGATGGAAAAAGATTAGTTTTTGTTACTGTTTATTTTTTTTTTTTTGCGGTACACGGGCCTCTCACTGTTGCGGCCTCTCTCGTTGCGGAGCACAGGCTCCGGACGTGCAGGCTCAGCGGCCTTGGCTCACGGGCCCGGCCGCTCCGCGGCATGTGGGATCTTCCCTGACCGCGGCACGAACCCGCGTCCTCTGCATCGGCAGGCGGACTCTCAACCACTGCGCCACCAGGGAAGCCCTACTGTTTGTTTTATATCTATTAATTTTGGATGGGGTCCCTGGGGAAAGGTAAAAATGGGTTATTTTTCATTCATCTGCTCGATTTTGACTCTTACTATTAAAGTTTGTCATGGTGCTTGCTCTAATCAAGAGGTTGCCGGCGCTGTCTTCAGTCAGAATAGTTTGACCTTTTTACCACAAGAGGGCCATCTAAACACAGAATGTCCTTATATTTTTATGCTCTTACTTCATGCTTCAAGGATGTTTCCGTTTTGTTTTTCACAAATCTTTTTACAAACTGAGCGAATGCAGACCCTGAACACTCAATTTTGGAATTCATCAAGGGGAAAAAAGGGGGGGGAACCCCATTGTGATTTAAAAAAACAAAGATTTTCTTGGATTTAAATACATGAAATGATCACATTTAATTCTAGGCATTTCCCCCTTTTACATCCATATCCCATTATTGAGGAAAGTGCTTCCTTTTAAAAAGGTCTCTATAATTTGTATCGTGGTATATCTTAAAAATAGCATTATAAACGACATCTTGCACCATTTGGAAACCTCAAGCTAGCTAAAGCATTGCATTCCACATAGCAATGAGCCAACTCTATTCATCACCTCAATTTACGTAATTTTTAAAAATTATTAAATAACTACTCTGTGCCAGACACTCTGAGAGATATTAGGAATACAAAGATGACTTAGGAAGTTACAGAAGATCCTTTTTTTTTTTTTATCATTGCATTTATCTTCTTGAACAAAAGAAAACAAGGATATCCAGGAGTTTATAATTTGAAAAGCAAAAGTGGTAAAGCTGTTATCCACAACTATTGTCCTCCACTCTCACTGAGGACTGGAGTCCGCTGTGCGGCTTTCTACACCACAAATCCCCACTTACTAAATTAGGCTCATCAAAATAGGAAGAGAGGAACACTTAAATGAGGATAAAAACTCTTCACGTATGTATGCAAAATTATGCTAAACTTATACCACAGCATAAACAAAAAAGTTACTTTTCTGTTTAAACAAATCTGTGTCAATGCAGCCTCATCCAATAGGAAACCATCTGTGTTCGGACACTACTGCTGTTAGCTCTTCAGTAATTCCTGCTTTCTCGAATATGCTCGCAGAGAAACTGGCAGCAGCTGAACCAACACTCTGTTTTCCAATTTCTCTCACTCTTTGCCACACTGACAAGAAAGAAGATCTGAAGGCAGTCTATCTGTAGGATCTTGAATCACTATCAAAATCAAAGATTTGCAATTTTTCAAAAACAATTATGCCAGTGCTGAGTGCCAGGCTGATCTTGACTTTTTTATTTCTCTGTCCATCTCAACGTTCTTTTTATTTTCAGGGATGTGAGCTTAAAATCAGGTTGCATAAAGATGATCATTCTAAGACCCCTTCTCGTCCCTCTCCGTTTGCTTTATGCATGTGTCAGTGTGTTTTGTATAGGTTAATAGTTGGTTTATTACAGTTTTGTACTCTTTACTGCCTTGCAGGATGCACTGGGGGAGAATTCTAAAAAACGTTTAAGCAGAGCTGATAACTAGCAGTTAGCTCAGAATTTTGTTCCTAAATTCAGCCTTTTCTGATGTTCCAAGAACTTAGGTAACTGTTTCTGCATGATATACATTTTTGACTGTTTTATTTTTTTTTTCCAACTTAAGGTTCCTCCTGACAAGAGAAATGGAACAGAAGAAATATACTGAAATAGCTGTTCTCCTATTATTCTTGCCTTTGAAAAAAATAGAGAAGAAACTGAAAATCTCTTGTGAAAACTTGTACTGGTGAGAGCTACAAGGCTAGAGGGGCTAGAGAAGTTCGCCAAGCTTTGCATGTATATATGGATTGCTGGGTACCTATCTGAACAGAACAAACTTCCCAAAGCTTTTCAAACAGATTTTTCTGTACTAATGACCATCAATAAAATGGGATCTATCCCTTGACTGCTGAATATGGGTTTGGCCTGATAAACTCAAGCAAACTTTAGACTGTGTTGCTTCCCCAAAAGAAATCTCTTAGTTGTAGTATTGTGTTACCAAATTATAGTTGACAGACAAAATTTCAACAAATCGAACCTTATAATTCAAATCAGGATAAGAAGTCGCACAATTTACCATACAGAGAATTTGGAACAAAGAAGATAAAATTAGGATTTGAAAATCCTAACAACATTATGGCTCTTTTTTCTATTCTCATCCAATCTTCTGCACGATCATATTTTTCAAATAGTTGTAACTATAGTATGGCTATTACTTGGTGATCTGTTTTTGCTCAACAATGTAGCATAAGCTTTTTGTTTGTTTGTTTTACTTAATAGTGTCCAGAGTCATCATTTTTGCTGGCTGCATCAAATTCCATAAAACAGATGTGTATAATATAGGTAACTCTTTCAGAGAACATCTAGATTATTTCCAATATTCCCATATTACAAATAATGTTGCAAAGAGTATATTCATGACCACACTCTTTAAAAAATCATTCTCTAAGGATAAATGTGCAGAAATGGCATTAGTGGGTCAACATATATAAGTACTTTTTACAGTTTGGTAAGTGGTTTTCAAACCTAGATGAAAATAATTCCATCTATTGATATTAGCTAAACACATAATGTGCTTCAATCAAAAAGAATGTTTGTAAGTATAAGTACTTATATGTACTATAAGTATTAAGGCAGTTGACCTATACACACTACTATATATAAAATAGATAATTAATAAGGACCTACTGTATAGCACAGGGAACTCTACTCAATACTCTGTAATGGCCTATATGGGAAAAGAATCTAAAAATGAGTGGATATATGTATACATATAACTGATTCACTTTGCTGTACACCTGAAACTAACACAACACTGTAAATCAACTATACTCGATTAAAAAAAAAAAGTATTAAGGCAGGATTTGCTTTGGAAATCAGGTAAGTTTTGGAAACTTTCATACGAAATGGATAAGAGGTTGCTTTTACAGTAAAAACCGTCATTTCAATAAAAATATTCACTGAAAATTCCATTTCCAGAAAAACACCTTTGGCATATAAACTTTAAATAATCAAAAGAAAAAGCAATCAGAAAAACTTCCCAAGGAAATCTAAATTAATTCTACATAAACCTTCTTTGGTTAATTAAATAGCAGTAGTAGGGTGGAAAGAGAATAGAGTTTGAAATCAGAAATTTTCAGTTCTATCTAGTGTTTATATTTACTAGCTCTGGAATCATGAATACTGAATAAGATAATGTACAGATAGCTTAAAACACACTATACAAATCTGATTTAACAGTTGTTATTCGATCTCAATTTCTATAAACATGACAAACATATTTCAAAATGGTCAAAATAATAATAGGTTGTATAAGTAGTATTAAATTCATCATTACTCTGCAAGTTAAGGCTTGAGAGTCTAAGGAAATTAAGGTCAATGGATGAACTTATTCAAAACTAAACAGCCATTTGCATGTTCTTTAAGAGACATTCTATGTTTTGTGCTTAACATAGTTAGTCATCTTTAGAGACTAACATTCAAAGCAGGAAGAGAGGGCTAACTGTAACAGGGAAGAGGGACTCTCGGGTACTTTTTTTTTTTTGCCGTACACGGGCCTCTCACTGTTGTAGCCTCTCCCGTTGCGGAGCACAGGCTCCGGACGTGCAGGCTCAGCGGCCATGGCTCACGGGCCCAGCCGCTCCGCGGCATGTGGGATCTTCCCTGACTGGGGCACGAACCTGTGTCCCCTGCATCGGCAGGCGGACTCTCAACCACTGCGCCACCAGGGAAGCCCATCTCAGGGTACTTTAATACTCTGGGAAGTCAATTTAAACCTAATGACCAATATTAAGGAGCTTATTCAAAGACACATACATACCCGTTGTTCAACAGTAAGCATCATGGACTTTATTAAGTTTGAGCTAACACAACACTTTAAAAAAGAAATACTGGATAATCAATTTTATCAAAGAACCCAAAGCATTACAGGTCATGAATATACAATCTAATACAAAGAAATTACCTGAGTTTTCAACTCAAAACGAATTCAAATATCCACATCTTAAAATTCTGGTGATTAGGGGAAATGATCTTAGTTAATTGTTGGTAAAATTACATTCCCAAGATAAATATCTGATGATGCGATATCTAGTTTCAGTCTGTTATTTGATAATTGTACAAATTTGGTCTACCTGAACCTCATTTTTTTAAAACTGAAGAAAAAGACATCTACTTTAGCTACCTCAGAGAATTTCTGTTAAGATCAACTGGGAGTTTTCTTTGAAATCTAAAAGGTGGAACCTATCATTACCACCAGGCCAGTGAAGACAAGCATATTTCTATAGATGATATAGCTAAGAATTTGTCATTTGACCTTATGTAATTAAAAAAATCAAATCTGAATATACAGGAATGACCAACTAAATAAAACTTGCCATTAAATACACTGCCAGATTTTCATTTACTCATTTCTATGCATGACAGGACATCTGAAACAAGCTCATCAATATGCCAGATGTTCAGATCTATAGTTACCTTTATTACTCCTTCTAAATAACTGCAAAGATAGGGGCATTTTAGCTTTAATTTGTATGAAGAAATTGGTGGAAAAACAGCAAATATGAGTTGGCTGAGCCAGGATTAGCAATTCCCTTATTTTAAACAATGTACAACTCTATCATCTCTAAAACAAAACTCAAACTAATCACAGACAGTAATAATCGACAGAGACTAGATGTTTTAAATGGGGGGTGTGACCACATTTTAGAGAGTCATTCTAAAGGCTTATTACAATTAAAAAAAATGTAGACTACATAGACCTGTGTGCATAAAACTCAATATTTCTTGGTACTTTTCTAAAGAAATTAAAATATCATACAAGCAATAGCCAAACACTCTCTACGAAAATACGGAAGTAAAATAATTCTATCAGTAAGCCTTTCTTATATTATTAAAAGCATTTGCTTTTCTAATCTTATTTTGAATTGCATCTTTTATATGCAATAGATCATGACAAATCCATTCAATGCCTATAATAATGTCATGTAGGAATGCCTTTCACTATCACTTGAATCCACATTTATCTTTAAATGCTCTTTTTTGTGTAGGCAGTAGGTATCATATGTTTTTATGTCTATATGAAAAAAGTCACTAGACTCTTCTGTGTCAGTAAGTAGTGGAAGCATTCAGTATCCAGTGGTCTGAATTAGAAATTCATGTCATGATTACCTCAGTAGAATAAAACTTTCGGCACATGAATACTTTATTTTAAAACAAACTTTAACTGAAAAGTATCAGAAGCCTAGTGGTTTGCTCTCCTTCCCTGGAATATGTCATATGTTTTTGTCATACAGACTATTGATATAAAAATGATGTAGTTCACAAAATGGCAATCTAATGTCTCCATCAGCATATGAAATATGTGGCCACTGGTTTGTCTTTTGTTTGGTTAATGCTGTTATGCAGTATAAATTACCCTAAAAATTATCACCAATTGCTTAAAATATTTCATAATGCTGTACATTGTGTTCTCAGCAATTTCACAAAATGTAGCATGCTAAATGCATTGGAGGAGGAAGATTTTTGTATACAAGTAACTGTACATGAGGTAAATGATGAAAATTAAGACTTAAATGACAGGTGCTGGCATCCCTGGAATAGGTATTTTATAGACCATTTGCATTTAGAATCACCTGGCAGATCTGTGCAAAGGATTTCAGAGACCCGCTAAAGACCCACTGAATCAGTCTGTGGGGATGAGGCCCTGCATTAAAATTTTTTTTTTTTAGTTTTTAATTTTTTTTTTTTTTTTGGCTGTGCTGTGTGGCTTGTGGGATCTTAGTTCCCTGACCAGGGACAGAACCCAGGCCCTGGGCAGTGAAAGCCCCAGTCCTAACCATTGGACCGCCAGGGAATTCCCAGGCCCTGCGTTTTTCACAACCGTCCCAAGTGATTCTAATCACATTAAAGCTTGAAAACCATTGCTCTAGGACTAGGGGCATGAACTAGATGCCACATTTTGTAGCTGGAATGTTCAAAATGTAAACATGTTCTCAAGAAGAATGCTAACACATGTTTAAAATGTGTCATATTTTATCTCTTCTGTTACATTACCCTAAGCTCTGAATAAGGGCATGTATCGTTCTGTGATTAATTAATTGATTAACTGGCTGACTGACGCATTTATTCCTTCACTGACTAAGTTACTGGGCATCATTTATGAGCTTGGCACTATTCTGGTGGACCTTTGCTTGTTGTTAATAACACAGCTGATAACCTTATAAGGCTTCAAGATATGCCTTCCAACAGTTTTTACGTGTAAGATGTTCAACAGTTCTTCATTGGATATTGTTGAATAAACGAGAGAATAAATGCATTCATGGATCCTTCTTGCACCATAAAAAAATTATTGTGTGTCGTGAAAATAAGTCAAACAGTGATTTCCTTAATTACCAACTCTTTGTAATGAAGCAGAGATATGACTAAAAACCTCAGTCCTTTCCAGTACCTACAGATTTTTAATAATTTCTTAAAATAATCATTGAAAATGACCGCTACTTGAAAATTACACAAGGGCATCCCAAGGTCACAAAATGGAATTTTAAAAGCCTCATTTCAGTGACTGATATTCGGGAGACTTGCTCCTCTTTAGAGGAAACCATGAAGACTGAATTTTACAGCACAGAAAGTATGCAGCTACAAGGTCTTTTAAAAGATATCCAACAAAGAATGGATAATATGAATAGTGATAGAAAGCTTAGGGGTGTGTGCGTGTTATTTATGTGTTAAATACCTTTACAGTAGTTTGTGGCTGGCATTAAACACAGGAAAATGACCTAAATTTCACCTAGAATGTCCTAACTGGAGGTGATCTTAGAGATTGTCTGGTATATTCCCCTAATTTAATATGTGTGGAATATGCAGCTCGGAAAATATCAAAAACTTGACCTATGCTTACTCACCTAACTAGCAAAATCACCAGCACTAATCCTTGGATTCGATTCCTGTTTTTCAATTTAACATTTTTTGTAGTATCACACTGGGTGCTATAAATATAAATATGTGTTAGTTCCTCTAAACAGAACCAGAAGGCTGATAATCTACCATGTTTTTAACTTCTTCATTGTCTATTTTGTAGCCAAAGAGAGAAAGAAGTGGCAAGAAGAATTGGCCAATATTTTAACTGATTCAAAATCTGTTCACCTCAAAAGGAACTCAAAATTCTAAAATGTACTTGGGAGTTCCATGAGTTAAAAATAGAGTATAGATTTAAACCCCAAATAACTAAATGTGTAAATTAAGTGTGTGCACTTACTGCCATGTCTTTTAGACTCCAAGATGTAGTGCAATTAGCATGAGAGGAAATATCCTGAAGATAGGAGTGTCTAGAATCACAAGTGCTAGGAGATAGGTGCCCCTCAGCTTCACACTGCAACATCCTAACAGGGTGTAACTGTGACATTGAGTCAGATCCTGTGCAGGAGAATAAGGAAGCTGCCCTACCATCAGGCATTTAGATAAGTGGAATTCGGGTTCAAAGGAAATGACAGTCATTGCAACAGGAGCCATTTGTTGTGACTATGGGAAAGGAAGACAGACAAAATACTCAAAGTAGCTTCTTGCAAAAGAAAAACAAAACAAAAAAAAGACAGAAGTCTTCATTTTAACTAAACACCATACAAAATATAACCAATTACAGACTACCTAAAATTGTGGGAGGATTAGTTTAAAAGAGTTCTGACCACACAATCAGCCTTTTAAAGAGATTCTTTGACAGAGATTTAAATAGAGACGTCCTCAGCTTTAGGAATATCATCTATTAATAATTAATTCCATCAAGTTATCTCAGACTGCCTATTTGGTTCCCATTAAACAATCAACAATTACACATTATGAACCCAGGGTTTGCTTCAGAAAGGTCGGTGGGTGGGGGCGGGGGGGAGGGATGATTCATACGTTGAGCACATCTAATAATTTTTAAATATTTAACATTTCTTAAATTTCCTCCCAGTTTATCTGCAAACAGCATTAGTTAATCAATGAGCAAGAACAATTGTGCAATGACGAACCACCCACAAGTCAAGGTGTTATCTCTAGCACACAGCAGAGTCCTTGGTGCACAGAGGGCGTGCAACTAAGTCTCAATATCCTTCCTGAGTTCTCCTTGTGGAACTCTTGTAATTAGTAGCTTTTCCCAAAACGTTCAATGAAAGGTAAAAAACAAGCCTAAAATAAACAAACAAATGAAAACTCTAAAGAGAACACACAAGCCAAAATTTACTGCCTCCTCTTTGTACTATCACCTGTGTGGGAAGGGAGAGTAATATACTAGTGTTTAAAAATGTAGTTCTGAGTTCATTCCCCACCGGAACATCCTACCCACGTGACCCTGAATAAGTTACCTTACCTCTCTCTCCATAAATTTATCGCCCTGTTAAATGGAGTTAATGATAGTATCTTCCTCATAAGATTGTTTTGGGGATTAAATGTGTTGCATATGAAGGGGTAACGCTGTGATTGGTAGATAGTAAATACCCAATAAATATCAACTATCGTTATTACCGTCAAAAAGATGGTGGCAGTTATAACTATCTGAGATCCTTTGTAATGCGTGCAATGAAACTTAATAAACAAAAAATTGGTGCTTATTAAATAAATTCCTGCTAAACTGATTAGAGTCAATTATGTTCACACAATGGCCTTGTTTTTCCGCTTTCTCAGTAATTAAGACACGTAAACGTTCTCAGCACTAAGTACTGCCTCATGCTAACCAGGAAACAGAGGAAGAGCTCATTTGCTCTTTATATGGACACCAATGCTAGATTTGAGAGCTTCAATGTACAGTAATGTTGCCATTTTCCCCCTTCATCTAGAGTTTACCAAGTTCACTAATTTACAGCCATGCTAAAATTCTCAACAACCACTTCAACATAAGATTTATATCTTTAATTTCTTTTTCATGTAGCAATAGCAAAGTATATACATCTGATCATCCTTGACTAAGACTGAGAGCATCACCCAATTTACAATTTAAAAACTTATAATCACATTTCATGAACAAGGCTGCCTTGCTATTCCAACCAAAATATTATGAGGCTTATGAGGAAACTTGCAACGATAAATTTCAAAACAGTTTGTAGAGAGTAACTGAATAACATCTTTATGAGGACAAGTACCAGGGGATTGATAGAATTTGTTAATAGCAACAATAACAAGAAACATTTAGGAAGCTTCTGCTGTGTGCCAGACACTGACTAACTCTTTGAGGTAAATGCCATAAGTTTCTCCAATTTGAAGATGAGGAAACTGAGGCACAGTGAAGTAATAAGCCGTCTGATCCCAGAGTCCAAGTTCTTACCCATTATTCTACATACAGATGTTGTGGCTTCTATAAATGTTACATTCATCAAGTATAGCATATCTATATTCTAGCCAAATGCTCCAAACACTAAACCAAAATCTCTGCTTTGAATTGTTTTTAACCTTTATGGCCATGGAAGAAATAAACAAAGAGCACACTTTGAAATTTAGAATGGAATACAGAAAGACACCAGCGAATCACTCCTACCTCAAGTCTGTCTGTCCGCATTAATTTCTGTGCAGCAGCGGCAGCAGCTGCAGGTACAGGGACCCCAGGATTCCCTGTAACCAACATTGGTGCAGTCGGCAAGATCTCTGCTGGAACCAGGCTTGGGGAAACAGGTCCCAGGTAGGGATTAAAGGCTGCTGATGCATTGGTGGCTAAGCTTGGTGCAACTGAAAACATTGGCTGAAAAATAAAATACAAAGCAAAATTTAATCGGCAGGTCTTGGTTCAAAGTTGATATCCTGCATTATATATCTATCCTCCATCCATGTATCCATGCATTCATTCATAATCCATTCTCCCTTTGCTTCCTCTTTCCCTCCCTCCCTCTCTCCATTTAACTGTATGTTTATTTACTCTCATTTAGGATAAGACTGTTTCTTAAAACAAGCATTCATCAAATCAACGTTTTTCTAAAATAGAATGGGTAATTATCCATTAAATTTTCCACTGGGATTTTGAAGCTTGGGGTCTATAATACTTGCAATTTCTTTTTGAAAAATAGCTCAACCATTCAATACAGAAACTTCTTGTGGTTACCTAATCTCCACCTTTGTCCTGATTTAATCCTGGAAACTTGTCTAAGAAATACATTTCATAATTGCTATGTCAGATGTACTTAAAAGATCTGTTTACAACTGTTAATAGGTTGCAAGTGTCCTATTATCTAGAATAAATAAAGCAGAACTCACATGGACAGCAGAATTTCACAGTCAATGTAAACTGTGAATAAATCTTATGGGATACGTGAAAGGTGACGATGACCCATTTCTTTTGAGCATATAAGATAAAGTATTTGGCATATATATTTGTTGCAGGTTTTCCTGGGGAAATTATAAATCTCCCACCAGCCTATTACACCTTCGTGAGACACCTAACAAATTCAGCTTACTAGGGAGAAACTATGCTGAAATGTGAAGTCTGAAAAAGAACACTTCTACAGAAATGCATTATGATTGTGCAAGGAAATACATATAGTAGCACTGAATAAAATGCTACAAGATAGATTTTTTTTTTGCCAGGAATGCTTTCATGAATATATGAAAATAGTTTCTATTTGTTGATATGAAAATTTGCATATCAGGAAATATGTTTTTGAATAAAATTAAATAATTTACCTGAAATCTATTTTAACAATGTGCTTCTCCAGTTTTCAGAAGCTAACCTAGCACAGTTTTCCACCTTATTGGTGGTAAATTTTCAACTTCCTAATTCAATGGAGTTTTCATTCTTGATGTTTAATGCTGTGTGTAATAATAATGTTTGTTTCCAAAACACAAAACCAAATGGACAAAATGGATCCTGTTCATTAAGGTAATTTTAAACAATCTGTTGTTATCTTTACCCTGTAGTAAGGAATAGAATCACAGAAATTTCTTTTAGAAAGAAAGGGACATGAGAATGTAGATAATTCTTCCCTCTGACAGGAATAAGAAGTTAGATGACCCCAGAGTTTATTTAGTATTCAAGAGAGTTTTGGTGTAAGGTTTTATGCAATCAAGATGGACATGTTACAAAAGTAATTCTTATAGCTCAGAAGAAATATCTTTAAAAAAATAAAATATATCCTTTATCTAATTTGGCCCTGACTCATCCTGTATTTAGAAGAGTAAAACAGATTTCAGGTATACCTTTTTTCTTAGGGCAGTGGTTCTCAATTATGGGTGATTTTGCCTCGCAGGGGACATTCTGCAATATCAGGGGACATTTTTGGTTGTCACAGCTGGGGATGCCAGCTGCACCTAGTGGGTAGAGGCTGCTAAGTGTCCTATAACACAGAACAGTCCCTCGTAACAAAGACTTACCCAGCCCCAAATGTCAATAGCGCTGGGGTTGAAAATGCCTATCCTAAAGGATACAGCCTTCTCGTGACTTCACAAATTGTTTTAGGACAAAATATTTGCAGCCAGCATATCCAGTCTTACTAAGAAGACCATGTAATACAGAGTATTTAATACATAATTTGATTCACTTGGGTGAATAAACAATATACCATGGATTCCATCGATATTTTCAAACTAAAATAATTGTTGTTCCTAATGTGTTGGTTTGAATGCCATGGTTAGTTGCCCTGCCTGGTTCATGGCTCTTGATGAAGTTGCCTAAAGTAATACCTCCGGTCCCCAGTTCCATCCCTGCCCAAGGCAGCTACCCACGCACAATAGGAAACTATTGGGGGGTTCCAGATATTAACAATCAATAACCTGTCAGAAACTGGGGCCCAGAGCAATCTCCATCTATCAACAGTTACTTATTCAAACAGCAGCTGATCTGATACTGCTTCACTGACTACTGGTTGCCAAGGCAGCAGCAACACAAGAGTTGCCCTGTATAGTAAATACGTGTTGAACTTGGATCTCTATTCAGAAATATTCAGGTTAAACTTACACTGTTACATACTGTCGGACACAATATGTGACATTTCAGCCAGAAAAACACTCTAATTTTTCTCTTATTTAAGAATTATAAGAAATTTAGCACAGAAGACTAAAAGACTTGTTTAGAATATGGAGAACAGAGCTGGTCAATGTTAATTCTTGCTATGAATTAATATGTATTTCCAGAGAGGCCATTTTAAATGTATACTTCAGAAAGTTATTGAGATGTTTGTGTCACTCTGCACAATCTACTATAATTATTTAGAAGCAGAGGTCCAACTGACAAACTGATGGAGGGAAGAAAAGCATTTTTATTTTAAGAAAATAAGATCAGTGGCCAGTAAAATCCAGCTTTGCTGAACATCACCGAATAAAATAAATTTATAATCTGCAATGCATATAGTGTAGCAGTTGCATATTACAGATAAAAGAATACTTTTATGAGATAAAAATACTCATCTTATTAACTGGAAACAATTTTTCCACTAGATTGTTTCTACAGAGTCGTCACATGAATTAATTTTCTGACAATTCAGCAGAACAGATTCAAATCTGAAGAACTTTAGGGCACTGTCCCCAAGTAAAATCTGTAGCAGCTTCTAAAATTCTAAAACATCAACTATTCAACAAACATTATCTCAAACTGCTCCCTCTCCAGATAAAGAGTTATTTGCTCAACAGGCAATCGATAATAATAGCTCTGTACTTTGAAACTGGATTCCAGTAGCTGCCCAAAAAACCCACTGAAGTGCAGCATTCCTTCATTTCTTTTGAATTTCTGTAAATTTGTTATATCCCTTTTTCAAAGAGCACCTTGCTAGAGGTAGGTCATTGCCGGCCCCATCAGAGTGCTCTAATCAGATTAGTGAAGCACTTGAACTGTGGTACTGCCAATTCTCTATTCCAAATGCCATCCGAAAGAGGATTCAGCAGAATCACAAAGACGGATATTAATACAATGGTATTATCGAGCAGTATCCTATTTTCTCCGAAGTAACCACAGGATAACATAGAACTATGTAATTGGTGTATTTGATACTGACTATATCCTTGTAATAATGATTTACAGATATCTTTGTTCCCAGAAGGCATAAGGAAGGTTGGTTTATGATTGCCTTTTTGCCAGTGAACATCCTAAGCAGAGAAAAACAAATTGCAATCTCACTAATGCTGGTGCATTTATGGGCTAACCACTTGTTTGTTTTAAATGAGACATTTGATTCCATTAAGGTAATCAGGCTTTATTATGAATGAAAATGTTATTCAATTTCACATTATGACCCTCGTTAACTGTGTGCCAACATGACTATTACAATAATTCTATTTATTGTGTGCCAGGCATTGTGCTAAGTGCTTTACCTATGTTATTATATTTAATCCTCATAATAGTAGAGTATAAACTCCTTGGAGCAAACGAAAGCAAAAACTCCACTGCTTTTGTTACAAGGAGGAGGGGATACATGTTTAGTTCACTACTAAATTCCCAGAACCGAGAATGATGCCTGGCACACAGTAGGCCCTCAATAACTATACACTGAATACGTGAGTGAGTGAATGAATGAATGAAAGTGTGAATAAATTACAGCCATGTCAGGTGGATATTATTAGTTTCATTTTGCAGATAAGGGAAAGGGCTCACAGAGATTATGTGCCCATGGTCACAAATGAGTGCATGGAAGACCTAGGAGTTAGACATCGGTGTGTTTAATTCCAGGTGGTTCTAAAACCAGTGGTTCTCCGTGCTGGCTGTCCAGCAGAATCACCTGGACGACTTGAAGCCCAGAACTCCCTGGCACTCTCTACTCATCAGAATCTCTAGGCAGCAGTAGTTTTTAAGGCTCCTGGGGAAATCCTATTCCATGTACTATGTGGTCTTCTACTATTTAAATACAGAAATAGGTCCAGTTTTCAGGTTCTATGTGAGGTCTCTAAGTATATGTGCCTCCTGTGGCTCCCTGCTTTTGAACATGGTTTTCCCTCCACGGTGAAGGTTGCTCCTGTCCAGCCCAACTGTTTAATTCCTAATTAGGCTTCAAGAATCAGGACTCTTTCTCGAAGTTTGCCCTGATCCACGCACACCTCCAACTATGAAGGCGCTTTTCCTACCCTCTGTTCCTACGTTAATTCTTCGTCACTGGAGTTCAGCATTGATCACCAGGTGTGTTTACTTAACCATCTCTTCTACTTGGGCTCTCAGAGTGCAGTCTCAGGCACTGTGCTTTGTCCATTTTGCACATCCTGCACTTGGCATCTACACA
Organism: Grampus griseus; assembly: GCF_964374135.1. Classification (NCBI taxonomy): domain Eukaryota; kingdom Metazoa; phylum Chordata; class Mammalia; order Artiodactyla; family Delphinidae; genus Grampus; species Grampus griseus. The sequence goes on from NC_138998.1 coordinate 15,813,606, forward strand.
GGTCCTCTACAAACATTTGCTTAACAAATGTATTTATGGATTTGCTGTTTTTCTCTGCCACAGAAACTAACTAGCAAATATAGTAAATATTTTCTAGTATACATATTTGAACATTAAAAAAGATTTAGTGTTATTTCCTCTGAATCTCAAATTTTAATCATTAATTTCTTTAGTATGCTTATTTAAAATTTATTTTATTTCTGATTGTCACTTTTTTCATATTGAACTAAGTTTCATTAACATACTGTTACCATGCTGTAATATTGCAAATATCATAGGGATTCTAATTTATTTTAAAACACTGTGTGAAACAGTGTTGGTTTTGCATATAATGTTTGCCATTTTTAATAAAATAGAGGGAGTACATAAAACAAATAATATATACTCAGTATGTGCTGGGATTTACAGAACACAAATTGTAAGTCAGACTTTTCTGGATTTTACCTGTGTGTGTGTGTGTGTGTGTGTGTGGCGGGGGGTGGTGTGTTTGTGATGGTCAAACGTGTAAACAGGGAAAAATTAAGCTTTCTAAAAAAATTTACAGCACAAAATCAAGGTATATAAAACCATGTTTCTGGGTAAGCACAGCCCTGTACAAGAGCTATAAACAGTCTCTGTAAACAATTATTTTGAATATAAGCATAGAGCCAAAAGCTAACGGGAATTATCAACAAATTTACATTACAGTGTCTTTTCTTCTAAGAAGGTAGCCCATGACTGGAATAAAATGAGAAATACTGTTTTAAACTCTGCTTCTAGACTGACTTGCTGACTGGGCAAATCAAATGACCACTTACTTTATTCTTAATTTCACATTATACTTCAAGTGACTTTTAATGAAGTAATAAACATTTAAATAAAGAAGACTCACTTCTAGCCCTCCAAGAAGAAAGGTATCAACAAATATGGCCTGATGCCTAAGATTCAGGGCCCATTCTCATGCTGCTTGAGGAAGCAGAGGCTCCTTGACAGAAACAGGCAGTAAGATGGGCAGGATGGATGAAATAAGATTCAGAGTGACTGACCTGGAAACATTTTTACCAGAAACACTTGGGGATAAAGCAGCCTTATCTCAACCACTAGTTGGATAAACTGGAATGTAAAGCACTAAAAAACAATTTAAGAATTCTAGGTGTTCCTGGAAGTGTGACAAATGATGACTTCAAAGCTTTCAGGAACCAACTGCCCAAAAAATGCTTGGATATGAAGTGACAGCAAAGGCAAGGCAACAGGAGCAGCAAAGGAGCTCCTAAGACTTTAGCTAAATCCAGTAACTTTGAATTTCTCTATCCCTAGCCTACTTCAAGTTCACGAAATGCATAGGGAATTCGACATGAGTTTTGTACCTCGAAGTAGCTAGTGTGTGTACCTTCAGGGCAGCTGCCTTGGGAAATTATGGATGGCCAAGGCCAACCTTTGGGCACACAGGGAAAGGCATGGGAGGGCACTGCTAGGGGACCTCCAGAGCTCAGATACACTCTTCAAAACACTGCTTACGCAGACCTCTTCAAGGGCAACGCCGAGAACCTGGAATCAACAGGGTTTCTGAAAAACATCTTTCTGGGATGGACCAAAGAAATACACCAGATGCCTCTAAGTTGTGAGCCCCTAGGTGCAGTGTATCGTTGGTTATTTAGTAATTTCTTGTTAGATTACCTTTGCATCAGATAGTGTATGGCAAAATAATAGTACTTTTTTCAGTACTACCTAGAAAAAAAATCCAGAAATTTTATTCTTTTAATTTGGATAATTAAATACTATAGGTCCTCTATTTATCTTCAAAGATCATACAATAAAGCAAAAAATGCTCTTTTGCATTTTTATTAGTGGTTTAGAAATGATAATAGAACTAACACCAATTACTTGATAATTTACTATGCTAAATTTTAGGAAGTAGACATATACATTCAATTATTTATTTTCAACTACTTATTTTCTTATCTTATGAAACTGGAATAATTATAAGATTGGTAGGACCTTTCAAATAATATATCTTAAAGTTTTCACTATATGCTGAAGAAGGTCAGGGTTTTTAAATGAATCCACCAAAGACCCGGAGTTGGTTGGTGGCACGTCTCCATTTAGTGTTTCCACAGCATGGACGCCAGAACCTGAACGGCCTGGGTGAAAATCCTGGCCCTGCTAACTCACTAGCTATGTAACTTGGGCAAACTAGTTACTCTCTGAACCTCTGAGTCTTCATCTCTAAAGCTGGATAATATTCCCTACTTTTATAGGACGGTTGTGAGGCTTTATGACGTAAAATGTGCTGAGTGCCTTCAATGCCCTCAGAGTACTGTAATTACCCCCCAAATGTTATGTTCTTTTTCAGATTCCTGGCTTGGTACATTTCATTACAACATAATCAAGTCCATGAAAACAAGAAATTCGCCTATAAATCCCTGCATTTCCCAGAGCAGCCCAGTGTTATGTTCTGGAGATCTTAAATTTATAGACCCGGTCTCTCAAAATTTATGAGAAGATGAGAACCCAAACTGGGCGGCATGATAGCTATTTCCTGGTCCCAACAGTACCCTCATCAAGTCCCTGGCTGCCTCTGCTAACAGTCTACTAATAGGTATCCACCCGTACTCCCATTCGATGCTGCAGTCTATAATTGGGCTTGTGCTCTGGTTCCAGTTATAATTCCTTTGGACTCTGGCACGGGTAAACTACCCTGAACCTCTGCCTGTTCTTCTCATGTTCGGGAAACTCACTCCTTCATTCTTTCTTTCACTTATCAAGCAATTTTTTAAATCTCTGCTACATGCCAGGCATAATGCTAGATGCTTCTGAATTTGATTAGACCTCGCTAGCCTCTTCCCCTCTTCATGTTTCCTCCAGTTATGGTCTGGGGGCCAAACTGGCTGGCCCTAGAGAACTAAGATGCTTTACTTACTTGACTAAAAGTCCAGTCACTGCTCAGATATTCCTGATACTGCTGAGGTTATGAATCTGCTCACAGTATTATCTCCTTTGCTATCACTACTACCTGGGTTGGATCCAAGTTTATACCACGTCTTCAAACACCACCATCTATTCTAGTGGCCATCCTCCTCTGAGTGGCAACCCTTTTCCATATTAGTCACCTGGCTGTGTTATAATCCCTCTCTGTAGGCCCAGCACTAAAGTTCCAGTAAACAGCTGGTTATGACCATCTCGTTTATTTCTGAATTTATATTCTGATATGAATATACATTTCCATATCATTATCCTCATCAAAAAAGGGCTGACTACAAAAAGGATCGAAAAGTCTCAGGTGGGGTTTTGAAGGCAAATTTCCTGGATTAAAGCCTTCTCTACAGTCATTAAAACCCTAAATGCTTTAAAATTGAATAATTAAAATGACTTCTATACTCAGTACAAAAACGTCACTCTGAATGGAGTCTACTTTTAGACTATGATCTCAGGATGCCTTTAGCAGAAGGGTAATTCCACATTCAAATCTAGACATATCAGGGAAAATTAACATAAAGCCTGAATGGGCTCACAACTAATAAAAATAAATGCTCCGTCTAAGCAGAGAATTTTCCAACAATAACACCAGAAAATGAGGTAATTTTTCTGATGGTTTCAGAAATCTGTGACTTGTTGATTTTTTTTTTAAACAACACATATTTGTTACTATCATTTCAAACACATGAGCATAAATGGTGTTTAGAGTTTGTCCCAGGATTACACATACGATGACCCTGAAATGGCCTTGAGAGTAAAACTCAAGGACTAACTCAGGAGATGGGCCAAGCCTTCACAGTGAGGAACTCACTGTCATGACCTGTTCTCTGCCATCTGGGAACCACACTTGCTGATCTCAGAGGTTCTCCCAGTCACCCAGAGGGTAGAGCCTGCCGGTCAGCACGCTTTAAATGTTTAAGTGGAACAAAGTGTCTCACATCAAGGAGAGATATTATATTGACTATCGTAGTAGCCACCCCAAGGATTTATCAGATCTTTGAAACCATATGTGAGAGTCGAGTGTAAAAGAGAACTCTTGTCCTATATTTTACGCTAGAGACAATGATTAAACTTTTTTTTAAACCAAATGGAAATCTTCATGCTATCCCAACACAGACATGTGAAATTAACAGGTGTCACAGAAATAAATTTAAGATATCATATTTTTAACTGAGTCCCCAATAATGGAAAAAATATATCAAGTTAAAACAGACAGAATTATAATATTCTCTCACCTCAACTGTATAGTATTGATAATTGGTATCACTGCCGATTGGATTTGGAGATCCCTCCCACCTCGAAATGCAATCCCCCCCTCTTTTTTGGAATGATTGGTTCATTAAGTTCTAAGAGAGAATAATAATTACATTGAGTTCAGGGGTTAAAATGTATCAGGAAAAAAATTAGTTAGCATACATGCTACAGTTAGCTATCAGAAAAATGTGGGTCTTCACGTTTCCATGACCCCATAATATTGCATATAAGTCAGTGACAGGAATATTCCGATCATTGCAAATTTCAACATGCATTTAAATACAGAATTACTATATCACAATTAACATCAGAACATCTTTTGTAACCTAAAATTAGTTACGATATTAATCTCTCACATTTTTGTGGATAAATGTGAGTAAAGGTTATTAAAGTCATTTGTCACATACACCCTCCTCCCAAATCCAAACAAATAAACAATAAATAAATAAATATGCTCAGAATCAAAGGTTACGTACATACACGGCTCAGTAAACATTAAATCCATATGACCACCTACAGTTTATAAAATTTTGCTCTTTTCTTAAAAGCTCGTGGAGTTTCTGCCTCTCCTGATTAGGTCTCCTTTGATGAGACTTCGAGGTCCATGATATGGATTCGTCACTGTCAGAATTTTCCTAGCATTTGTAACTATAAACTAGTTTCAATTTAAGTTTAAAAGAATAACAAAGGCTCCTTTTCAAGAAAGAGAACTGTATAGATTCTCTTTAAGGAGAGAGGAAAGGGAAACATTTTCTCAACATTAAAGATGATATACACCAATTTTTAAAATGACTATTACTGCTAAAGGTAGCCTGAAAATGCACCTTGACTATACTGATGAGTTTAATGACCATTTAAAAAAAGACCATTTAACGTCTGCAAGTCACAGGATTTAATTTGAAGGGAGTTTTGAGGGACAAACATGCTGTAATGTAAATTTCCACATGATTTAGCCAGAAGATGAGTAACTTTACGGTGTGAAAATTGTTTCCAGGGTTTGACTGCTAGTTTGGCTAGAAAATGCTAGGTAACTGATACTGTTACCTATGTTCAGTTGATCTAGTGCAATCACCACTTTAACACTGAAAGGGAGCACTCAGAATGACAAACTTCAGGAACGAGAACTGAGAACACGCTTACCACGGGTTGCAATGGGGCACCGGGCATCATGGCGTTGGCTAGTTGCATTTGCTGGGCCAACATGGCCATGTTCTTCTGCTGAATCAAGTTATTGCGCCCATTTATCTCCAATTGCGTTTTTAAGTGGGGGGGTGGGTGAAGATATTTGCAGTTCTCCCTGGAGCAACGACCCTAAGAAACAAAAGCAGAAAATATCACCTTAAAAAAATAATAAAATCCACAAATCTTAAGAAAATCATAATGACGCAAACCCGTCACTTGAATCTACTGTGGGTCTTTCACACAATGAAAAAAGTCCAAATCACTTTATTATACATTTCAAGTAAATGATGAATTCACTCTAGTGTATTATCAAAATGAGATATTAAGACATGTGAAAAAAGTTTCAAGCTTAAAGAAGCTCCTGTATTTTAATATTAGCACTAATATTTCTAGTTCCAAGTTCAAAAATCTACAAACTGCCAGGGGAATATTAAAACACAGAATTATCAAATAAAATGTTAGGCTCCTTCCATAACATCTTCTGGTTAACTTTAATGAACCCAAAAGAATGATGAAGTTTTACCATCTATTTTTACTTGTACTGAGTCGTAAGGGAATGAAATTAGAAGACTCAAGGCACACTGTTATCTTCAGTAAAACACCTTTACATGTATCTCACAAGAAGTAACATTAAAATTACTACTAAGCGTTATAAGCCAATCTATTAAGAAATGTACAGATGAAAAGAAGAAGATTTCCACACATTCCTCACTGTGTATAGAGATTAGTAAGTATAGTGAAATATTGGTGAAAAATGTAGCCTTTAACCTTCCAGTGGTAAATCTAGTCTACATCACCCAAGAATTATACAACAATAGAAACAGACATATTTACCCTCCAAAAAACTTAGAGTATAAAATGGAGAAAAAAAATAAGTTACTATAAAATAAGAAATGTGAATATACCTTTCTTTTGGGATGATTCTTCTCATCAAAATATATTTATTAAAGTCTGTATTATGCAATATTGTCAGGGATTGACCCATATTATTATTGACCCATATTATTATTGTCAAATCATATTGATAGTAACTTATCTCATGAATTACCACCTTGACAACTTCTTTCACCAATAAATCTAATTAGAGCTGTTTGTGAGGGTAAAAGAAAGATTTAATTGAAGCCATCAACCACCTTCTTGAGCTTTCTTTGATTTTTCTAAGAAAAATCTATTTACCATAATTTGACCTTGTACTGCAAATGGACGCAGAAAACTGATGTTTATATTTGTGAGAAAATCTGTCACAATTCTAACTTGAATGATTTATTTCTGGCTCGTTTTGATTAAGCTTTTTAGGAATAAGTTCATAAGTTTATATCACAGGATACTGCCTTTTATTTTAACAAGCTTTATGTAATAAAGCTTTACTAATAATATTTTAAGTCAGGAGGCAGTAGAGAACAGTGGTCAATAGCAAGGATCTTACAGGCCTCAGGACCTGGGGTAGAGGCCTAGCTCTCTCACTCATCAGCTGCATGAATTGCATAAAAAACTAACTTCTTTAAGCCTCAGGGTTTTCATTCATTTCAAAATTGCTATATAACCTACAAAAGAATAAGTTTATTTTTAAGATTAAAGAAGATAATGTCTATGTCACACCCTCGGTACTGCCTGGCACTCTCCAAGGAGCAGAGGAAGGTCAGAAGCTGCTATTACCACCACTCCCAGAGCATTTTAAATTGTATACACAGTAAGAGAAAAACAAAATATTGGCATGAAGGTAACTTTTATAATATTTATTAGCTATGGCTATTGATAAATTCACAAGTAAAGTAACATTTACATATCTATGACCTATTCCATCTGAAATCATCATGCTTGTCATCTGTTGAGATCGTGATTATATTAGCGTAAAAGCATCTGGATGCAAAACAACTTTCACAAAAACAACACTTCGAGTCACAAGATAAACCACAGGGGATGACTGGCCAACATAAATAACTCATGGATGACACATGGTCTGATTTCAGGGATATCCAGTTGGGGTCTTTTAAAGAAAACCTGCTTTTTCAGTACAAAGAACAACTTGTCTCTAAGAGAAATTCTGCTTCTCAGTATCTCCACATCACATTTCTTACTAAGATTGGATTTATTTAAGTGCAGATAAGCAGGGTTATATCCACTCTGAAGATTCAGTTACTGTCAATTGACTCAGATCAGTTTCTAGAGTTCCATAAATAACACAGAGACAGCCCTGGGCCCTGAACCCTGCTTTGTCAACACTAACACTGGTCTTCCTCGCACTTCATTCTAGTGCCTCCCTTGAACATAAACCACCAGGGCTCTCCTACCTAGGAATACAGCCTGGATTGAAATAACGAAGGAGAGAAACCACGTGCAAACCACCATATATTCTGTATCCCCGCATCTCAAAACTTTTAATAGAAACTCGGACCTTTGGTTTTCGTTTTGTCTTTACTACATCTACTCAGGAAAAATGCCATTCTACTACACTTCCTACATAGGCCACCTTTCCATGCTTAGCTTGATCTGACTGGATTGCAGCCTCACTTTCAAAAAGCTATGTTCCTAAGAATCATCAACTGAGGACATTTTGTGGCAAAGTACACAGACTACCAAGCCTCCTCCACAGAGTTTGTGGCAATAGGTCTGGGGTCCAGGGATCTACATTTAACGGTATTCCAGGTTATTCTGATATAGCAGAAAACACTACAGAACACAATTATGCAAAGCCACGTGAATTTTTCATTGACACGTATGGAAAAAATAACTGAGTAGCCTCTGCAATTGATATTAGATAAACTTAGCTTCTTAGGAAGGTCAAAACGTATTTAATGCTTACTATGCTGCTGAATAGTTGTGGTTTGACAAATAAAAAGGTCAAAAGCAAGTTAGAATAAACATCCTCTTCCAGAGAATTGCCTAAGCTCTGAGGAAAACCACCAGTAGCAACCCTTCTAGAGAGTTCAGGTAAATACGACATTGGTACCTCTCCACATTCATCCATCTCTTGAGTTCCCAGCACTGTACCTCAATAAGCATTTGCAGAATGAATGAATGAACACTTCTTACTAAATGCTTAAAGATGAATTCTACTGTAAATCCATTCTGGAGACAATGAAGATAACAGAATAAAAACTAGATCTAATACCAAATTTTGACTCTGAGTTGTACTAACCTAATGATGCTTTTATTCAGAGGCCAGAAATTTGAACACAGAATAAATAAAGCCTGCCACAATAAAAGGAGAAAAAGTAACATGAGGCCTGCAAGTTTCACTAGGGAGGAAGATTTGTGTAGGGATTCAATGTACTTGGCATTTTAAAATCTATACAGTGACAATACATTCTAAAAAATCTAAAAACAGAAATTCAATCAGTATCTTGTACTCACATATGCAGATTTTTGTATAGGAGCTACTACTCTACATCATCAGAGATTTCACCCCAAGATACAATAAACTGGGTTGCTAGGATTAATGCAAAAACATGAAGAAGTTTCTATTCAGTTTTGATTGCTACATGCAGTTCCCCTTATTGCCATATAATCGTACATCTGACCAAACACAGCTTGGTTCAAACAACAGCTTTGTTACTTACTTGCCGTGTGACCTTATGGAAGTTAGTTAACTTCTCAGAGTGACCATAGCTTTCCTGTAAATAGTAACAATACCATTGATCTCACGGGTGATGTATGAGGATTGAGCGAGATAGTGGGCCAGCCTCATACATGGCTCCTGGTATAACAGCCTGGCAATAAATATTAATAATTTCTCTCTCTTTCCGTAAGTTCTCAAGCTAATAACAAGCAGCAGTTGCTTAACCTAGGACCCTATCTGTTAACGGTACTAAAAATAATACAAGTAGCAAAACTCAGTGACAGTACATGTCAACCATCAATAACATAAGCTTTCCCCTTAATCATCATTTTCTATTTGCGACATCCACTAAGGGAAAATGCCCTTCGAATACATTTCTCACAATGTTATGCTTCTGCGGTTTACTTCTGTTGATCGCACCTGAATCTTATTTTCAGTGAGCTGGCCAGCTGACTAGCAGGCCACACTATACTGCCTATACCATAAATATCTTAGACTCCATTCAAGGAGGCCTTTTATAAGTTAACACAACACAGATTCCAAAGACATCATTGTAATGCATATACTGTATATTTTAAGGAAACGGAGGAAGTTCAATAAAATATTGATCCAGAATGAGTCCATTTTTCTCTAATAATTTTTCTACCATCTTTAAATATAAGTAACCTGCCCAGAAAAAGTAAAAAATGTCCCCTTGTAGACCATTTGAGGCTAATGAGAGATTAAGTCATCAAATCCTCAATTTCTGAGGTTACAAACTGTTAAGTTGTGAATTGAAGGATTTTCTCATTAGCCTTTGAAATTGGTACAAAGCATGTGATTCTAACAAGGGAAGATGTACATTTAGATTAGTTGAGTCTCAAAATAAATGCCTGATTAATTTTTAAATATTATAGTGTAATTAAGTGTACTTTAAAGTGATTACACACATAGTACAAGCATATATAATATATATCTAAAATGATATGTATGTGATGTATATAGTGAAGTATAAATTGTAGAATAAAGATAAAAACTGAATGAAACTAGAGATGGCAATTTAGACACATAAGAAACTATTTCTCTGCTATTTCTAATATTTATTTAAGAACTAGCTAGCAATCAAAAATAAAACATCTTACTTAGAAGTTGGCCAAACTTAGTAAGACAAAAAAAAAAATCAACATTATATTTGAAAACTGGAAACACTAATTTCCCATTTTTAATTACACTTCTTCCATCTAAAATAAAAGGACTATAGTGACCTATGAGGTCAGAATGTAAAAAGTCACCTTATTAAGTTGCCAATGGTAACTATGTGGTAGGATGAAAATTACTGAGTCACATTTGCATAGACTCTGAAAAGAAAGGGGCAATAAAAAAATTATAGGGGTACCAGCTAATACGCGTATGTCTTTTCCAACTTTCATTGGAAGTACTGGTTTTCTGGTAGACTGTTCAAACTGCAACCATTTATTTCAATTGTTAAAACTAATATTTCCTATGGAACAGCTGATATATGCAAATGTTTTGAAGCACTTTCTGAAGATATTCACTGCTCAGATATTGGCCAGAAGCTCTGGCAAAGGAAGCTGGGAGCTTCCTGTTGAAAACTGCTACTGGATTGGTTGGTTTTGGGGGTTTTTTCCTGCTAAGATAATACAACTATCTCAGAAAAATTTTGCCAAAGGGGGAAAGAAACCCTTTGCAGTCAAGAAATAGTTTCACGCTTTTCCAAAATGATTTTTTTTATGGTTCTGCCATGCTTGCAAATGATCAATTCTAAGGCAAGGGTGAGTAAATTTACATATATAATATTTATTTGAAAAGTATAAGTACCTAGTGGTAGGAAATGTACGGCAGTTTAAAAGGTGATTAAGAAAAAATTATATTTTATACACACACAAATATGCACACACATGCATATATGCTCAAATGTTTTGTTTTCATTTAGGGAATGATATAAGTTTAATTAGCTCTAGGAATTACAGCTTATTGGCTTTTGCAAATATTGAAAACAAATTAATTGCATCTAACACACAGGATATTATAGCTCTTAAATGTATATATCTCCTTATGATTCACTTGTTTCCATAAAGGACTTGTGTCAGCTTAAATTATTTTATTACATTTATTTATTTTAAACATTTTATTTATTTTTTGGATGCTTTGGGTCTTCGTTGCTGCACGTGGGCTTTCTCTAGTTGCGGCGAGCAGGGGCTACTCTTTGTTGCGGTGTGCAGGCTTCTCATTGCGGTGGCTTCTCTTGTTGTGGAGCTCGGGCTCTAGGCACGTGGGCTCAGTAGTTGTGGTGCACGGGCTTAGTTGCTCCACGGCATGTGGGATCTTCCCGGACCAGGGATCGAACCCGTGTCCCCTGTACCGGCGGGGTGATTCTTAACCACTGCGCCACCAGGGAAGCCCCTTGTCAGCTTAAAGAACATACACATCCTAAAAAGAAGTTCAAGGTTTCTCAACCTCAGCACTATTGACACTTGGGTGGCTATCTTGCCATTGCCATTTCGGTGGCCTAGTCTTTGTCGTGGGGCCGTTCTTGGCCTTGGAGGGTGTTTAGCAGCAGGCCTGGTCTGCTAGATGCAGACAGCACTCCTGCAGTCCGTGATGACGGTCAAAATTATTTCTTGATATTGCCAAAACATCCCTGGGGGTCAGGGGCAGGCAAAACCATCTCCAGCTGAGAGTTATCCACTGCTTTATACCTAATGGACTTTAATGAAGGCCGTATTAGTCTGCTCAGGCTGCCATAACAAAATACCATAGACTGGGTGGTTTCAACAACATAAACGTATTTTCTCACGGTTCTGGAAGTTAGAAGTCCAAGAATAAGGTTCTGGACAATTTGGTTTCCAGTAAGAGCTCTCTTCTTGGCTTGCAGACAATCCCCTTATTATTTCCTCACATAGCCTTTCCTTGGTGCATGCACGCAGAGAGCTCGCTCGCTTGCTGGTGCCTCTTATAAAGACACCAATTCTGTCAGATCAGGACCCCACATCCAGGACCCTAACCTTAACTACTTTAACGTTCATTATTTCCTTAGAGGCCCCATCTCCAAATATAGCCACACTGAAGACAGGATTTCAACATACACATTTTATGGGGACACAAACAGTCAGTAAAAAGGGCACACATAATTTAAAACCTGCTAACCTGAAGTTTTTTGTAAGTAGCTTTAAATAGTTTCATTCTTACATTTAAATGGTAGGATCCTTTATTCTGGGAATTTCCTCAAACATAAGATAATGGATTTGTACTATAAAACCTGGCTCTAAAGGAGTGGGTGGTTGACCAGTTATTCCTTCCAATTTTGCAAAATTCTAATAGCTGCAGCTTCCAAAAACTTTCAAAGTAGGAATATGTGAAGTTCAGTAGTTGTTTGTTTTGGTTTTAAATAAAATTATTTTATTTAAAATAAAAACAAAGACTGTGGTATATCAAAGACTAAATAATTAAATTCCAAAATCATATCAATAGCTCCATTCACTTGTTAACTAGAATACTGAAGAAACTGACTTTTTTAAGGGCAAGCAACATTTTCTTGATTTCCCAGAAAGTCTTTTCAGGAAAACTATAAGTTAGACATGTACCCCCTCCTTTGAAAAAGAAGCTATTGAGAAAGATAAATTAAGTAGCCAGAGAACCCAGAAAAATAAAGATTTCTGACTGCCAAAATAAAGATTTCTGACTGCCAACTGCCAACTGGAATTCTGGTGGACCCATTGCATAGTGTAGTTTTTAATCATATGTAAATGGATACATGTGTACGTATGTAATTATGCATATACACACCATATATGTTCACCCCAACTGTATACCTATTTCTAAGATCAGTGTATGCACTACAAACTCAGACTTTGCTTTTGTTGCAAATTTAAGAAACTTAAGATATATGACTAAAATTTTTATTTCATCCTTTATTTGAGAAAACACATGAGGACTTTTAGGAACCTATAGAATAAAACCTAAAAAGAGGGCTTCCCTGGTGGCGCAGTGGTTGAGAGTCCGCCTGCCGATGCAGGGGACATGGGTTTGTGCCCCGGTCCAGGAAGATCCCACACGCTGCGGAGCGGCTGGGCCCGTGAGCCATGGCCGCTGAGCCTGCGCGTCCGGAGCCTGTGCTCCGCAACGGGAGAGGCCACAACAGTGAGAGGCCCGCGTACCGCAAAAACAAAACAAAACAAAACAAAAAAAAACCTAAAGGAACGCTGTACTATCATTTAGTCGAAATTCTTAAAGTAGTGAAAACAGATATCTTCATTTTTTTTCTTAGAAAGTCTCCAGGTGATTTCACTGGTTTGATGTTATTGTTTGTTTGTTTTGTTTTGTCTTACAAATAGTATTCTACAGTATATCACAAATGAGATGACGCTTGAACAATGCAGTGGGCCGGGATGGGGGGTTGGTTGTTAGGGACACCAATCCTCACGCAGTCGAAAATCCAAATATAATCATATGGTTGGCCCTCGTTATGGGAGGTTCAACATCTGTAGTTCAAGCAACCTCAGAGAGTGTGGCATTGTTGCAGTATTTATTGAAAAAAAATCTGCATATAAGTGGGCCCACACAGTTCAAACCCATGTTGTTCAAGGGTCAACTGCAGTATACACATTGTTAATATGTCAAAACTATCTATTTACTATTTTTAAATAGTATGGTATACTACATAGTAAATAGATAGTATTGACATATTAACAGGAATTTTTTTTTTTTAATTTGAGCTACATTTTTTGTTTGTTTGTTTTAATTTGGCTACATTGGGTCTTTGTTGTGGCAGGCGGGCTCTCTAGCTGCAGCATGTGGGCTTAGTTGCCCTGTGGCATGTGGGATCTTAGTTCTCCAACCTGAGGTTGAACCCACGTTCCCTGCATTGGAAGGTGGGTTCTTGACAACCGGACCACCAGGGAAGTCCCTATTCATTTTTTATTCTCAAATATTATGCCTCTTTAAGCCAGATTATAAGTGCACCCTTGTACTTATTTCAGAGTTTTACCATCTAAAAATGCTACAAAATACTCTTTAAAACAAACACAATTTCTGTTTTAATTTCCTCATTGGACTTTCAGGTAACACCAGGAACAAATGCTTAGCATCCCCATAGAACAACAGAGAAAGGAGTCATTTCTCCTCTTATTTTGCTGGGCAGTTAATCTCTAGTCTCCTAAACTTAACATGAAGTAAATATAGCAACATTAATCAATATTTAAAGCTTAACTTTCTAGGTGTAAATTGCTATTTCTTCATCCAATCAACATAAGGACAAATGCTTGGAACTCAGGTCAACATAAGACCTGAGAGAATTTTCTCCTATCAGTAAGAGAAAAAAGAAGCAGAAATTTATAAATGTATTTTCACTGAAATATTCCCTATTTCTTTATTTTATTTTACTACCGATCTGAAGTGCTTTCAAATGAAATGCAATATAATGCAAATTTTGATTTTTTTCCTTTTCCTGACCCCATAAAAAGTTCATCTTTACATATAAACTGTGGCTTAACAACTATTGAGACTGCCAGGAAAAGAAAGAAAAGTACTAACACACATACACATCCATACACACAATCTATTGAGTTTAAATTTGTAATTTTACCATGGCCTGAAAGGATATAAAAGAATGTAACAGACACTGTTTCCTGGGCATTAAACTTTTTCACATCCAAGTCTAATCTGATTTTAGGGAAGCGATTCTTGGTTAGACTTTTCTAGCTATTTAAAGAGGCCTCTCCAGTATTCAAATGTTCTAGGCACTATTTTATAGAACATTCCTAAGTTTGATGACGACGATTCTTGGACACGAAAACCAACAGTGACATTTACAAGACTCCAAAATATCCTCAATGCTGACGCAATATCAACGCACTCTAACTCAAACATCGGGATACTATGACTTTTTTCCCAGAGAACTTAGGAGCTTTAATTGCACAACTCCCATTAATCATCTTGAAAATGGCATAACTGAAACTCTACACGTCTAGATAAGTATTACGTAATGCAAGAGAGTCGGGTTAGCTGCTGCCGAGGAGGTGGAGAAAGGGAAAAAGGCAACAAATCACACACACATTCTTGTTACAAAAATACCACTCCTTTCTCCAGCAGCTTTTGTCTGTGAGAGATCAGATACACATACAACTGTGACAGCAACAGTTATATCAGCACACAATTTTAGCTGATACTCATCTGAAGAAATCTTAGCCTCCTCAGAGAGGGCCCAAAGGGATCTTATATTTAGAGTTGCTTTTGATGGGATGCTGTAAGAAGAAACGGTCTCACTTTTTCCTTCTACTCCTGGCCTCCTCTATGCCACAGAATCCCACAAAAGTGTGTAGCCATCTATGAAGTGCTATAAAGGGTTTAGCTGGCACCTATGGTCTGCCACTCTTCCAGTCTTCCTGGGCTCCAAAGATGGGTCTGGCCAGCATCCCTAAGCCAAACCAGAGTCTCCAATGACCTTGTGAAAGCCCAGTGACATTTGGTAGGTGCCAGTATCATTAAACAGTCCAACATTTGTTGGCTGCTTTTTTATAGCATCATAAAATTGGAAATGCCAGATCACTATGTTTCTATTATTTTTTTAAATTGCTTCATTATTTTTTTCGGTACAGCAACTGTCAAACTTCTAAACTGTTTGGAGCAGAAAGACTTCTGAAGTTTTATGGTATCCAAATCAGACAGTCTTCAATCTTGGCTAATAATTAAAAGCCCTAACATTTACATAATAAAATTTAGAACTCTATTTGTAGCGCATGCCTTTCAATTGAGAAATACAAAATGTTTTACAGATAGTACCCCATTCATCATCATACCATTATTAGGTGGATTACAGCATGACTGTCTATATTATATTTCTAGGGCTTTCCTGAAGGTAAAAAGGAGGTAAACTTCTTAAGTCAAAAGTACATAATTTTTTCCTCAACAATCTCTTGGAAGACTTGTTTAAGCAGTTCTTTATAGAACTATTCTAGCTCTTAGTGCATTGATAAAGCAAAAGCTCTCCATCTTTAAATACCTCTCCAAAGGAGAAGGAAAGGGGTCCTCACCCAAGTACACATAACTGAACCAGACAGCCCAACTACGAAGCTGGAACTCTTCGCCATTACACTAGAGGTAATGGTAACCATTACACCATCACTTGATCATCGTTACATGTGCGTGCTTTTCTAATCACTGCTCACACCAAACACAGAAGACTTTATCCACAATAGGTCAGAACCAAACGGATGCTTCAACCCCCTTGAGTTCTGCAAAGCAAAAGATGTTTCACAATATGAGCAAATAATCTTGGAGAAGATTAATCCACATAGTATTTCCGAAGTGTAATGAAAAAACTTAGAATAACTTCCAGTTTCTCTGTCATTCTTTTTTTTTCCCCCTCAGCAGAACCTGTACTATAGGATCAACAGCAGAAAAGAAAATAATTGAACACCATAAAGTTAAATTTCTGCTTCACATTATCCATTTCAACAAGAGCCCTAGTGAGTCAAGAGGTTCTTGGACTATCTATGGATTCCACTGACCTGGCCTCTGTGATTTAGACAGATCACAAGTAAAGAAAAGGTGATTTTATACAGAAAAAGAGAATACATTATATATATTAAAAATAGGGCTTCCTGGTGGCACAGTGGTTGAGAGTCTTCCTGCCGATGCAGGGGACACGGGTTCATGCCCCGGTCCGGGAAGATCCCACATGCCGCGGAGCGGCTGGGCCCGTGAGCCATGGCTGCTGAGCCTGCGCGTCCGGAGCCTGTGCTCCGCAACGGGAGAGGCCACAACAGTGAGAGGCCCGTGTACCGCAAAAAAAATAATAATAATTAAAAATAAAAAACAAAATTAGACAATATAGAGAGGCTTTAAGGGGCAAGTCTTTCATTCAGCAACAGAAAAGAAAGTAATGGAAATCAAAGAGGTAAAACATTTTGATGACGTCAGCTCAAGAATAATAACACCATTGCTTTTTATTTACATGAAGCATTTGCTATATTTATACCTTCTAGATCCTACACATGCCTACAAATATAGGAAAGTAAACCCTATTTTTACATCTCTAAAGTAACATTTATTATTGGTTATGATAAACCTTTAAGTATAATATCATGCAATGTTTTCAAGGTCCCATTTCAATATTTCCCTTGTAAATCTCCCATCAAAACCCACTAGATTGGATAGTGTATATTATGCATATGACTGGTGCTTAAATAGTTTTCTAAACTATAACAGATGTCCAAAATTTTGGCTATCAGTTTTATATAGAAATTATTAAATTACACTGCTCTCCAATCTTTTAGCGACATCACTGACTTTGCCAAATAAGAAAGACCCTTCCTTTTCCCCAATTTTTCATTCCAAGTCCTCTGTAAACCTCTGAGATTCCCTAACTGAAGACACACACTGTCACTAGCTTCCTGACCTCACAGATTCTGCCTCAAGTCCAGCCATTAAACACTACTGCTTCACGTAAACAATGACAGAGCACAAGGCAAAAGTGAGGTGACAGAGGTCGCACTACTGCTGACCACTGTCTCCTTCAGGCAGATTAACTTCGTACTTGAACAAAATGTGCTCAATGCCACTGGCACTGCCCCCGTAGGAAAAGCACTCCCCTCCCCCCATCCCCATGACAATTTGCTAAAATTGTGCACAGTCATCAGCTCGCTCTCTCTCTCAGACTTCAGGCTGCAGCGAGGAGAAAGACAATTGGCTCCCGGGCCCAGAACACGTCTCTATTGGATGCTGACTGCAGCAGCATAGGCGGTAGGGTGAAAAACAATCTCTTGAAGTAAAAAAATAAAAAGCATCACAACACAGGTTATCTGAGCCTGTCTCCTCCTCTGCCCCCACCCCCATCCCCAGAGACTTCCACTGGCTTTCTCAGGCAGGTTCCCAAACATCTAAAGGAGTGACCGTGAACAGAAGTTACTTGAAAATTATCTCTGGGAATAAAACAGGAAAGTCTCCAAATTTTGAGAAAGAGTTCATATATTTCTGCTATCCTGGAACAGCTTTCTGGAAAATGATCCACTTTAACAATAAACAAATAAAAAGAGATGCCTGTGAGCTATGGAACTCTTTCAAAACATCTATATGATGAGTCTCTTAAGGCAGAAGGGTACTGAAGTGACTTAAACAGAGGCATTTGAAAAGCTTAATCATTACAAGGTGTTCTGTTCTAAACAGCAATCAGAAGCTGCGGAGATATTCTTAAGTGCTTATTTAAGATGAAAAGTATGGAGATGTTGGGCCTCACGGGAACCTCAGCCATGGCAACACTTTTATAATAAGTCAGAATGCGAACGTAAGAGGGAAAAGCACAGGCGGCTGTCACATGGTGTTTTTCTCCTGCTATCACATCAAAAACATTTAGGCTGAAAGCCCGGATCTGCTCAGCACCGGGCTTGGGTGTATTAAGTGAGTAAAGCGACGTATCTGTGAATTTTACACTCTCTACCTCTGGCTAAAGCAGGTGGCTGTTAGTAGACATAGTTGTTTCATGTTCCTTGGCACTGCACATGCCTTCCTCCCAGCAGGGCCACAGGGCTTTACTGCGCACTAATGTCTTGTCTTCCTCCCGTGCTGATGGCCTCCAGAAGGAGGCTGTGCCTCAACCTTGTGCCCACAGCGCAGCCCAGGCCAATAAGCCTAATAAACATTTGCCAAGTGAGTGAGTCCTGACTTTATTTCAGAATACAAAATATTCCATCCAGAGAAAGAGAAATATAGTATGACATCACTTACATGTGGAGGCTAAAAAAAAAAAACAACGATACAAATGAACTTATTTACAAAACAGAAACAGACTCACAGACTTAGAGAACAAACTTATGGTTACCGGGGGAAGGGTGGGGGGAAGGGATAGATTGGGAGTTTGGGATTGACATGTACACACTGCTATATTTAAAATAGACTGGGCTCCCCTGGTGGCGCAGTGGTTAAGAATCCGCCTGCCAATACAGGGGACACGGGTTCGAGCCCTGGTCCGGGAAGATCCCACATGCCACGGAGCAACTAAGCCCGTGCGCCACAACTACTGAGCCTGTGAGCCACAACTACTGAAGCCCGTGCGCCTAGAGCCCGTGCTCCTCGACAAGAGAAGCCACCGCAATGAGAAGCCCGCATACCACAATGAAGAGTAGCCCCCGCTCGCCGCAACTAGAGAAAGCCCGCGTGCAGCAACGAAGACCCAACGCAGCCAAATAAATAAATTTATTTTTAAACTTTTAAATAAATAAAATAGATAACCAACAAGGACCTACTATATAGCACAGGGAACTCTGTTCACTATTATGTAACAACCTAAATGGGAAAAGAATTTGAAAAAGAATAGATACATGTATATGTATAATTGAATCACTGCTGTACACCTGAAACTAACACATTGTTAATCAACTATACTCCAATATAAGAAGTTAAAAAATAAATAAACTTACAATAAAAAAAACCTTCAGACACAAAAAAGAAGAAATTAACACAATAAATAAACTTACAATAAAAAAACCTTCAGACACAAAAAAGAAGAAATTAACACATTATAAATCAACTATACTTCCATTAAAAAATAAATATTAAAAAAAATTCTGTCCGATAAAGTAGTTCTCAAAAACATTCCTTGTGCATCTTCACCCAGGCCTCTGTCAACTCACACACTGTGGCCTCATCTTCTCTCAATTCAATTGTATTTTCCTTCTCCCCTAGTCTCCTCCCATTTGCTCCATTTCCTGGTAACTTCTTACTACCATCATCCAGCCACAACTTTGTACTCCGACCCAAATAAGCAATATGGCCACTTGCTGGATTTCTCTGTGCCTTGAGCGTGTAACCTTCTCCTCTAGAGGTCTTGGTGATTTTCACACAGGAACTGTCCCAGGACTTGACATAAAAAAAGCAATAGAGCCCCAGGTCAATGGTGACGACCACATGAACTGGAATTACAGAGTTGTTTGTTCCAATGCTAACTTTGATATTTATTAGCAGCGAGACTGGGTTAATTACTCAGGCTCGCTCAACTTCAACTTCCTCTTCTATAAAACTGGAAGTAAGAATACCATCCTAGGGGGCTTCCCTGGTGGCGCAGTGGTTGAGAGTCCGCCTGCCGATGCAGGGGACGCGGGTTCGTGCCCCGGTCCGGGAAGATCCCACGTGCCGTGGAGCAACTGGGCCCGTGAGCCATGGCCGCTGAGCCTTCGCGTCCGGAGCCTGTGCTCCGCAACAGGAGAGGCCACAGCAGTGAGAGGCCCGCGTACCGCAAAAAAAAAAAAAAAAAAAAGAATACCATCCTAGGGATGGAGTGACTGTTAGGTGAAGGCATGAATAATGGCCCTTGATTATGCTCTGGTACTCAGGGGACGGACAGCCCTGGGTCCCTCTCACTCTCCTAGCACATTCTTCACATCTCTGGAACCTTGCAACCCCTGCTTCCTGTCACACAGTCCCACATCTCTGGTCACGCTTGAAAGCGTTCCTTCTCCTTTTCCTTCAGCCCCTGTTTTGACAGTCCTTCAGTTCACGGTCAAGTTAGAATCTCTTTTAATGAACTACTAACTCTCACTAAGCCTCTAGTGGCCAAGGATGGCAAATTTCCAGTCCAGGGGAAAAAACACTTCTCCAGGAGCCAGGGAGCCCTGGCTTCACTACAGCTCTTTCGGCCACTAGCTTTGTGGCATCATACAGGTGCTCACCTCCTAGCCCAAACAGTGCCTTCCTTTGTGAAACTGTAGCCAAGTAACGCAACTCCTGAGTGGCTGTGAGAAAGCTTTCCCAGTGCCCAAAGGCTGAATCAACGAATGCTCATTTCTCTGACCATAAGGAAACTGGGCATCTGTATTTTAAAAGGGGTTGATAATAAAGAGGAATCCTTTTCCCAGGTTAAATTTGATGATGAGAGGTGACCCTTTTCAAGTGTCACTTTCCCTGGATATTTCCTCTTTCCCTGTCCCCACTTCCTTCTCTTTCTTGTCAGGTAGGATAAACTCACAGTGGTGAACTCAGCATCAGTCAAACTGTATTACAGGTAATTTTTACAAGTCTGTCTATCCCTCGAGATTAAGAACTTGTTAAAAACAGGACAAACTCTTAACTTAGCAACCTAAGTACTTTTAGTTAATGTTTGTAGAATGAATAAGCAATTTAGGAGACAGGAGGGCATTTCTGGGGTCCCAGCTATCACACCACTGAGACACCCCTGTAAGGTTTAAGCCAATGGTCCTTAATCATGGCTGTACATTATAAATTAAAAATTCCTATACCCAGCCTCCATTCCCAGAAATTCTGCTTTAATTGATTTTGGCTGGGTCCCAGGAAAGCTCTCAGACAATTCTAATGACTGCTACTCTGAGGACCATTGGTTAGTCTCTATATACTAATGCACATTCTCATTTACACGTCAATCACAGCCCTTTCCATAGTTCTTTTAAACCCAGTGTTTGCCAGTGACTTCAAGATAACTACTAATGTTATCTGTCAGTTAACTGATACTTGTGTTTCTAAACGGTCTCCTCACAGCTCCTTTCCTGGACAGTGGGAGAAAGGGCACTCAGGGCAAGGGCGGGCACAAAAAGAGCCACTGCCTTTTGTTCCCTTGGGCATGTCATCTTGGGCACACACGCAGGCAAAAGAGAAAGCAGAATGGAACAACGATTCATTGTCTCCTCATCTAACCCAAAAAACAAGCTAGAAGATAGGAAATGAATGGATGAGGCCAACAAGTAAAATAAAATAGGCGGTTTTGCCTTAAATATGCTTTATGCCAAGTCTTAATATCTTCTAGAATAACTTATTTATACATTTATCTACTTGGTGAGACTACTCATGTGCTGAGTGCTGCAGGACCGCGGAGACACAACACGAACCGGACACGTAGTTTGCAAAGGGGAATAAGGCATGCACATAAACGGCTAGAATACACGGACAGAAGACAAAAAGGGTCATAAGGTCAAAAAGACATTCCGCTTAGAAAAATCAGATAATAGCTTTGAAGAAGAGGTAGAATTTATACATGAGCGGTTACAAAAGATATCCAGGTAGAGGAAATAATCTAATTTGAAGCATCAGTGACAAGTAATAAGTCTGTAATAAGAGGAGTGGGAAATAAAGTTTGCAAAGTATGCTGAGTCTCGCTTGGGGACAGTTTTAAAAACTGAGTTAAAGACTGTCTACTTTTCTGTAGGCCAGGGAGAGCCACTGAAGGGAACCAGGGATGACAACAGCAAAGCCGCTGTTTCATGATTTCATCAGACAGGAGCACAAGGGGGCCGGACATGGCTGACAGCCTGGGGAGGAGAGACCAATTAAGTAATTATTTTAATAGTCCAGGCAAGAGCTAACACAGACCTGACCATTCTCCACATCATTATCCCATCTTTGTCACAATCTCCCACTCCACCCCTATTCTAATGCACACTCACATACTCATTCTCTCTCCCTTTTCCTTTCTCTCTCTCTCCCCAGCCATACTAAACTAAACTACATTCAATCCCGTGTACAAGACATTGCTTTGTCCGTGTAGATCCAGTTCTTCAAAGAGTTCGCCTTCCCCTCATCTTTTTTGTTTGGCCTGACTAATTTCCAGTCAGTCTCCAGTTAAATGTTGCCACCTCCAGGAAGTTTGCTTTACACTTCAAGCCTTTGTTTAATGCTCTGTTAGTTGGTTCCAGAGCATGCATTACACTTTATCATAATTGCTTGCCAGTTGCCTGTTTCTTTCACTAGACCAGGAATGAGACTTGAAAACCACGACTGTTTATTTTCCAGCTGTATTCCCCAAACAAGAACATCCAGAATAGTGTCAGGATCATAACAGGTATTAACTCACTGAAGGAGCAAATAAGTCGTCTTTTAAAGCAGAATGTATATTGAACAATATACATATATACTAGACATGTAATACACACTCATATATTAACTGTATATCTAACTTCTAAAACACAACTAGAACAGGGCTTTTTCAAAACCTACTAACGGGGATTCCCTGGTGGCGCAGCGGTTGAGAGTCCGCCTGCCGATGCAGGGGACGCGGGTTCATGCCCCGGTCTGGGAAGATCCCACATGCCGCGGAGCGGCTAGGCCTGTGAGCCATGGCCGCTGAGCCTGCGCGTCCGGAGCCTGTGCTCCGCAGCGGGAGAGGCCACAGCAGTGAGAGGCCCGCGTACCGCAAAAAAAAAAACAAAACAAAAAAACCCTACTAATGTTTTGAGAATGTACTTAATTGATTATCTGCCACATTAAGCTTGATCATTTTCCAATTTCTTGCTACTTAATAACAAATTTCTGGTTCAATCATTAGTCTGTTATTCTATGTTCCACTGTTTCCTTAATACCAAGATAAAAACTGGCCTCCACACTACAGTCCAATCAGAAAACAGTAAATAGTAACTGTAATCTGGATTACTCAGATTAGAAAATGTTACTTAGAAGTGTCAATATGGTAGGTAGCTTGGCCAAAATTCTGAGGCATTGCTCAAGGGATATACCGATAAAATGAAACTAAAAGTGTTTTGGTTTTTTTCCTGTTGTCATAGTTCTTGTTAGAATAGCAAGAAAAGTGGTTGATAATCAAATGACTGATTATGCAAACAAAAAGTAACTCCTCCTAAAACCAGTATTCCATGTTATAAACTGGCAGGGTTTTGCTAAAGCACACCGGCTTCCATGGGGCGGGGGGCAGATGCCCCAGGCTCCACAGGAGTGCATCCGTGAGATTACCAGAGCACACCTCACACACAGCAAGAAAAGATTTACAATGTATTAGTCAAGGAGTTTATTTTAGGGAGAGATTAAACGGAGAAGCACGTAAGGACCAAGAAATACTTTAAATAGATTCAAGTAAAAGTTTACAAATTATCCATCGCCTTATTATTTACACTTGAAACATGTTATCAGTCATTTGAGTCTGCACAGTCCTCAGAATACCAATGTTCCTATCTCCCGGATTTTCTGAAGTGGGGGAACTTTCAGGTGACCGTTTTTCACAGTACACATATAGTCCTGCCAACTCACTTGCTGTGGGTTTAGCTTTCTGTCATCTCTCCTTTTGTTTTTTCCAGTAATATACTCAAAAATAAGCTACACCCCCTGTGTTTTTCTTTAATATATGTCTATGGGTCCACTATGTAAAAACATCTGTTAATTCACCACAGGCCATTTCTTATACCTCACTTTTCATAAATAAAACACTTTGCTCACACAAATGAACAGACGGTTCATTAAAATAAACGGGTAATCCCCAAACTTTCTTTTGAGAATTTTAACCTACATCTTTCTTTTATCTGATTACCTAACGAAAAAGAAAAAAAACAGAGTGAGGCAGACCATAAATCATAACATAGGGTAAATTTTAGAAAACAGATAATCAATACTATGACGTGTCCTGTGACACCAAGGGGGACCAAGTGCAGAGGAAAAGAAGACCATTTTCAATCAACCTCACAATGACCATATGAGCAACTGGCATTAACTCCATTAGGCTGACGGGGAAATTAAGGCCCACAGAGGTTTAATGACTTGCCCAAGATCACAGAAGTAGCAAATCAAGTTTAAATCTAAAATCAAGGTCTGATACGAAGTCTCAGGATTATGTCCTCTATAGCGCAGCTGGCTTCTCAGGAATCCAAAAAGCCAGGAGGTTCTACTAGGTAAAACGGTAGCAAGTAACGCCACACAGGTGGGAACTTCAGGCTGTCCAAAAGACAAGAGATAAACCAACCTGGCTGGAACGAGGGCTTCGTCCAGGAGAGGTAAATTCAGAGAGTTAAGGCGAAGTAAGTGGAAGTAACTAAGTACCTGGTTAAGAAATCTAAATATCAGCAAAGAAAACCCATCCATTGAGTGCCTTTGCGGAGACCAACTTGAATTTCAGGAAGACGCTGCATAGTGAAAATAGCCCAAGTCATAAGGATGTAGAAAGACTGCACTCATTAAGTTCAAGTGGAATGACTGTCTGGTTATATTGTTCCTAACAACATAAGACAAAACAGTTGCACTAAAATGTTTAAGTGGGTTAGCATGTCAAGCTAGCACACACATGTCCTCTGTGAAATGTGTTACATACCAAAATGGCAGAGAAGAGAAACTAGACTTAAATGATGATCAGGACTATTATTTGATATTTGAGTTTAAAATAATTTATATGACCCTATGAAGAAATGAAAAGGTATCTAGTCACTCTATTAACCCTGAAGAAATAAGATGCTTGCTTTGCAATCTTAGATTTAAAAAAAAAAAACATTTCTCACAAAATAAAAACTACTTATCTATATCTTTTTAAAAAAATTATGAACAGTTTAATACAAGATAAGGAAATTAACCATGGATGATGAGGGGAAAGAACTTTACCATGTATTTATTGTTCGTGCTCTTCCAGATAGAGCAGTGGACATAATCAACTCAACTAAAGTCCTCCTAGAGCCAGGCTCCACCTGACACCGCTTCTGTTTATTCTCTTCACAGCACTGGTCATACCTGCAACTACGTTGCTTATTTATGTGTTTCCTTACTGACTGACAGGCTGCACTAGGGACCTAAGATCCATGAAGGCAGGGTTTGTTTCCCAGAGCTTGGAGTGAGTCACAGTGTGGAATAAAGGAAAGAATAGATCTCACGTAATCCTCCCCACAATTCTATGATGGGAGTACTGCAATCTCCACCCCCATGACCCGGTGAGGATCAGGGATCCTGTGAAATTAAATAATTTGCACAAAGTCACAGAACAATTAAAGCCACAGAGACCCATCTGCCTGATTCATATGTACTACCGTACAAGCAAGTTTGGCAGACTATGTTTAGAACTAAGACAATATCAAGTTGAAATTCAAATAGTCAGTGTTTAAAATGTAGCAATGAAAAAAGAACGATCTCCAGAGGACTCTTTTCATGGTATATAAGCACAGTCAGACATACTTCTCATAGCTGTCACCACAGTACACATTTAGTTATACTATGGATTTCACACAAATTGATATGACATTTTGCAAATCATAAACAAAGTTGTTGATGTCACCCTTTGGGAAAAAACTCAATTTTGCTCCAAAGTATTTGTGTTGCCACTACAAAGGTCTCAGTGGTTCTCACTTGGGAGAAAATTGTGAAGAAAATCTAGCTGATAATCTTATTTTTAAAAGCTGTAGGTTCATCCTGGAAAACCATGTAGGATGAACTGAATGTCAGTGATAAAAATAGCTTCATACTAAATTGGTTACTCTCAATAACTGTTAAAAAAGCTCTATAAATTAGACACCATTTTTCAGTGAAATTCTTAGAAAAAAATTATTTAAACTACTTTCATACCTCCTACTAAAAGTGATAATATCCATAAGGACTGAGAAATGACTCTTTTGAGAAAACAATTTCTACAAACAACTGGTGAACTATATATAATATTCAAATTCACTTAGCCAACTACTGCACATACATAGGAAAGAGGAAACTGTACCCACAATTTTGCTAATAACCTAGTTTTTACATCTATCTATTAATAAATATACATTGGGTGTCTATTAGCTTATCATGATGCTGGATGACACAGGATAGAAAAAGAAAGATAAAATGTAACTCTAATTAGTAAAGAGAGTCAGATGTAGGAGACATGAGTGGAAGCTGTCTTCATGGGAAACATCCTCAAGATGAGGTATGAATAAAGTTGGACTAAAATGGTCGAAGGACATTCTCTCAGCCCTGACAGGATTCATGCTCCACCCTCCCATTCATTCTCTAGATAAGGTGCTTTCTTACCTACTAGTTCACTAGGGTTCCAGAGACTCCTGGCTCATTGCTCACCATGTTGTGGTGGTTAAATCTCAGAAAGTGAAAGGGCTGGGATTATCATGCCCATTAAAAGTACTCTGGATTGCTTCCATGTCTTGGTTATTCTAAGTAGCGCTGCTCTGAACACTGGGGTACAACATAAATGTCCACCGACAGATGAATGGTAAAGCAGATGTGGTATATATATAGGATATATAGATACACAAGCATACATACACAATGGACTATTACTCAGCCATAAAAATGAATGAAACAATGCCATTTGAGCAACACGGATGGACCTAGAGATTATCATGCTAAGTGAAGTTAACTCTGAAAGAGAAAGACAAATATCATATGACATCACTTATATGTGGAATCTAAAAAAAAGAATGATACAAATGAACTTATTTACAAAGCAGAAATAGACTCACAGAGATAGAAAACAAACTTATGGTTACCAAAGGGGGAAGGGGGGAGGGATAATTTAGGAACTTGGGATTAACAGATAAACCTATCTACTATATATAACATAGATAAACAACAAGGAACTACTGTGTAGCACAGGGAACTATACTCAATATCTTGTAATAACCTATAATGGAAAATAATCTGGAAAAGAATATATATAACTGAATCACTTTGCTGTACACCTGAAACATTGTAAATCAACTATACTTTAATTTAAAAAACAAATAAGGGAAGGGGAAACAAACAAAAAAAAAAGCACTCTGGAACCTGGGATCAGTTTTGGATATCAAAAAATCCTCTAGGATAGATTCTAGCCGCAAGATAATTTGTGATTCTAACCTACACAGCAGATTTAAAAGCCATGCAATGGCCATGAGCCCCTCCTATGTGAATTCTAGTGGGAATGCAATGTTGCCACTTTCTTGGATCTCAGAGCTATACAGGCACACATGGGGAAGGGATTTGAGGGAGGGATGACATAAGACAGGGAGACACACCAGTAAGTGTTAGGTGGGAAGGATAGGGATGTTTATGTGTAGGAGTTCTGTTACCCTCCTATGGCATCTAGGCAAGAGATGTGGACCCCTTTTAGGAGGTACCTCAAAGAGATACGACAGAACCACTCTAGAAACTTAGGATCTAAGGCAATAAATTATATACTGCATTAACATGCTGGAAAATTCAACAGACTATCTGCATAGGCATGTTTCCTGTTAAAAACAGAAAAAAGGGGCTTTGGGATTTTCTACTCAAATGAATTCTCAGGAATATTTTTACATCTTTTATGAAGTTTCCCTTACATTACTGCAAAACATGAGAGTAGCTACCTTTCAAAAGAATGTGACGGTACTGGCAGAGCACTGAAGTATTCTGAATGGCCACTTTCATAATGTATGCTCTTTCTTCATGTGTATCTTTCCCACCCTGAGATTATGGCTCACCCAGTTAAGGCTATTACATAATTGTGACAAAAATAGAAAGGGATTAGTTAAGAAGAAATGCTAAAGAAGACATATATTATTCAAAAATTAAAGATTAACACTTTGAATGCTTTGTACTTCTTGTTGCTACTTAACCAATGCAGAAATTCTGGGGCAGTTGTTTATTCAAAGAGGCAGAAGTAGGAGAAGTATGCCGATTTTCAAAAGCATTCCATTCATTTTTTGAGTTTTGAAATGGCACATGAAATGTAAATATGTACAAAAGGCTCAATTTGTTGAACTCTGTTCCCATTAACACCACTGCAATGGGTCTCATATCAATTTTAGTTCCCAGACAGATGCTCTGAAGTTTTTAATAGAAGCATTATGTAGCAATAAGAAGTGAACTATATATTAACATGGATACAATATTACCCAAGTACTAAGAAAAAAATAAGGCCCATCTTTAGGGACCTCTTGTTGATATTTCTGTTTATATTGCATTATATGAAGAAAAAAGAAGTCTTTATGTCAGTACTTGCTAGTTATAAATCTCAACTGCCTCTCCACAATGTAAATTTCTTTTTCCAAAAATGACAAGACTGAATGATGTTCCCTGTACTTGTAACCCATGCTCAGTAGAAGAAACTCTTAAAAACTCCGCAATACATTCAGATGATAGAAGCTAAGGGAGTGCCAATACTTTATTAGCAATTCCTTGAAAACTCAGCCTTTCCCCCCAGAGTAGAATTGGAAACCATTCATAAGAATGTTTAAGGGCTTCCCTGGTGGCGCAGTGGTTGAGAGTCCGCCTGTCGATGCAGGGGACACGGGTTTGTGCCCTGGTCCGGGAAGATCCCACATGCCATGGAACGGCTGGGCCCGTGAGCCATGGCCGCTGGGCCTGCGCATCCGGAGCCTGTGCTCCGCAACGGGAGAGGCCACAACAGTGAGAGGCCTGCGTACCGCAAAAAAAAAAAAAAGAATGTTTAAAATGGGCTTCCCTATGAGTTGGGGTGGGAAGAGGATAGACACACAGATACTGCATGCTTGTATGTTACTTCTCACTGCTACCAATTAGGATGTCAGCACTTTGCTGATCAAATCTGATTTTTCATCTCTGATGTATACTCCGTTTTTCATCTTGAATTATGCTAAGGTGTTCGGTATAGGAAGTAGCACTGCGATAATGCCTGACATATGTGTAGCAGAAGGCTGCACAAACAAAACCACGGCAGGCAGGAGCTAGATGCACCGCGGGTGAGGAAGCATGCAAAATTAAGC
The DNA here is from genome assembly GCF_964374135.1 of Grampus griseus. Taxonomy (NCBI): domain Eukaryota; kingdom Metazoa; phylum Chordata; class Mammalia; order Artiodactyla; family Delphinidae; genus Grampus; species Grampus griseus. Next base: position 15,842,952 of record NC_138998.1, read on the forward strand.
CCCCAAATAAGGTCAGCTTTCCTCCCCAAAGTCTTCTGGAGCTTCAAGAAGCATTTTGGTTCCCCATGTGATTTTCAGGCACGTTGTGTGAACCAAGTTTTCAAATGCAAATGACAAGGTCAAAAGAAGGAAGGTTTACAGGTATGAGGATCTGGAAGAAGCAATGGAAATGTGGGAAGAAGGTCAGGAATTTGAAGGGTAATGTCAGAGATCTGTGAAGGGAAGCTTAAGCAGTTACATAACACATCTGCTCCTAGCTGTGAAGACTTCACACTTCAGACTTGGGATCGTCATTATCCATTCTAGGAAAGGTTTACATTTCTCCAAGTAAGTTCACCTTTATGTGTAATATTATGCTGTGAAGTTCCTTTAAAACTGATAAAGGAGACAGTGTTTAAAGGTGGGAGCTCCAAAAGGGAAAGGATATCTGTATGTGTGTGGCCGATTCATTTTGTTGTGCAGTGGAGGCTAACACAACATTGTAAAGCAACCCTGCTCCAGTAAAAATTAATTAAAAAAAAAAAAGTGGGAGCTCAAAAAGCAAAAAGATACATTCAGGTTGAAATCCCAACCCTGCTACTTACCAGCCCTATGACCTTGCGCATACAGTTTCTCATCAATAAAATGGGAATAACTATACTATTTACCTGATAATGTGATTTAAGAGAATTCAAATGAAAATTTATGTAAAGCCAATACCTAGCACCTAGAAAACACCAGTAGAGTGTAGTTGTTTTTCTTATTATAAGTTTATCTTGATTTGTTAGATGAAAGTTTTCTAGTCTCTCTCTACTCTGAGTTCATTTTGAAGGCCTAGGTTCATTGTTCTGGTAAGTAGGGCCTTTCTACAAAGGTCTCTGCCACTCCAGACTGCAGGACAAGGGCATTCTTGCCTGTGCCCTGTGACCCCTCTCGGAATCAAGTATCCTAGTATTAATATTCCTGCTACCTGGGTGTGCTTCTCCACTACAAGAAAGCAGGCATAGCATTTTATTTCCAAAAACTTGATCTCAGGGCTTCCCTGGTGGCGCAGTGGTTGAGAGTCTGCCTGCTGATGCAGGGGACACGCGTTCATGCCCCGGTCCAGGAAGATCCCACATGCCACGGAGAAGCTAGGCCCGTGAGCCATGGCCGCTGAGCCTGCGCGTCCGGAGCCTGTGCTCCGCAACGGGAGAGGCCACAACAGTGAGAGGCCCGCGTACTGCAAAAAAAACCCAAAAAACAAAAACAAAGAAAACTTGATCTCAGACTAATTCACCCTTTGTGTGTTTGTGTGTGTGTAGAAAGAGAGTTACACATACGAGATAGATGAATATACATACATATACATGGGGTATGTGTATATACAGAGAGATCCATACATACATAAAAGGCATATATGGAGATAAATCCCCATTTAAGATCTATGGAATACTTCATGTGAACTTGGCAGGATTAAATAAAAGTAAATTAGGCTCTAACCAGAAGAAGTCCATTATTAATCTTTATTAACAATATCCACATTCATCTTCTCCAGTAATCCAGATATTATTCCACCAAAACCTCACCTTCCTTCCTTGCCCTTATTTTAGAGCATGATTCATGTAATAAAGATTTCTTTCAGTTAGTGAGTCAATTTACCTATATACCTGTGTAATAATTTACATGTACAACATCAGATATGCTTAGTGGATACCTACGAAATACCATCAATGAAGTTTCTGCATTTCCAGCTCTAACTTTCAACTGCTAGGCCCCTGAATCATTGGCCTTTTTCCAGAAAATTCTGTGCCTCCTTCTGTCCTACCATTTCCCCATAGTGTATCTAGTCATACACCTTCAAAGTCATAAACCCTGGACTGGATACAGGTAGGCAGACAAAAGAACTGAACTCCACATCGGGAGCACCCATGACCAAAACAGATGCTCTTAGTATAGGAACTGAGGGTAGAACGGAGATAGAAGAAGAATATTCCTCCACTCAGTTATGAGATTGGAACTTCGAGAATTATTAAAAGCTGAAGATCTGAAAATGATAACGAATCTTTGTTACATTTTTTCCACTTTTAAAATTCTATTTGTACAGCCCTGATATGAAAAGACCCTTAATATTTTAAAGCTCGAATATGCCCCCATTTCATCAGAGCCCCTGTTTATGTGAAGTCAGCAAGGACACACTGAGGCAGGTGGCCGACTAGGTGCCCTCTCCAGCTGAGGTATCAAGCCCACTTAAAGCACGTGACTTACATATCCTCCCAAGAACCAACACAATCAATTACATGTCGTGAATCTTTGGGATTGTTCCCAAATAGTCAAACACTGCAAGAATATATAGTGTCTAGTGAAATCCAGTTGGCCCACAAAACAGTGTTCTAGGGTCTGTGGCTCAAAGAACGGAGCATCGTACAGGGAGCTCTAGACCACCTAATTTCTGTTTTTACTTTTTACTTTTCTTGTTCATTTATGGAATGGCCTTGGTAAGCTGATTTATCACTCTTTATATAAGTTAATAATACCCTTTTTATCACTTTTCTTAGGCTACTGGAGACAAATGAGATACAGTCAAATCTATCTACAAAGCATGTATGTGTGTGTGTATACATATATGTATATATACATATATGTATATATATACACACACACACCATACATATAGACAGATAGCAAATATATATAATTTGTTTTCTATCTAAATGTAATTATAAAATTATGAGAATCATATCTGCTCAGGAAACATACATGGATTAGAAGGGTAGACTGGCACTTTAGCAAGGTAAGTTTGAACTACTCAGAAGTAAATGCTTCCTGTGACTTCTGATGAAAAGAACAAAGTCATCTGTTAACCAAAAATGCAATGACAACAATTTTAAGAGACAAAGATGGTATATGAGAAAGGAACACTTTCACAGAAAATCTGCAATAGTGGAGAATAATTAAAAAGAGTGACTAAACATATTTTAGTTCTTGACTGTATGAAATCACAGCTTTGAAGGAGGAAATATACAGCATCATTTACTCTTTTCACATTTTAATTTTTAGAAGACAAATTTAATATTGCAAGTCTTCAATGTAGACAATTTCTTTCCAAGGATCTGCTTTGTTAGCTTTCGTTTAATAACAGTTTTCACATTCAACACCAACTGCATTACTGTCTTGTGCCTGGTGCAGGGTTATGCTACTGCAGTGATATAAAAATAGCAAAGGCAAAAAAAAAAAATACACAGCAGACTGGAATAGCTTAAAAATTGAAGCTTTTGGATAAAGCTCTCTGAAATAATTATAATAGATACAGCACCTGATCCTTTGCTATAAAATAGATCTTCCTTCATTATATAATATTAAAATTACTTAGGGATTCATATTTCTTTCTCTCTAGACCTATAAACGATTAAAGTTATACTGGGTTTCAGAAGAGTTCAAAATCCAAGCTGCACTGGCCTGCTGTGTCTGTTTACTTAATCTATTTTTATAACACTGCAGTAGCCAAATCCAACTTACCAAATACCTGCTTCAAAAGTGTGCACCACATTGATTCAAGAGATAAAATTTATGAGAAGCTAGCTGCAAACTATGTTTATTTCTAATAAATCAATCTACTCTATACTATTAAATTCAAGGCCATAAGGAACCACAGATACACTGCTTTGAAGTCTGAAACACGGCCCAAAAGGATTTAAATTTTTTTTCAAACTGTTTGTTCGGCCAGGTAAGATAGTTGCCTACTTCACCTGTGTGAAATAACACAAGTTGCTATTCTTAGTTTGCAAATCTGAGTTTCTGTACCAATCCTCGGCAGGTTTTTTGACACCTAACTGGGTGTTGGGATAGATATATCATCTCTACAGCAACCTACTACACAAGTATATTATAGCTAAATTATTTAATAAAATAAATCCTCGACCTTGAACATCTTTCATGCCAAAGAACAATGCCAAATCTAACTTACTCTGTGAAGCATTTCTAACAATTCAATGTACCCAAGAAAAATAAGCTTGAGAGTACTGACAGAATGGGATTTGCCAATTAAAAGTTGTTGCCATAGAAACAGGCTTTAATATGTTCTATGAAAAAAAATGAACATGTTATGCTTTCTCTTGAGTCATTTACATTTGAACATAAAATGTGAAAAACACAATTACAGAGAAGGGTGTAGCTCCCTAAGGGAGCACCGAACGTATTCTCTTGTTCGTGAAAAAATAAAAGTTCCTTTTCTTAACCAAAAATGAACACACACTCTGTTTTCTTGAATTTTTCATAGGTTATTTGACTAATATATCACTTCGGTGTGCGGGGTGATTTTCTTTCTAGAACTGTGCCTTTTTTTTTTCCAAAGTACTCTACTAGATTTATATTTTCTGAAAGTCTTCAAACACTGTGCTCTTTGAAAAATAACTTTAAAAATATCTTTTGAACTACTCAAGGGGGAGATCATTACAAAGGATCCTTTGACATTCTAAAGACTCTAAATACCACATGCTAAAAAGTATTTTAAGTACATCATTGAATGTTCCTGACTGTTTACTCAAGGGATTAATATGGGTTAGACTCTAGCCAGATGACCATAACCAGCTACAGGATATAAAATAGTGAACTACTCTATCACTTTTATTACTGTTTTACTAACACAGCCCATGACAAGAATTCAGGACATGGTGCTATCAGTCTTCAGGTGGTGACCCACAAGATAAATAGTAATGTTTTGTAGAAATTCTATCATGCAGTTCCCAGACTGCACCGATTTCAACACCACTCTAAAAAGCAAATGACACATTTAAAATTTGTTTTTTGAAAGGATCAATCTATTAGGATGTGACTTGATTCGTTATATAGAAAAAGAAATCATCCTATGACCGATGAAAATTTTAAAGTCTATATACCTTCATCAGTTGAAGGTAGAATGATCTGCTATGTGGAAGACACTGAATAGAATACTTAATTAATACATTAATATTGTGTACCAGTGATTATCCAGAATTAGTATGATTAGATACCATTGAAGTGGATGAAGATTTTAATCTAGTATACTTAAGATGAAAGAAAGTAGTTGTTAAGAAAGAGGACGATATTTTAATTACAGAAGAACTGAACCGAAACATTAAAACATACATGACAGTACCAATCCTCTACATTCCCTCCTTCCTCCCCTGTGGGCATTCTCTCTGCCCTCAAAGAGGACTAGAGAGCACCTTGCTTATTGAAGGCCACAATGGCTCTTAAAGAACTTAACTTAAAAAAGGTCTAAATACAAGAAGGAGATATATTCTCGAAAGAAAGCATATATATAAAATTACCTTACAACTCATTTTTTAAAAACCTTAAGCTATTTGTCTTTCAAACTGCAACAAAGATGCAAATCACATCTCAAAACGAAGTATTGTTACCAAATAGAGTTCTCTTTCTGTGATTTCTACTACAGATGTGCAACCTCTCTTGCATTACCTAAAAAGTATAAATAATCCTGAAAATTACACCATCGCCATTTGATCTTCCTTTCGGGCCTGAAGAGTAAATAATAATTATCCAAACAAGTTCTATGAGAACATGCGCACTAAAGAATTAAATCTGCCAGATAAACAACTGGCCAACTGTGGACAATAGCTTATCTTAATGGTACAAAGTTTGGAATTATAATAAACTCCTGACAGCATTGGTTTATACAATTAGACATTTCCAAAGCAACACAAAATGATGTCTGTTTGATCAAGCAAGAATGTCCTTTGCAGATTTAGATTTCAAGTTTCAGAATCGAAAGCTGGAAAGCAAACATCATAACGAACTCCACACCTGCCAGCGAACGTTGCAAAGGACTTGCTTCGGTGCCCTTCCTTCTGATTTGGTTCAACAACTAGCACAGTATCAGGCTGCCTGAAAGGATGCTAAATTACTATGACTGTAATCTATCTGTTGTTTAGTTTCTTTTTCTAAAATATGTTGTTCAGAGAGTAATGTCATGACGTTTTACGGTTTTTAAATTGACGATGAGATGTGTTTTCAAAAAATGTAACTTTAAAAAATCAATTTGAATTCAGTCTAGATTCTTTTCAAACTGTCCATTTCATTTGCAGTGATTTTTCTATGATCCTCTAGCCAGGCAAAAACCCAGCAGCAATATTCTCTGGGGATAAAGGGATATTTGATATATGAAAAAGACTTTTTAAAAAGTTTTTAATATACCCTAAAAATGGATAAAAAGTATAATGATTAGTAGCTTCTCCAAGAAGTATTTCCTCTAGGCAGAGTTTGCTATAGCTTAACTCCATCTACCACCCTCTCCCAAATGTAACTTTTCTTAAAATAAAACATTATAAACTTCTGTTGTACACTAAGCATATGGGGTCTGTAATCATTCAAATACAAATTATTTAAATTTTACATTTTGAAAAGTAACGTGGAAATGTTAGTCACTTTGTTACCGAAATAACAGGTTACAAAGTCAAACTCTCATTTAATCTAAATATATAATAAATCTAATAAACAGTAAATCTCAAACTCCCTTTAACTGTACAGATTTTACTTAGAGGCTAGAGATCTGCTGAATGCCCATTACATACAAAGGGGAATCTGAGGCGAGTGAAGGTGAAATCACTAATTCTCTTAGTCAGAGATTAAAGGTACACTCTCCAAATCCATCATTTTTGTTAGGTGTTATTTTTCCAACATGACAGCAATACAGTTTTCAAGGCAAAAGGACCCTGAAATATACCACAACACATCTACATTCTGGAAAGTGTTCATGTCGCTGCCTCAGTATCAATACAATGCAGAACTGCCCAGAGGATTCCTCCAAAAACAACCGGAATAGGGTCACTTGGGAATTAGCTCCATGGCAGCTATTCCACAGGGATAACAAACCTTTGTTGATCTTGTTACAATGGCTCCTTTACACCAGCTCATCTAATCTAATTTAATGTATTCTCTATCCATGAAACAGTATTGCTCTATAACCAAAGTTTTCAGATCTTTGCTATTTTCAGAATACTTTCTGGCTCTGTACAGGGGCATATAAACAGCTCTTAAGCTGTGGAGGCCCAGAGACATCCCTGTATGCTATGGGCTCACTCTTCAGGAAACGGCACATGAAGAATTAACATAAAATATTAGGGCCTCTGAATGTCTCCATTGAAACTGTGAACTCCTTCAGGAGCTCTGTGAACTCTGTAAGACTTCCTGATTTAAGGTAGAATTCCAAGCTCCACCCGTTGTAATAGCTGTTACAGACTACAGAAAATAGGACTCATCTAAGCACACAAAAGCAAGTCCGTGTGCACAAAATCGTTCTCTGCAAGCTGTCTGATGGAGAGGCTTTTAGTGGGTAATAGAAGGAAATTCTAGAGAAATGTTGGTAGAAACTTCTATCAAAGCAAAATGCTAATAACACCTTAAAGGACAGCCCTTGTCTCCTGGGCCCCTTGAGTCCAGAGGTGGGATCAGGCAGGTCTTCCCTTTTCCTAGTTTTGAGACTGGAAGGATGGCCCCACTCTCTCTCAGGTGAGAACCACTCCTTGAAAGAGATGCTAACGGGAGACCAATAATACGCGGAAACACCCTGATTAAGTATGGAATGGGAATGATAAACAAAGCAGCATTATGGAACTAAGAATGCTATGACAAAAAAAACCTGAAACCCAAAAAAACAAATCACCACCACCACCACCACCAAAATAGCAACAAAAAAAACAAACAAAACGAAGTTGCAGAAAGTGTTAGGATAACAAAAACTGAATTTAAAAGGTAAGAAAAATAAGAGATCACCCCTGCCCGATGTAATAAGAAGAGAGGACAGAACAGAAGGACACCTATCCAACTCCTACTTACATTCTGTCATTAAGGACAAGTATCTTTATTTTTTTATTTTTTTTGGTCTCACCATACAGCTTGCAGGATCTTAGTTCCCAGACCAGGGATTGAACCTGGGGCCAGGGCAGTGAAAACACCGAGTCCTAACTATTGGACCACGTGGAAATTCCCAAGTATCTCTAAACTGAAAAATATGAAAGCTATAATGCACTCTGCCTTCTTGCCTGGGATACGTACCCGGTAACATTCATGGACAGGAGAAGTACTAGAAAAATGAAAAAGAGCCTCTAGAAAAACACATTTTCCCATTTATTTTGGATTTCCAAAGTTTTATTTTCTGTTTCACACTTCGAATTACTTGAAGCTTTAGGGAAAGGGCAGGATAAGTCTTACTTTCATTATCTCTCTAGCTCCTCTTACTAACACAATGTATGACTTCTCCAGCTTTTGTGCCTTCTTAAAAATGTTATGTGGCCTAACATACAGCAAGGGACAAAGATTCTATCATAGATTCATAATGTCCTCATACTTATGCGTCTCCATAATGATTTTAGGAAAGAAAAATGTTTCTTTTCCCTTAATCAGTCATTGTCTGAGGGGCATTACACTTAACTAATGCATAAGACAAACAGGGTAAGAGTAATCAGCTAGTTTTCCATTTGACTCTTACTACTGCCAAGTGGGTTTAAAGGCAAACTATTTCATACTTATATCTGCTTACTTGATTAAACATTACCACCTCTGCTTACTAAACAAGTCTAAATATACCCTCCTTGGGGTAACTAAGGAGTGTGTTATGACTTAGTGTAACTGTCACTTAGTTACACTAAGGTTGTTTCTAAATCAATTGACAGATATCCCAAACACCTAATATGTCCCTGGCCTCAAAAAATATGATTCCTGTACTGAAGCAGGTTAGGGTGTCAAAAAAAACAGTTAAAACACAAAGTAATAAGTCAATCAAACAATTACTTGACATCAAATAACTAACCCGTTCAAACTTTTTGACTGGGTTGATTATGTTGAAACAAAGGTAAGCATTTTAGAGGAATGCAAATTTTAGTCTTTTCTCACCCTACTGAGTTACAATGCTAAACTAGATAACATTTAACCAGAGAAGTAAAAAACACACCTTTTATAGAACAACTTGTGAAAATGAACATATGTGAATAGAAAGAATAATTATTTGTATATTAACTTAAGACCAACTTTCATAAAAATATGGATGTGGGAAAGTAAAATAAAATTAAATTTTGCTACACTATACTACATTGTCTCTGCAGTGAATTTTCTGATAAGTGATTTTCTAGTAAACAACACTGAACGTATTTCCCTATTCTGCTATAATATTTCAATAAGTAACCCATCAAATGTCTTGACCTTTTCATGTTGTATTAAAATTCTAAATATCAGGGCTTCCCTGGTGGCGCAGTGGTTGAGACTCTGCCTGCCGATGCAGGGGACGCGGGTTCGTGCCCCGGTCCAGGAGGATCCCGCGTGCTGCGGAGCGGCTGGGCCCGTGAGCCATGGCCGCTGAGCCTGCGCGTCCGGAGCTTGTGCTCCGCAGCAGGAGAGGCCACAACAGTGAGAGGCCCACGTACCGCAAAAAAAAAAAAAAAAAATCTAAGTATCAAACTATAAACAGGAATTTTTCTTAAGAAAATAGTGTGCATTTATGGGTAGAATTTGTTTTTATTTTTATTCTCTAACAAGTTAGGATACATACTAACACAATATGCCCTGGGCTTTTTCTATGTCCAGCCTGAAGTTTAGGGTATATATAAAGTACATAGTTATAGTAAGGAAAACTATAAACTTCTGCTACCTTCACATATAACCATATTTGTACACACTTCCCCAAATCCGGACATGTTCATCTTTCAATCCCAGCTTTGTTACAAATAATTCTGAATATGGGCAGAATTTATGACTTTTACTTAATTGTAATATAAGAATAAAACTTGTTATAATAAAAACATCTATTATAAAATCTTAGTTTGGGGAAAGATGTATGATTTTTGCCATTCGGATTTGTCCAAAAACAAGGAATTATTTTCTGACACAAAGCCAGATTATTCTATCTCACCCCCCGGCCTTGTTTTATTTACTGTGTACTTCTCAAATGCTATGGTATAAGAACTTGCCATATTTAAAAAAATCTTAACTTGTAATTGCTTATGACTGTCTTGAGCATTCGGAGTTTTCCTGTATAATGCCAAACAAAAGCATGGGAAAAAACAGTCACCCAATGCTTAGAGAAATAATGCAGTGGAATATATACACACTTAAAGCACATAAACACTCATAAATTATTAAAAACTAAACCCAGAGCAGGAAAATGTGTAAAAGCCATATTAAAATATAGCATGTGAAAATGTAAATGAAAAGTTCCATATGAAGGGCTTAACATAATGTACTAAGGTATCAGAAATATTACTTATTCAAGCTCACAATACTCAGGATATATTTAGCCAAGCCTTTGGGGACAAGCATGATAAGGCAAAAGCTATAAACCCTCTTGCAAAACCTCTTTAGAGGCTTATACCTAGTAATCGATTAATAATCTGAATGTTCTTTCATCCATGTTCTTGTTTTTCTGTCCATTGCCCTTATCTTCTCTTTCTCTCCTTTCTATCTGGCTCAGTGCCAGTTAGACTTGAAGACCTGAAGAGTTCATACAAATGAAAAGTGTCTGATTTGAGCAATTTGGAAGGTAAGGAGTGTCAGATTCTTAAATTATCCCACTTTCTTCCTCTAATAATTTCAGGCACTGTATTTTAGGCATTCAAGGACCAATATGTTCTACAACTGTTAATTGGTGAATTATGTGAGCACATCCTATTTTTATACTTTCTGACGCATCTTTTAAACTTCAAATCTGTAGCAAAAGGAGACCTCTCAACCACAGAAAACATAGTAAGAGATGAATAGTGAAGGAAAATTTCTTGATCTCAAGGTTATAGAGCCTGAAATGTATGACTGAACAATAGTATAAAAATCTTCATACCTAGAAATCTTTAAGAAGAGACCTTTGTGGTTTAGAATATAAACTCCTCATCCAGGCCGGGAATAGCTGTCTGTGGTTTTAAGCTGTTTTACTTTTAGAAATTATACCTCTTGTGAAGGTCTTTAATTGCCTTCTAGTCTAAGCATCCTATGTCATTAGCCTCATGTATCTTAAGGAAACTGGAGTCCTTCACCAATTCAGGTGGAGCAGAGGCAGGGTACTTTAAACCATCTTCATCTGAATCTTTGACCAAAAAAAAAAAAGAAAGAAAGAAAAAGCCAAAATAAAACAAATTTTAAAAACCTCAAAACAAACAATCAGAAAACAAAATAAACAAAAAACCCCCAACAATCCTACTACAGCCTCCTGGTTCTTCTCTGCTTATTTGTAGCAATTATTAAAATGTCATTTAGAAAATCTGTGTTCCAGTAAATTTAATGAAGACAATTCTGAGCAATCTGGAATGATCCCAGGAAAGAAAACTACATCTTGCCAAAAATATAAAGTACAATCAAAACAATAGTTTGAAAGAATAGCTGAAATGATTTAAATATTTAAGCCTCCAAGAAAAGCTACTAAGCCTCCTCAGTTGGTTTCTGTGCAAGGCAACATGCTGTAATTACCCAATATTAATGATTACTAGTTGGCAAAAAATGAGATATTCTGATAAAAGTTTTCAGAAATAACCATATTCGCAGTGAGGAGAGAGCTACATGTATAGGAATTCCTGCTTAAGTGTTCTGTCAATTTGCTATGGTCATCAATGAAAAACTCAAGGTTAATTGTCAGAAATATCAGTGGCAACCTCCCATCCAAGTTTTTATATTTAATTGCTACTGTTTCCAACCTAGATTTAAGTTATTCAGCATGTGTTAAACATGCAGGATAATCAAATTATAAATCAAAAGAAGAGTTGATATTCAGTCTACTACAAACACACAGTTTTAAAACTACTCAAACAATGATGTAACATAATATATTGGGTATGAGTTCTTGATATAATTGGAATTATAAGAAGATTCCAAATTTTTCAAAGAAGAAACCTTTCATAGGAAAAAGCAATGATATAGGCACATTTTACAACAATAGTTTTGAAAAAAACTGTCTAGTTATTATATAAATATCAGGAAGGCATATGCTATTAAATATTTATATAAATTTGGAGAGGTAACAGCATTAAAAACAAGCATTATATTATACCTATTTCCTAGTAGTAAAATGTGAGTTTAGCTCTCATAAAACAGAACAATTAAAACTGATAAATATTATAGGCACACGTGCACTCCTACATCTCATTTGGATAGCAAGAACAGATGAAATAGTCTTAAAACACTATGTCCTGGTTCCCAGAATTTGACAGCTGTATGTTTTATCAAACAATTAACTAATGTGATAGCTCTGATTTTAAAAGAAATTTAAGGCACTATAGAAGATACTTAATTTACTCAATGTTAAATAATTCTAAACAAGTAACTGCCCAAAATTCTGAATCATGAATGTGACCTCCAAATATATTGATGTATATCAGAGCATACATTTTATTTCCATCAACAATTTGTCTTTGGACACATAATGACAACTAACATTTATCAACATATAATGTGTGCTAAGCACCGTTCTAAGTGCTTTGTATGTATTCACTCTTTTAAGCCCTTACAATCTTATTCAGTAGGCACTATTAATATCCCCAGATAAAAGACGAGGAAACTGAAACACAAACAGGTTAAGTAATTAGCTAATAGTCATGTGGCTGACAAGTGGAGGTGTCAGGGTTTGCACTTCTTAGCTTGGGATCTCTAACCACTCTGCCAGCTACAGTGTGTCTTCTACACTAGCTACAAGTTCAAGTCTCTGCAGATGGTCTCTTGCCATATCGAGCAGCAGAGGAGTATGTACTTTTAAATCAACCCAGATTCAAAGGCCCACATAAAAACAAAGACCCGGCCAATCTAATGTTTAAAAGCATCATATCTGAGCACAATTCTATTAAAAATAGTAAATGTCATCTTAGCAAAAAAGGAAGACACCTTTGAAGAAAGGAATGAATATAACCATTATTAATAGCTTCTTACTCACAACGCAAACCTTTCAACTACCTGGCAGAGACTCACTGTTATTGCTGTATTTTTCTCACTGCCATGGCTTTGGGGTTTCGTATTAAAGTAGCAGGAAGTTGGCATGTGAATCACCCACCACAACCCCTACCCCAAATCACATTTTGAGTATGAGGAAAGAGAGGAAAAGGGAAGGTAAGAGAAAAGAGGAAGTGAGGAAAAGGGAAACACAACCAGGAGAAAATGGGGAACCGAACTGGCATGCAGACCCCGAGGTGAAAGAGCAGAATCAGAGTTCTCCAAGAAGACATATAGGGCTGCACCGCTCAGATCATCTGCTAGGAGATGTAATTGGAACAAATCACATGAGGTTTCTGTTGTGAAGTATTCTTCACAACACGCTCTTATTCCTAAAAACACACCATTTGCCAACAAAGTGTTATTTTAGATTCCTTGGTTTTTGGCTCTCCTCTCAGCTAGATCTAATATATGATCATCTACATAACAATTTGACAAATGGTAAGTATCCAACAACTATTAGTCAGCAAGTCTTATCTACCATAAACATTTCATTCTGCTTCTAAAACAGCTTCATGTTTCAGGTGTGAACCACAAATAACAAGAGCACTTTCAAAGACTCTCTAATTTAAGAGATTCCAACTGAAAAGCTAGAACTGTATCACTGTATTAAACGAAAGATTGCCAACAGTAGAGATAAATAAAGTGCAGTTCAATTTATATGCTTTCAAGACAATATGTGAGAATATTTTCTAAGACATCCGAGTCAAATATTTGTATTATCTGAACAGTTTAACAGAAGAGTCCTACGGAAAAAAAAACACCTATACTTCTAGTTTTAAATATTTCAGTCATTAATTTAAAAATTATTTTTGAAATTTAAAAGACTTTTGTAAAATGTAATTCATATTACATTTCAAACTATTAATCTATAAATATGTTGATGTGTCCTGTAGCAAGAATATAAAAATATGTAGAAATTTCTCTAGGAAACAAAGGGTTGATATCTAAATTTAGATTTTCTAAAGTCTAAAGGGAAATAAATGTGGCTAACATTGCATTGCAAATACTTCTTACCCTTGTTAAAATTATACCATAGTATTAACTCGTAGGAAAATACTCCTTTCAGCATTTGAGAACTACATGGAAATTTGAGTACTATGTCTCTATTATTATAATTATTATTTATTTTTATGAATTCATTACCCAGGATGTTGTAAATATTTATATGCAAAATTCAGCGGTAATCAGTGGTGTTTATCTTGACTAACTGATAATCTACAGACTGCAGTGCATTTATGATTTCAATGGAATTAATCTTCAATTCTCTTCACTTCATTGTGAGAAGAGCTATAAACAGATTGCCAAGAGGAGGCTTTTAGCATCGAAGCTTTACTTGAGGAAGAAAAGCAATTCCTTTGGGAGCAAACCCATCTTTATTCACTGCAGAGTACAAGTACTCTCAAAAGGAGCTAATAACCTCAACTCCTTATAATATACATATTTAAAAGATATTTTCTTTGTCCAAGATATAAGAATAATAGACACGTTCCAAGAAATAACATGATGAAGTCAATTCTACTTTGTCCAAGGGAAAGAGGATTACTCCCACTTCACAAGTCCTCTTTTGACCTAAGAGAACACAAAGGATCTGTGGGCAGTGGGCAGGAGATGATGGGGTGGCAATCTGCCTTGCTAACATCCAACATCCCTGAAGCCCTCCTCTATTTTTCCAATTATTTTTCCATGTTCAAATCCACACTGAACACTTCATTCTTGTTTGGTAGATTTTATGTAGATTATTCCACAAGGAATACATCAATTTCACTTCCCTGGCAATCACACCCTGCCCATTTTCAGCTGGCTTCCTCTGACTCCAATTTGATACCCTGGATTGAATGGTCATGCCACGTAAGGGAAATGCCAAGGCAAATCTGTCAGCTCTGTGGGTTAAGGCCACTGTAGTGTGGCTACTTAATGATTTATAATAGAGCTGGGAAGTAGTCACTTGCAGTGCTGCTGGGAGATGCTGGTGGCTGACACCAATCACAGAAAGTGGTACAGATGTTTTCCAGCTGAAGATGCCTCAGAGCATTTTGTTTTTGTCAGATCACTGCATATACCCATTATCCAAAAACTGAAAGTGACCCTTCTCTATCCAACCCTCTCCTCTCACTGCACACACACACACACACACACACACACACAACACTAAAACTAAAAATGTCTTTCATTGGACAAATATTGGATAATTTTCAAATAATAAATCACTGTACATAGTAAATTTAAAATAAAAGCTGATTTCATAAGTGCTCTTTCTATAGCTGAGCTATTCTTCTCTAATTTACAGTTATCTTTAAACTTAAATGTTTCTACAGAAGAAGAGATATAAGAGATCCTCATCTTTTAAAGTCTTTATATGTAAAAGATTAAAGCATTTACACAAAAAGTGATATGCCATTTAGAATTTGCTTTAAAACATTAGAGCCCACTGCCTATCCCCCCCTCCAAAAGCGGAAGGATAGAAGCAACAAGATTAACAAATATTGAAAATTGCTGACACAAAGATTACAGTATATTATTCTCTCCACTTCTGTATGTGTTTGAAAATCTTCACTTAAAAAACTTATTTAGAAATAAACACGGAGTTTTGCATTAAATCACCACTTTTCCTAAATCAATCAAATCATTTTAGTATCATTTTAGTCCATCTTTGCTACCTCAAAATATTAATGTCTAATAATCTGCAAACTATTACTTGACCATTAATTAAGGACAAATGCGATGATCTGTAAAGAACATCTGTTTTAATTCACTATCCAAAATAACTGACATTACTAAGCACTTATTTTGATGTCCCTCATTTTCATAAGGAAAGGTAAAACAACAAAGGATGACTGACATTCAAAAGCTTGCTCACCTTCCTACTTGGCTGTGATATTTGTTTCTTCATTATGCCTACGTATTTAAATTTCAGTCTTGCACCTGTCACAATCTATCCTCCCAAAGCATCGGGTTGCTACATTTCCAAAATATAATAATAAACTGAAAGATTCTTTCATCAATCTTCCAACATGGACCACTTAAAAGTAAGTGAAGCATTATAGCCTAATTCAGTTAAATTTTCCATAGCATCTACATTCAAATGGAAATGTATCTGCCAGCTTATTAGGTGCTGAGGATATTACATTATACTCTGCAGAGCTTGGCAAGATGACTCACACAGCAAAATAAGAAGAAAAATGGATTGAAACGGAATAAAATTAAGTGCTATAAAAATCAACTGGTAAAAAGTACACGTGGTAAGAGATGTGTGCTTTCTCTAAAAATTATGTTTTTAAATCAGAGATATATTGGTCTTTTAAGACCAGAATAAGATGCTTCTGATGGTAACTAAATTCAGGGTTGGAAAGTTGTTACTCAGTATTCAAATAGCAACAAATCTTTTGGCTAGGATTATAAACCTAGTTAACAGCTTTTATACTCCACTGTGATCACTGAGACTACTCTTCTTTTTTTTTTTTAATTTTGTGGTTAATAAATAATTGTGGAATCTTAGAGTTGTAATAGAATTTAGAAATAGCATTAAGTCAACCGCCTAATTTTGTAGATAAAGAAATGAAGGTTTGCTCATGGAATGTCAGTCTTGCCTTCCTCCTAGGTTGTAGCAAATTTAGCATTCTTTTACATGTTTGTCCTGACACAGGCTGCTTTGTTATGCTTTTGTCCAAAAATTTACCTTCCTCCCTCCTCCCCCACCGCCCCACTGTCTCTCTCTATATATACACATACATGTATATCATATATATGTGATGAAGATATCTTCCTCTTTTAAGCTAATAGAATATCTCAGAAGAAAAATAGTCCCTTGAAACTATCTTGGAATTTCCAGGGGAAAAAACTGCATACATTTTCAGCCTTTTAAAAGATGTTTAACAGAATTGTATAATTAAAATGATGTAGCTCTGTTATGCCAACCTCAAGGCTATATCAGTTGTTCACAAACTGTTCTTAAGACAAAGTAAAATTAGGCAAAGGTTTCTCAATTCTATCTTCAAATTCTATTTCCTTTTAAAAAAATTAACTGCTTAACATCACCAACTTAATCTCTAATAATATATCTTTTTAGCTATCTCTATTTTGGGGAAGATAATCTGAGCCTAAAGGCTCAATTACGTTCATCCAATTTGCGGTATCAAAATTTGAAAATGAAAGGCTTTAAGACATCAGAGAACGAAGGATGACAGTTTTAATACATACATGAGTTGTTTTGCCTTATCATGAAGCAACGTGGGAATAGCAAACATTCAACCATTTTATCTCTTTGTTTGCTGGGACTTGAGAAAAGTTAAGTCATCCAGTAATTTTTCACTAGTTAACCAAGTAATTAAAGGAACTACGAATCTATAGAATTTATCAGAAAATTGTTTGAGCTACATACCCATTTTACTTTCAAAATTTACAAACTGTGAAACAGTACAGTTTTCGGATCACTCTTCAGAAAATTTATCTCAATACACATTTTACAGGTGTTAAGTTCACTAAAGATATGACATGCGTGTATTTCAAATCTCTAGCATAGTTAAATGCTTTCTAAATAAGCCACAACCATCCTAAATTGGGTGGTATAGATTTCGTGACTGGTATCATCTAAAGAGCTTCCCAAAAGAGAGGCTTAGTTATAAAAGGCTGAACTCAGAGTGATGAAAGATAGCTCAGTGTTCGGACAGAGCAGTCCATTTCCATGGAGCTGCTAGCACATTTGTAGCCAAGGTCCTAACACGGTCTGCCCTTGATCTTTACTTACAGCTTCAAAAGTCATTATGCCAAGAAAAAGGTAGGACAAGACACAAAATAACAAATTGGATTCCTTTTCATCACTGTAGTAACAGATCTACTTTCTGTTCTTTTGCAATCTCTCTCACCGTGTCTGACTGACTTTTTTTTCCCCAAGTTGGAGGCTTTTGTCAAAACTAGAAGTAACTGATTTAAAATATTTTATGGGAAACTAAATCATGTTGGCAGGACTGGGTTTGGAAAATAGTCTAAAGTTATAAATATGTTCTGAATAAAATGTTTTAAAGATACTTAGGTTTTTAAATTGAAGTCTGTTCACTAATGGGTCATTCTGGGTCATAAATATATAATGCAGTTAAAGCTTTTGTTTCACAATTTAGAGGACATACCTGGTTAATATATCATCTGGGATGTCAGACAGGTTTCAACTTACACATCAGTTCTGAGTGGGTGAGTTTCTGGAGTGGTAGCAGGCATGTAATGAATTTATCCTTCGTGACCTCTGCCATGCTGTACATACGCTAGACATGTCAAAGCATGCAGTGTTTTACTAGAAATGACAAAGGGTACATTGTCCCCTTGCAAGTGATCTCTTACTGAGATAACAAAAACACAAAGTTATTGTAAGCCACACTATAGCTATATTGTACACAGATGTCTCTTGTTATAAGGAATTTTAAATATAAAAGATGCAGGCACTGCTACACAATGATGATGTTATAGTCTCTACCGATTATATAACTTAAGTGATCAAATTAGAGAAAGAAGGTACTCTAGTCCAGGAGTTGTACATGAAGAATAAGGGCATCTTTAATTTATAATATATTGTGGGAACAAAAAATTCACTTCACAGATATTCTCTTTACTGAAAAGATTTTGATGCAACGTAGTTACTGGATCAACACAGGTTATGTTCCCTGGGGGCATCAACTGTGTGATGGACGAATCTCATTACTGACTACGATTCAGAAAAAGCATGAAAAAGAATGAAACGTGAGGGCGATCTGATGAAGACTATTATCTGTAAAAGGGCAGGATCTGACATGTTTTCTTCAGCAGAGAGTATCTGGCACTTTAGGTATTTCAGGTGCTCGTTGAATATATTCGGTTAAAAACGGGTTGTAGCGTTTAGGCCCAATCTCTGGTTCTGATATTAACCAACTACATGATGTGTACTCAAGCATTTAATTCTTAAGTTTTCTCATCTCTAAAATGGGACTATCAATACTTGCCTCAGTGAGCAGTTTTACAGAATGAATGAAATCATGTAAGTGTAGTCACCTAGCTTGGCACCACGATGCCTGACATATAGTCAGCACTCGGTAAAAAATTGTTTTTAAAAAATGCTATAAATAGTTTAATACTGGGCTTATTCCTGTATCTACTTCCTTCATCCTCCTTTCCTTTGAAACTTATTGGTCTCCTATGAATACAGCTAGAAGAATTCTAACACCTCTGTTCAACTTACTGATAGTGGCACATCCCTACTAAATCCTTACCTCAACACCCTCTACCCTGTATCTTGTGGCTCAATCTATAAACTTAACATTGAGTTCTTAACAATTTTAATAAAGATTAGGCTCTTAAAATGGACTTGAGGACATGGGGAGGGGGAAGGCTAAGCTGGATGAAGTGAGAGAGTGGCATAGACATGTATACACTACCGAATGTCAACTAGATAGCTAGTGGGAAGGGAGATCAGCTCGGTGCTTTGTGACCACCTAGAGGGGTGGGATAGGGAGGGTGGGAGGGAGACGCAAGAGGGAGGATATGGGGATATATGTATACGTATAGCTGATTCACTTTGTTATAAAGCAGAAACTAACACACCATTGTAAAGCAATTATACTCCAATAAAGATGTGGAAAAAAAAAAAGATTAGGTCCTTTGTGTATAAGGTATGTGTAAATTTCCATAATAATTTAAATTTATATCTCTCAATTCTACTAGCATTGAGTAGTAATATTAGTAATAACATATTTCAAAGTGAAGAAATACTAAATTTGTACACAGAAATGAAATCCTAAAACAAATGTATAACTCCAATATTGTAAACCATGACTGAAAAGGACTGTCTTTTGTGGTTATGTTCTTACAGATTTAATCCTAATTCTGCTATTATTGCATAAAAATATAGAACTTGTTATGGAACTCTGTCTATATAATTTGATACAAATTTCTACGGTTGTTTCCTTTCTCTCCCCATTAATTTTTAAAATATGGGAACCACACACATATATTAATTTAGACAATTCTACAGATTTGTTCATCCTATGAAATATTCTCTAAATAAGCACTCAGCAAAGCGCCAAAACATATTTACGTATTTACCTACATCTATATAAAGGTAGCAATCTACATTTGAGAAATGAATAAATGCAATTAGCCCATGAGAAGGTTCACTGAACTACTTTTTAAAAAAATTGTAACCCTTAAGCGTCTACATCTATGGCTCTGAAGCAAGGACAATTTTGCCCACCTGGGGACATCTGACAAGTTTGGTTGTCAGAACTGTTTGGTTGTTTGGGGGAAAGTGCTACTGGCATCTAGTGGGTAGAGTCCAGGGATGCTGCGAAGCAA
This sequence comes from Grampus griseus, assembly GCF_964374135.1. Taxonomy (NCBI): domain Eukaryota; kingdom Metazoa; phylum Chordata; class Mammalia; order Artiodactyla; family Delphinidae; genus Grampus; species Grampus griseus. The sequence goes on from NC_138998.1 coordinate 15,863,184, forward strand.
CCCACAATACGCAGGACAGCCTCAGCCACAAATACTTATCAGATCCAAATTGATGGTAGTGCAGAGGCTGAGACACTCTGGTCTGCATAAAAGTCAATTAAATAACATGCCCTTCAGAAATCAAGTGGATGTACTCTTTTGTGGCATTACCCTTGAAGGGAGAACTATGCTTTCTGCCTGTAGGAGTTTAAAACAAATGCAAGGTGCGATTTTAAACGAATACAGCTAAGTAAGGTTCTTGAATCTAGGTCATAGACTTGAAACATCTGCACAAGCGATCCCTAGTAACGCAATCTTGAGGCCCGTTGATCCTGCAGTGGGTCTGTGGTGCAGGGCGCACAGGGAAGTGAAATGTGAATGATGGGTGCTTGGTCAGGGCTGCTGAAATCTGCAAGTCAACCATGTGGAACGGGCCCAATAAACAAAAACATTACATCAATTATAAAACCTCCAGAATCACTGTCATGTTTTCATTGATTAATTCCCACTCATTTACTCAACTGAAAGAGTTTTGCAGCAAGGAATAAAACGCTTTAAATGATATCCAGTCCCCTGCAAAGCCAGGTGTCTAATTATCGTGACTCATCCTTTCTGCTCTCTCTCCTTCTGTCTCTTTCTCTCTGTTACGCAGCAATATTAGCTGGAGAGACTACTAACTCTTTGCTGTAAGCAATACATTTAAAAAAAAATTTTTAGATGTCCGTTATCTTAGGAGAGAATGTCTGAAAGAAAATAAAATTGGCTCTCGGCTAAGAGACACTGGTTGAGGTATAAATAATTTGGTTAACTTCTTAAATGCACAATAATTACATACCCTGCCATTCATTCACTTTTACTCTTTGGGTTAGCTCCTCTAACAGCAATATCTAGTATCCCCAAATTAAAAATATTAAGATTTATCCTTATCATAGTCTTTTCAGGACAAAATTACTAAAACACAAATCTGGTATCACTATCCCACCTAAGTTATTCAGTAGTTGGCCCTAGCTCTTTTTTTTTTTTTTTTTGGTATGCGGGCCTCCCACTGCTGTGGCCTCTCCCGTTGCGGAGCACAGGCTCCGGACGCGCAGGCTCAGCGGCCATGGCTCACGGGCCCAGCCGCTTCGCGGCATGTGGGATCTCCCCGGACCGGGGCACGAACCCGTGTCCCCTGCATCGGCAGGCGGACTCTCAACCACTGCGCCACCGGGGAAGACCGGCCCTAGCTCTTAAGTGAAGATTCAACTCTTCCGCTGAACTCACAAAGTCCTTCATAACCTGGGTTTTAGCCTTCGGCCCTGTGCCTTCCCTTTTCTCATAACTGCCCGTTGGCAACTGCCACAGCAGTTACACCAAACTGCTAGCAGTTCCTGGAACATCCCATATTTTTTCATGTTTCTTTGACTCGAAATATACTGATGCTTTGGTCTCAAATGTGCTTTCTCTCTTTTTATCTGCCTCATTTACTCCTTGCCATCCTTCAAATCACTACTGAAGCATCGCTGGAACTCCTTAGGAAGCCTGCCCTGCCCCCCCCCCCCGGATACGATGGACCCGTACTATGGATACAGGTCCATAGTGCCCTGAGGACCTCCATCAGTGGGCATATGCCACTGCATCTGATGATCTTTTCTGTCTCCTGTGTGAGACTGGATCCTTTAAAGATAAGAAGTGTCCTCTGTGAACACTCAGAGCCCCTGGCAATGCCTGGCATAGAACAGACAATAAACGTCGGTGACTCAATAACTGGTGTCAATGAATGGATGAATGATGGTAAAGTTCATAGATTTGGGTATATGGGTTCCTTTCTCCACTTACAATAGTAACATTTTATCCTCTCCTTATAATCTAACCATCCTCAATTGTATACATCTTCTATAGTCAAGCTATCTCCTCATGGAAACCTTCGAAGTTCACCTTCAAAGTTCACCTGCTACCTAGTAGCTGTTTCATAAATATTTGATGCATGAAAAAATCAAGAAATAAATCTTTTAAAATGATTAAGTAAAATTAGTCCAAGGATAGGAGGATTTCAGTAAGGGCTGACCAACAAAAGGAGTGGATATGCACAACTTATCTCCTTCTGGATGCAAGGGAAAAATGTGTATGAATACATAAACCTACTTGGGAAATCTACTTGAATGGCATATGGGTATCTATGACACTGGTATTGCGATTTCTGTTGGGTCTGAACTTTTTCAAAATAAAATTTGGGGTGGAAAATACCAGCAATTATAATAAATGTAGAAGTACTTACAGAAGGGTCAACAGAGCGCTATGGAAGCCCCAAGGAGAACAAGAGAGGAAACCTAGTCAGGTCTGGGAGCAGAGAAGCCTACTTAGAGAAAACTTCACAGAAAGGGTGATTCCTGAGATGAATCTTGAAGGACAGAGAGGGAGAAGGAAAGGGAGAAGGAAAGGAGATTCCAGGATGAGTGAATGACCTAGATGTCATAAGCAAGGAAGGATTTGTTTATATTGGATCCTATCGATTTTAAAAAGTTTAAAATGTGTATCAATATTACCACAGATAATTACTGGATGGGTGTACGATTTTCAGCTATCACTAACTGTAACCATCAACTGTAACCATCACTAACTGTAACCATCAGGGCTGGGATACGGACGTGGGGTTTTGTTGTGGTTTGTCATGTTATGGTGTAACACCGGAGCTGCCTTCGCTTCACATAAATGTGGAAGATATACTGGAGGAGGGGAGACAAGTAACGGAATGCTAATCTGACTATAGGCATAGGCCAAGGACCTATTCAAGAAGTGTTAGGGCAAAGATACTAAAAAAAAAAAATGACAGAATAAGCATATCAGAAACTAGGGAGAATTCAACATTTGGAAATCATTAGGGCCCAAGCCCAGGTACTTGGTTGCCATGACAAAGCCAAAAGAATCAACTGAAAATTTGACAAGAAGGTATCCTGGGAGAAGCTGAACAAAGAGGGAAAAGGCCAATGTTTTCAAGAGGCAATAAGATTATAATTTTCTATCTCTCTCGGGAATATGCTCTGAGTATCATTCTGCTTTGAGTCTTAGAGCGTGAGTCTGATCTGACTGCAAATGAAGCAAAGGTAGGTAACCAGGGATGATATATTTAACGTCCGAACCCTCTTCTAGCTTTTTAAATTCACCATGAATCACTGAGGAATTTGCTATTTGAATAAAAGGAGTCTGGAGCAAATAGCTACGCTCATGTGTAGCATCGCACTCACTAATACCAGTAGAGATGTCTAGAGCCATCCTTTATCTTTCATTTCATGCCTCCCTCAAATTCTAGAATGGAAATTTTGGTTTTGTGGAATGCTGACCCCCCTCCAGGGGTGAGCTGGTCCCTGCTTGCACTGGCCAGCCCTAGCTGACTGTGTACTTCTCTTCTATAATCTACATTCAGTGACCTCACAATGGTGCTTGAAATCAGTCATGGCATTAGTATTTCTACCACAGAAAACAGCAAACAGGACAAATCAAGGTGGCTTGTTGCTTTTTCCCCTCTCAGGGGGCAGATTATTAAACATTTACCAGGATACCACTGGATCCATACATCCAATCTAGACAGTCAGAAACCAACTAAGCATCTCATGATAAATAATAACTGAAAAAAACGGAATATTATTTTAAATAAAAAATACATGAGACATGGAGAAAATTTTTGAAATTCACTTCAGTAATCTGTTAGCAAGCAATCAGTTGGGATTGCTCTACGAAAACAAATGATTTGAAACTTTCAGTGTCATCTCTCCTCCCCAAGTGATGAGGTCAAGATATATACGGTTCCTGCTAATGCCAACTAAGAAGGAAGCAACAATCATGTCTTGCTTATACATGTAGCTGAAGTCAAATGATAGAACATGTGGACGAGTTTAACTTGTGTTATTCTGGGGAGATAAAGTTTGAATCTCCAGGGGAATAATTAGTCTTTGTTTATAAGTACCAAATGTAGCTTTTGAAAGAGTCAACATATTTTCCTTTCAAGGAACATTAACAAATACAAGGTATTTGTTAATGTATGCTTAAGCGACTGATATCTTTCCATAAAATATGTATGCAGTTCTTTAAAAACCAGATGATACTTTTTATAATTCAGAGATTAACCAATATGGATCACTCAGTTCCTTTGATAGAAAAGACAGCTAAACTAGTGCTTTCTTATGCAATCCATAAACAGAAAAGAAGCAAAATGTGTTCTATCACTATGAATAGAAGGAAAAATGAAAAAAGAAGAATGCCATCACTTAGATATTTCAATAATTCTCTTCATTCCTGAGAGCAAAGGAAGGATATCTGTTTAAGAAGAAAACTAATTGAACTTGGATATTTAAAAGTGAATTCTATGTATATTTTTTTCAAATAGCTTTTGCTGTCTTTTCTATCCTTTATTCTGACAAGTCACTTAAATCCCAAAAGGTAATTTTCAACTCTACTTTTCTCTTTAATCATTTGTCTTTTTTTTTTTTTTTTTCCATAAAACAGGCTTACACAATTCTTTTTTAGTTTTGTTTTGGCTAAGCAACATATCGCACCTTAATTCCCCGACCAGGGATCTTACCCGTATCCCCTGTGTTCAAAGTGTGGAGTCTTAACTACTGGACTGCCAGGGAAGTCCCAAGGCTTATACAGTTCTTAAGAAGCCAGTGGTTGAACACTACACTTACTATCTTCAACACATCTATGTTTAAATATGAATAAATTTAAAAATATCTTTAATAAAATAGATCAGTAATAGATCAATGATAATGACACATTTATATATCATGAATAACCTTACATATGACTTTAAAGCTCCTTGAATCATAATTTGTTTTTTAATAATGCTTTCTTTATACACACGTTGACTCTTCATGAGATGCCAGAAACTCACTGATTTTCTGGCATCCCATGCCACTCATTGATGTGGCATATGAAATTTAATACTCTAAAGCTAACAAATGCTTTTCTTTCTTAAATACAGCCTACATAAATACTCATTCCTTAATTGACACACATGCGCGCACACACATACACACCTCTATCTTCACTTTTAACTTCTCAAGTGTTTTCTGCTCTGTGGACCCTGCGGATCCCCATATTTCTAATTTCACTATGAATTCTCTTTGTTCCTCTGCCATCACCCATACCTTGACATGCTGACCATTGGCCAACCTTTTTTTTTTTTTTTTGCGGTACGCGGGCCTCTCACTGTTGTGGCCTCTCCCGTTGCGGAGCACAGGCTCTGGACGCGCAGGCTCAGCGGCCATGGCTCACGGGCCCAGCCGCTCCACGGCATGTGGGATCTTCCCGGACCGGGGCACGAACCCGTGTCCCTTGCATCGGCAGGCGGAGTCTCAACCACTGCGCCACCAGGAAAGCCCCCCAACCTTATTTTTAACTCTGCATCTCATTGCTTTCTTCATTTTATGTGATCTTGTTGCAACTCAGATTACCCTGATCAGTAATGTCACTCATTCATATGTCAGTCTATAACCAGGACCTATGGGAGTAGTAACATATAGAGGCAAGAAGAAGGTGGGAAAATGAAAGGCGCCATTTGAGATTCAATTTCTCTGACACTGTTCTCTACATACCCTTCTCCTGTTCCACACGCCCACCCCCGCCAAGAAAACACCACACATACCCTGAGAAACCCTCATGATCACATTACTGAAACAAAAGTAGTCTTAAAGCATTCCTCCCACAGTCACTCTGGGTGACTTCCCTGCTCCTCCAAGGCTCCCTCTCAGAGACGGGAACTTAGTACCAAAGACAGTATGTAAAAACTACCACTGTTTATGTTTATAGAACAATGATTATTTTCCATAGTCCTCACAACAGTCACTTGCCATCAAGGCAGATGCCACTACCTTATTTTAAAGGTAAGGAAACCAGCTTTGAGATGTGAAATGCCTGGCCAAGGATCACAGAATTAATGGGTAGCAGTGGTTTTGATGACAATCAGGGCTTCTGAAAACTGACCAGCCTCCTTCCTTGTATCACTTTTCAGGATATAAGATAATATCGCTAATCACATCTACCATTCCTGAGGGCCTCTGTGAGCAAAGAGTTGTACTGGGCTCTCTACGAGCACATTCTCCCAGCAGCTTGCAAAGATAGACAAGGCATACTCTGTAATTCAGGACTGCATGATCCCTACTTAGAAAATGTGGAAAATGAAGCCCAAAAGCCACATCAATAGTAGATGGTGAATCTGGGGATAGAACCAGGCCTTCTCATTCCTTGTCTGTCTCCCTACCATAGCACTGACTACTCTGGGATTGCGAGCATGGTAATGTTACAGGGAAAATGTAGGACTCTGCGTTAAAATATATTGGGGGAAATGTAAGAGCATACCCATGCGCACGCACATACACACACATACGATACACACATACGTACATATACACACCTCCTGTGGGATGGAGAACAAAAATAATTGTATTCTTATAATTTTTAAAAACTAAGAAGAAAATCATTTCTGCAACTAAGTTAATGTTCGGAAGGTTAGAGTAACATTACTGTATTCCACATAATTAATTTCGATTTTCCAGGTAGCATACACTTCCAGACACACACCCTGTTGGATGGCTCCAGTTCTACCAGAGGAGGTTATCATGAACAGCTGAACTTCTGACCCTTAAGAATCACAGAGAAAAGATGAGAGGTATCTGTATAATATCTAAAAACAGGCCACCTTTTAAGGATGTCCTTCATCAGGCAAACCTGGATTACTAGTAGCTTCCTTAGCTGGCATAGCTTCTACGGATATTCTAGGATTCCACTGTTTCTTTTAAGGAGCAGATACTGGCAAAGTTATCTTATAAAGGGTAAGAGGCTTACCTCACAACAGCTGAAGGCTGTTGATGACACATAAAAACTGAGAAGGACATTAAGTCTAATCAACCTCAGAAAAGAACAGAGTAATAAATTCTTTGGACAGTCTTTATATATAGCAAGTGTGCTGGGATATCTGATTATTTTAGTTCGAGACTATAAAAACTGCATCTCAGCATAATAAAACGTAAGTCAGGGAGACTGTTATCTTTCTTAGCACCCATTTTAATGAATCAGAAAATGGTTTCACAAAACCACGAAAACGGATGCTTGCCTCATGATTATCACCAACCCACGCTGTTCTGCTGTACCAGATTACAAGGTGTATCATTCAACTGAAAGCAAAGAGTCTTTCCACTTCACACAATTCTGGAATTCTTGCTGCTTCTCATGAGACACAAGTGTCATGAAATTGAAGCCAGAAGCAGTTTTGTATATATTTAAAAAAAAAAAAAGGCAGACTCTTCTTGTGCTTTGGTAGCTGTGTGGCCATAATGGTCACTCTTATTATTGCTGTTTATCAGTTCACATGGGTACAGGTACTATGTTAAAGGAACAAGCTCCGTGGTGACTCCCCCGTATCTGGGGATGACTCAAGCCAACACATGGCAAAAATACATGATATCGCTGCTTCTCCACTCTGTGCTTTTGATTAAATCTATCAGAATACTGAAATCGCCTGGAAGCCGACTAAATTCTTAGAAATAAAGTCATGTTAGTGAATAATTTCCATATTAAATTGGTTTTGAAATATACATTCTTTAACAGAACAGTAGGTGAATACTCACATTCAGTATATTAGTCTAAATTTTGGACTATATCTAATAACATCGTTATTAGCCTGGCAGTGTCCCATCCTCTGCTCATTAATTAATGACTGCATTTTTCTAACTGAATGCTCATTTGACAAGGAAAGAAAATTAAAGCTGGAAGAAAAGTCTAATTCTATAGTCTTATAAACTTGTTTTTAAACTTCAAATTATCTTAAATAAGTTTGCACTTAAATATTTTATGCTAAAACTAAAATGTGAATTTAGTCTCAATTTCTAGGATTATCAAATGCATAGTAATAAGCCAAAGTTTAAAATATTTTGCTTCCTTTTATTCAGTGTCAAATGATATCCACTCTCTAATTGTTATCTTAGTAAAAAATTTAAATATTTATGTCCTAATCACATAATCCTTGTGGTTTAAATTTATAAAGCAAAATTAAACTGGACATAGGCTCTGCTCCAGGCATTTGCATATACAAACTCATTTAATCCTCACATGAACACTATAAGATAAGGAATGTTATTGCCAAGTTCCCTGATGTAGTGTGAGGTCACGCTAGTACTTGAACCAAGGAAAGTCTCTATGATGCTATTTTGCCTCTCAGACACTTGCGCAGGGATGGAGTGTCATTCTTTTATTTTTTTTAATACTTTCATTTTGTTATTTGCTCATTCCTTCACTGAGTAAACATGTACTGAGCACCCAAACAAGTGCCAGGCTCTGGAGGAATAATGATAAATAATATAGAATTTATGCTTTTCAGTTATGTTCCAACTCTAGTGAGACTGGAGAGCAGACTTTTGATGAAATAATTAAAATCTACTCAGAAAAATGCTAAAATGACAGGTAAAAAATTTCTATAGAAGCAAAGACTTGGAGAGAACCATTTAAACAGTCTGATTCTCAATGTCTGCGTCTGAAAAATGGGTATGAACAACAAGTATTTCTTTCTGAAAAGAAATAATTCTAAAACCATGAGTAAATTATGTGTCAACTTGATACTAACTTACACAGTATACACACGCCCTGCTTCACTCTATAAACGAAAGACTTTGAGGCATTTACTTTCCATATGGTAAAAAGAGGTGAAATTACAGTGAAGCAGTTGAGAATATAAAACTCCAAATTAAGAGATTTGCTTTATAAAGAATGAAGGGACCGTGAGTAGCAAATTAAGCTATGGAAATCTCTTTTAGTCTTTTCATTAATCTGTACGGTCCTCAGACTCAAGTATATACTTTAATAGAAAAACACTGACTTCTCTGTAATGCAACCATAAAAAAAACTGACAATTTTAATCCATTTTTCTTTTTAAATTTTTATTATTTATTTATTTATTTAGGACTGTGTTGGGTCTTTGTTGCTGCGCGTGGGCTTTCTCTAGTTGTGGCGAGCGGGGGCTACTCTGCTGTGGTGTGCGGGCTTCTCACTGCGGTGGCTTCTCTTTGTTACGGAGCACGGGTCCTAGAGCACATGGGTTTCAGTAGTTGTGGCTCTCAGGCTCAGTAGTTGTGGCGCACAGGCTCAGTTGCTCTGGCGGCATGTGGGATCTTCCCGGACCAGGGCTCAAACCCATGTCCCCTGCATTGGCAGGCAGGTTTTTAACCACTGCGCCACCAGGGAAGTCCCCCATTTTTCAATAAAGCCTCATATAGGACAAACTGGCAAGAGACACCATGAATAAAAGGAATCTGCATTCCCCATCAGCTGCCTGACTCTCAAGCACACTCTTATCAACAATTCTGTCTACTGTCGCATCTCTCTCCTTGAATGAATCTATATCTAGGTAGCAACCAAATCATCTCCTCCATTCAACCTGAGGGACTAAAGCTTTAATTTTAAAAGGTTCCTAGTATTCACCTAAGGCAGGAAAAATTTACGTTTGTGCTGATTTCTCACCTTCTCCAATACTTGACTCATCAGTGAGTGCTGTCCGGGCACTCTCAACACTGAGAGGACGATGATGGGTGGGCTGCAGAGATTTCATGAACCCCTGAATGTGCCTGCCTGATTTTAGGGTTAAGTGCTGATGTGCACTGTATCATAACTTTTATCAGATTCTCAAAATGGACCACCAGCCAAAAAAATTGAGGATCTATTGAGATAGACTCTTCTTCAGAAATGAATACACATGAGATGTAACAAGTACTCAATAAAGAGCTGTGGAATTAGTGTTTGACACTTGAATTCACCCAAGGGTGTCTACCTCTTACCCATCTATCCATTCCATCATGCCCAACCCAAAAAATAGGAACATAAAAGACAAAGCAAAACACAGAGCAGCTTGGTCAACTTCTATGCACTGTTGTCTCTAAGTACCCCAAAAGGCTAGCTTTCCCAGCCTCTGTTGCAATTAAGTTGTGCCATATACCTAACTCTAGCCCAGGAGTCACACGGAGGAAAATGGAGCAAACTTAGATCCCTGAGTCACTGGATGAAGGGCCGCACCACTGACTTTACAAGAGCAAGAAATAACTCTTTGTTGAGATAAGCCACTGAAATTGGGGTGGTCTGTTGTTGTTGTTTGTTGCTGTTGTTGATAATCACAGCCTATCTTCACATACTCAAATTTAAGATAAAAAGTCTATCAGACACAGTTTAAATCTCTCTATGCATTAATTTTTTTTTTTTTCGGTACACGGGCCTCTCACTGTTGTGGCCTCTCCCGTTGCGGAGCACAGGCTCCGGACGCGCAGGCTCAGTGGCCATGGCTCACGGGCCCAGCCGCTCCGCGGCATGTGGGATCTTCCTGGACCGGGGCACGAACCCGTGTCCCCTGCATCGGCAGGCGGACTCTCAACCACTGCGCCACCAGGGAAGCCCTAGCAACTTTTTACTTTGCACATTTTGATCTTTTCAAGATTATTTTCTTTTTCAGTCAAATGTTTCCACTTTCTATAATGAATATGGTTAAAATTTTTATCTAGCTTTGAAGGTATCTATTTCTGGGCTCTAAGTTATGTCTTATTATGTTGTAACTTTCTAACCAGGAGGGGGAAAAGAGTATCATATTAATAACCTGTCCCATTCATTTGAAACTGAGGATTTGTTTTAGAAACAGCTTTTGAGGTTCACATAGGTAGCTAAATTAGCCCTGTATTATGATGCACAGTCCAGGCTGCAAAACCATTCCCCTGATAGCACTGGCTTTGGGGATTACTGAAATACATCAGGGACCACATGAAAAGGGAGCTTATTAAGAAATTTATATGCGGTTATTAAACAATATACACTTTTCTGCCCTCACAAAATTTACAGTCAAGGTTGGACTATAAGGCACGAAGAGTTAAACTAAAGGATTTAAAACACATTACATAATCGTGAGTGTGAACAAGGCAGTGAAACATCCAGACAACAAACAAGATGCAACTGAAGGTACAGAGGGGATGCTAGGAGAGTAGTCTCCCTGGCTGAGCACCTCCTCTTTGAATCTGACTCTCTGAACTCGGAAGTGCTTGGTACATCTTCCTTTCTAAGGTCAACCTCCCTACCCACTTTTTTGACCCTTTCTCAGCTTCTCTGATATATAGCACTCCCCATTATCTTTATTTTAATGAGTATTCATCTTTTCCTCTCCAATGACTCCTGTATCTTCCTTTAGTGGGAAAAACATGCTTCCATTGGACCCTCCACTCTTCTACAACAATCTTCTCTTCTCTGAACTCTCCAGCTGACACTCACTTCTCTTCATTTTATTACCGAATTTCTTTATAGAGTTGTCTAAACTTGTTGACTTCTCATACATATCTTCCAGTGACTCATCTTCGTGGAATCTGGTTTGCAATGAGGATTCCACCTCCTCCCTCCCAGCTCTACTCAAACTGCCTTCTCAAAGGTTACTGGTGCCCATTTAACTGCCAGAATCAGTGTCCTTTTCTCATTTCTTGTCCTCTCTCTAGCATCTGGCACCACTAACTACTTCCTTCTTTTCTCTTTTGCCTTTCTTGATAATGCACCATTCTCCCTCCTTTTCCCACAGTTTATTAATCTGCTTGTTCTCTGTCACTTTATTTGATTTTTCTCTCTTCTGACTGCTGATTATAGAGAGATGCACTAAGACTGTCTTTATATCCCTTCTTCCTACAGTACGTTCCCTCTCTGAATTCAGCACAGCACTCTCTTGTAACACAGCACTATCAGTTCTATATGAATGATTTTCAGATGCTTTTTCTGTAAATTCAACCATCCCCAACCAAATCGGTTATCTGCTCCCTGCTTATTCTCCCTAAAAGAAAGAGAACACACCAATTCTAACACCTATATTTCTTAACTTGGCTAATGGCAATGCCTCATCCCTAAACATCCAAACGATAAATGTCAAGGTCATTTTCAGCTAACTTTCCTAGATACACATGGAGAAATAAGTGATAAACAGTAGCATAATGCAAAACATTTACTGTGTCTCCTTTTAAGTACAATATTTTTTCAAAGCATCACATCCATTTTCCTGAAATATCTTTGAGTGGGCTCTGTGATTTTTATTGTTCAAGATGGACCACTATGAAAAATATGAACTAATAAATAATTTCCCATTATTAGGATGACTAAGAGATTAGTCAGAAATGATATTCAGCTTTTCTAGTTCAGTGATTTCCTCCAGGCTTTGTAGAAATAGTAAAAACGTTCTCCACTAAGGCTCAGATAAAATCAAAAGCTAGTGTTTTGATAAGCTGTTCATTCAGAAGTCCAAGTTTCTATTCTTTCTCTTTTTTTTTCATTTTTCAACATGCCACGAATATAATGTTACATTCAACTATTCATTTACAAAATAATAAGAAATAAGTTTCCAGCTGTTTTATTCACTGACTAAAGCCACTGTTGTTTGCATTTTTCTTAAATGTTGTTTATGTACTTTTTCAAATGATGAAACAAGACGCTGTAGGTAACACAAGTCAAATACTAGCTCTATAAATTGGTACTAAGATAAATAAATGCAACAGCTATAAATAATTACAGAGTAACCCCTGAAGAACTGTTATTCCAGCATTTCTAAACGTCTACAGTGTGTGTTTACGTAAGTACTCTCCGTAGCACAAGGGATACATTCCTGGGGAAGGAGCCCCAGGACAGGCATGGTAGCCAGTACTTATGCTGATGTGAGCTCGCTTCTCTATCAGCCAAAGCTCTTCCTTTCTCTTCAAATTCCCAGCTCAGTTTATTTCTGCAACCACTCTTTCTGTTCCCATGCTGTAGGAAGGCTCATTATGCTGTCCATAATGTCCCAAGGCTTGTGAAAAGCCTTAACTTTATACTGATATTGAATGTTTCCCCTACCTTTTTCTCCAACGGTTAAAAACCTGCCATGATAGTATCAAGCTCACTGCTTTTTTTTTTTTTTAATCCTTTATACTTTTGGGTGTTACTGCTGCTGACTAAATGTTTAAAAATACATAGTGCATGGTGTTCCTTTAACACAATTACTGTCAAAGCTAAATAAAAATAGGGATAGAAAAAACCCTAAATTCTTCTAAACCACTGTAATTTTCTTAATCCATTTCTATTTATCTTATTTAGGAAGTAATTACATGGATGAATGTCTATTTTTAGAACAGTAGGAACTGCCCTTTTGCTTATTTGTGTCTTCTCCTCTACTGATTCCCAAAAGTCGTATAAATGCAGATAGGGTAATTCAACCTGCATAAACAATATCTTACAACCTAAAAGTTCTCATAGTACTGTAATGACTGGCTGTTATCACAAGAGAAAATGAGGAATTTCACCCAATTTCTTTCAATGAATTCTTTATAGTACTTTAAAATAAGTATTGTTTTCTAAAAATAATAAACAGGAAGAAGGTGTTACCACTAAGTTTATCCATTCATTCAACCACTAACTCTTTTTTCACTAACACACTGATTTATTCAATAAATACACGTTGGCTTACCCAGCTCTTTGAGGATATAATATATTTTGATGATATAGCAAATTTTATATTCTCTAGTGTTTGTTAAAAATTCATTTTCTCCTTGAGGGCAGATGCTTGTTTTCTATACCTTAACTCTCATCATTATATTCACCTTCTCTTTTGTAAAACTATTTGGGGCAACAGAAACAAGTCTCAAAACTGCAGAAGAGGGCTTCCCTGGTGGCGCGGTGGCTGAGAGTCCGCCTGCCGATACAGGGGACACGGGTTTGTGCCCCGGTCCGGTAAGATCCCACATGCCGCGGAGCGGCTGGGCCCGTGAGCCATGGCCGCTGAGCCTGTGCGTCCAGAGCCTGTGCTCCGCGACGGGAGAGGCCACAACAGAGAGAGGCCCGCGTACAGCCCAAAAAAAAAAAAACAAAAACTGTAGAAGAAATTTTAAATATGACCTTGACTCTTTCAATGTATGACTTAGCTTTAAGGAAAAGAAGAGTTTGGACTCTTTTTCCTCCCACCTCACAATTCTTCAAAATAGATTAAAATTTGTACTACCAATTGTATTATAAAAACAATAATTATGTTTTCAGTTTTAGTGTTCACGAGAGCAATATACAAGTGCATCATTAGTGGTCAGATTTCAGGAAAATATTTACTCCTCACAGTATACTTTTGAACTTGCATTTATATTACTTTTCAGATAAATGAATTATTTCCCAAACAAGATGAAGTCGAGTTTACAAAAGGTGCTGGGCTATGCATCATCCCTATCAGATTTCATGTGGGCCAGGGAGGAAACATGGTGGGTATGCTTCCAAGGACACATGATACACACAAGGTAAAATGGTGATTAAATGGGGACCTGTCACAAGAAACTAAAAAGCCAGTGCTTCGTCACAGTCTTACATGATTTGTAGCCTTCTTTGTTGTAAAGCTCCTGACTTCCATTAAAAATGCCAAAACCAAAACAAACTTATGGCTGCCAAAGGGGAAGGCGGAGGGGATAAATGGGGAGTATAGGATTAACAGACGCACACTACCATATGTAAAACAGATAATCAACAAGGATTTACTGTATAGCACAGGGAACTATACGCAATATCTTATAGTAACCGATAATGGAGAAGAATTTTTAAAAGAACATATATATATACACACATATAACTGAATCACTTTGCTATAATCTGAAACTAACACAATATTGTAAATCAACTATACTTTAATAAAAGGGAAGAAAGAAAAAAAACACCAAAAACTTACAAACATGAAGTAGAAACTGACCTGATTTCCATAAGGACTGGTATATTTGAGTTACAGGTAGAAAATGGTCTATTGGAAGACTTAACCATGAAATCTAATTTTAAGATAGCTCTGGAATGGAAATTCATAACAAAAATAACTGAAGGATAATTTTAACTCAATTTGAGGTTCTGTTATTAAAAATAAAGTGTCAACTGAATTAGTATTTTTTAAATAATTAACTTTATTTTTCAATATGTTACTTTGCAACCCTTGTAAAGATATTTTAAAATAATTTTGGTTGCAAATGAACCTAAAATTAAACTTTCCTCTGAGTTGAGACGTCCTTTTTAAAGAGGTCTATTTCCATGTAGCAACCTTAATATAGCACATTTTAGGTATCCTTTGTTGTATGAAATGTTTGCAAATTTGTCAACACGGTTCCAAAATCATAAATACATAAAAGAAAGTACAAGCTCAATCCCTCAACCCTAGACTTTGGAAGTACAATATAGATTACTTATTTTCTAAAATTAAAGTGATTGTGTTTAGAGATCTGGTGTAGGGCCTCGGACAGTGTCACCACAACCTTTGTGATAGATGGGTCATGAGAAGTTTCGAACACAGGGTCAGGAATCATGAAAACGGCTTCTGAAGTCTTTGTTATTTTAATGTTTTTAATTGGAGGTGCTCTGTACTCTCCTCTTGGGCAACCTTGACTTTCTGCTGTAGATGATAATGGTGGCTTTAATTAGCCTAGGCAAACTTGGAAAAAAAAACCCCAGGCCTGTATTTTCCTTCCTTCAGAACAGTAATGCAAAGTCTAATAGAAAAACTGAAATGGGAACTGTCCCAGGAAAATGTGGTTATGCTGCAGTACAGCATCCTTCTGAGGGTCATCAGGTTTAGTCCATAAAATACTATCTTGCATTAATCCCTGTAAAATAAACTCTTCTCAGGAGAATGATGGGACAATATGGAGAAAATCAAGAAGAAAGGAAGGGAAACAATGAAAGTTAAAAAAAATAATAAACCTAACCTATTTATGTGAAAGGTATGAATTTTTTTAAATAAGGAAACTGGTTTAAATGGATATTGGTAAAAATTTCTCACTATAAGACACTGAAACGCAGAACTGATGCGGACACATCTGAGGATTGTTCTCTAAGTCTTCCGAAAGGGCACTATCGCCAAGCCCCACCTCCCAATGACATAACTTCAGATTATTCTGAAGTGTAGCTCCCTCCCATCAATCATCCATAAGTTTTCTAAGTTTTGGACCCCACACTACCACATGAATTTGTCCTCTGGCAGTTGACCTCTTGGCTAGAAAACACTCTCGCGGACTCTCAGTTTTACCTTTTTCTCACATTGTCAGTTCCCATCAGCCCTACATCATAAAACAGGAGGCTAGAAACTAGTCACAAAACAGTACAGCAAAATAATAACAACAGCTTATTGAATACCTAGTGTGTGCCAGGCACTGCTCTAAATGGTTTAAATTTATTAATTTATTTAATCCTCAAAACAATCCTACAGTCCCATTATTATCTCCATTATAAAGATGGGGTATCTGATGCTCAGAGAGGTCCAATAACTTATCCAAGGAAACTTACTTATCCAAGTAAGTGGTGGAGCTGGGGTTTGAGCCCAAGTTATCTGTTATCTGGCTCCAGAGCCAATGCTCCTAACCTCCAAGCTATACCAGCATAATTGCAATTCTACTTAGAAATGGTGTGAGAGTATCTGCAAATTACGTCTAATAAATTATACATATACATATATATACATACATAGTGGTTTAACTATACAGCTGTCCATCTTAATAAAAACAGTGTTTTTAAAATATTTGTTTGGCTTGTACCATACAGCAAATTTCTTTTTAATTACAAAAGTCTTTAAAAAAACTCATACATCAAAGGCCAACTGCCAGATCGGAAATCAAGAGTGACAATTGGTGACGATTACCAAGCACCGTTCACTTTATTTACATTTTCTCTCTTAGCGTTGACACTTCTACATCCAACGGCAAAACTCTCCTCAGGAAGAGATACCACTAATTTTATTTGTACCACTCACTGCCTCTTATGTTATGAAACGGGTAAAACAGAACAGATTAAATTGCCAAGAACACATCCAGGGCAAAGGTTGGGAGGAGAAAACTGATACTCAGGTATCTAAGTTATTTCATGTGTAAAGGATTTTATGATGAGCTTAACTTTTGTTATTTACTACATACGGTTTCAATAATATCTCAACCTTACTACCTAATTAAAACTCACATGATGAATTGACAAAATAAACTAAAAGCAGGCATCAGGAAATGAAAAACAGAAAAAAAAAAAAAAAGGCACTGCCAGGGTGTTTCCTCATATAAACAGTATGCTACACCCAGATATAATTCAGTGATGCATGGCCATAAAAGCAAAGCAAATAACTGAAGAGAATTACAGAGATAACATCTTGCAATTTGTGTTCTGGTGTAAATCTTTTATGGTATAGGCTAAAGAGTGTGTGTGTGTGTGTGTGTGTGTGTGTGTGTGTGTGTGTGTGTGTGTGTGTGTGTGTGTGTGTGTGTGTGTGTGTGTGTGTATTGCTATCTCTATGTATACATCTCTGTATATGTCTCTATGTACTCAGAGAGAAACTGGGAAGAGAGGGTGAGTTTACAGACACATTTGAAAATAAAAGCAGGGAAGGACCCTACTTTCCACAAAATAACGTACTTGTGTTAGTGATGATTTTTCCATTTTCAGACTCAATTTTTTGTTTACCTTCACATCAGTGTGTGTTTTCCAAAGCAAAATTTTTTAAATGTGAAATGACTTCGCTCTTGATTTAAAAGTTTGTTCTTGAGATACCCTGGAAAGTTCCACACTATCTTAATATTATAGAAGTACTACTGCAGCATATGGTCTTTTTCAAATTAAAGAGACACAAATGTTCATGGAAACATTTGATCTGATTTTAACTCTCAGCTGAAATTTTCTAAACAGCCATCCTTCAGGTGCCAGCACACAACATCCTGGCTGTGAATGGAAGAAGCAAATGTGTCTAGCCTACATATATCATGCCAAATAATGGGCATACCTGTTTGGTTTACCTAAAAACACCTTTATGGCAACTTAAGTATCAACATAAATTGTTAGGCTTAACGTTAAGCAGAGTTAATTTTCTTTTTAATATGTTTTATGTTTTTAATGCAAACTTTGATTGAAAAATGCTTTCATCTTATTATTTTGGAGAACACACATCAAAAGAGGAGTTAAATTTATAATAAAACCCCAAAGTTTTGCCAACCATCCCCCACAAATATTTCAGCTTTCATAATTACACTCTGACTTCTCACATCATCTGCACAGGCTCTTCATTTTACTCATACATTACGAATTACAATTTTACAATATTACGTATTTAAAACCATATTTTGATAACTTCTTTATGTAAGGGTATATACATTAATGATGTATTTACATCAGATATATTTTTCTTCAAGTCTCTGGCACCAAAATTAAGTTTTTAATGCCAGAAATATCATTTTTAACTGTATGAAAAATGAATGTAAATAGATTCCAGTAGCTTTTAATTCTTGAAATATGTCCTTGCTTGAAAAGTTTTATAAACAGTTTAGAATATTTTATTCCCACATTCATTAATCAGGCTACATTAACAATTTCAATTCTGCTAGGTCACCAAACCTGTCATTACAAAGCTTATATACATTCAGCTCCCTGGCCCACCTCTAGCATCTGCTTTAACCCTTCTCTGTCCCTGAGGGAGCCCCAGGACAGCCTAGGCTTTCTGCACTGTAGACTTGCTTTCCAATCCCTTTGGCGACCATGATATCCTTAAATGAGTTCTTCTGTCCCATTTCCAAAACTTCTAGTCTTTTATTTAATTGTCAAACATGCATTGAGTGTCCATTTCTGAGACCCTGTGCAAGGCAACGCAAGTAAATACAATAAACATCCCCAGCCTCAAGGAGTTGAGAATCTAGTAAAGGAGGCTAGACAGGTTAAGCAGCAAGAATCCAAGAAGCCCCTGTTCTGACTAGTGTTCAAGGCTAACCTCTGATACTCAGCTCAGTCCAAGTTAACTCTCTCTCTCCAGAACTCAACCCCACCTGCTGGTTTGGGTTCTGTTTCAAAAGGGAAAGAATACAAGAATGATAATAGTACCTACCATCTGCTTAACCAGGACCATTCCCACCATCTGGTGACCATGATGCCTGTCACTGACACTGCCCAATTGAGAGAAGTTCACCCACCTTCCTGATGGCAAAACCACCCCAAATTTGGGTCAATTCTGATCTTTGATAACTTTTCCCCACCTTTCTCTACTGGCCTGCTACTGAGGAAAAATAGCTTTGACAGGGAAATCATATCAATTCTTGGAGAATGGAAGATCATTTAATCACCAAGATCCTGTCCATCTCTGATTTTCATAAGCCATGCATCTCATTCTGTGAACATACTATATTTTAAAAGAAATATGTACACCTCAATCAATTATTAATAAAAGTCATTTATTGGAGGAGCTCTTTAATCATTTACTGTCCATAATAACCCAATATAATGGAATAATGATATAATTATTAGCTTTACATATAGGTAAAGAACTGTAGAGGGGTTATGTAACTTGCCTAATATCAAACAGTTTGCAAGAAATGGAGCTAGAATTCCAATTTTTGGAAGCCTTTCTTTTAGAGTTCCCCCTGAACCACTAAACTATGCTACTTTTCCCAGCAGCGTATGTGACATCTTGATTTATTCATCATAAAAGGTATGGTTAGGGATGAGAGTGTCGGAGTGCAGAGAAAGCATGAGTTTTTGCTTTGTGGTTACTGTTGTTATTGCTGTTGCTTTGTGGAAAGTGTATATGCGTGTATATGTTCCTGTTTTGTTTAGTTTTCCAGTCAGACAGACTTAGGTCTGAATTCTAGTTGTATGAACTTGAGAAAGTTACATAACAGCATCAACAATTTATTGGCTATTTTCTATATGCTAGCCACTTGACTAAGTGCTTGGCATACTCTGTCTTGTTAAATTAAATTAAATTAAATCTTCATAAAAAGACAAGGAAATCTTACTCATATTTCAGAGCAAGTGTGACTATGACTGAAAGAGCGTATGTAACGTTTTCAAGGTCAACTAGCCAGTGATTAACATAGACCAGACTGAGTTGGGAGGAGGTTTAGAAGAGAGCGCTTTGATGGCACTGGGTCATGAAAAGAGGCAGCACTGAATTTAGAAACTAACACTCACTGCCAGAATTGACAAATAATAGGACCTCTGAGTGTGGACACTGGAGCCATACAACCTGTGTTTGAATCCTTGGATTCAGTTGTGACATCTTGGGCAGGTTATTCAACTTCTCTCAGCCTCAGTTTCCTAATTTGTAAAGGTAAAATAATAACACTACATACCTCCAGGTATTTTTGTGAAGAATAAATGAGATAATTATTGTAATGGCACTGGAGGTAGTAGGTAATCAATAAATTACAATTAACGAAAGAGATAGCTTAATCTTGAATGATTCTGATGCGATAAACTTTAATTTCCACACAACAAAATGAATAATGAACAGTGTACAACTCCCCTAAAGGATCAAAAATGTTAGTATTGGGGATCATTCCCTAGATCTGTCCCTTCTTTTAGTTGCTCAAACCAAGTGCATCTTTTCTATATGGGTACGTCTAATGAGGCTGTGAACTTTGATTTATTTGTTACAACCATGGAAATATATCATAAAAGGCTCACATTTGACATTTCTCAATGTCGTTTATAAATGTTCTGCTCATAGCCCACCAGTCTGAACAACTCTCATACTCTCCAAGAAGGGACAAGGAATAGATGGGAAACAGGAACCAGTGGGAACTGAGAGGTATGAGTCGTACGAGCTGAGTGATGGTAGAAATACTTAGGGATTGTTACGACTGGGATTAAACAGACCTTATTTTGCGAACTAGCTCAAGCCTTCGAAGACTTGCAGTGAATAAGTACTTCATATTTTTTTCTAAAGTTAAGTTTTACAAACTCCCATTCCAAAACTACTCCAATCCTTAAGTATTTTTCAAATTGAACTTTCTAAAAAGAGAATTCAGAGTTTATATTCTTAGTTTTGTACACATTTTTCTCCTAGGTCCATCTTGGTTAGTGAGCATCTTGGGCAACAAGCAAAGGGACTGGATTACAATTATACCTCCCCAAGAACCACATTAAAGGAGCCTAAGCATGGTCTTATTAAGTGATGATAGCTATATGGTAAAGTCAAGGAGAATTTGGATTTTGAAGTAATAATTCCAAGTCAGACAACCAGAATGCATTTAATTAATGAATATATCAAATAATTTCACACAAATATAATTATTGTATTACAGAGAACGTGCATTCTTTCCACTTTTATGATACCACAAATAAACAGGTATCTTTAAAAATACAAGTTGAGGAATTTTTTAATTTTGGAAACAATGAAAGCCAATTAAAATTTTTGCTTAGAAGCAGAAAATATACTGCCTATCCTTGAACAATCTTTTCAACTCTAAGAATTTAAATTTTCAGAAAATTGCCAAATTTACATAATCATAAACTGAAATAAATGGCATGTCAGAAGTTCTATACTTTCATCAAACAAAAATATTTTAATGATCCTTCCAATGTACTTTTCAAAATCCTAATATACTGAAAGCCACACTAAATAAGACAAGAAATAAAAAAGAAATTCTAAAGGCCTCAATCATGCTACATTGTGGAAGTGAGCCCAAGGTTTATCAGCCATGCTCAGAAACTCTTAATACTGAAGAAAATCTCTTCAATTCCTAGAATCCATTCATTGCTCTGCTGACATTGGCAAATTGGCCCCTCAAATGTACTGCAAGTTTAAGAAACAGAATCACATAGAGGCAAATGCACTGGGTTAGAATTCAGTGACTTGGGTTCTGGTCTTGGCTCTGGGCTTAAGAAACTGTGAATTAGCGGTCCTCTGTTTCCTTATCGCCAAAAAAGTCACTCTATTATTTATTCTATTTATTTACTTATTACTATTATTTATTCTATTCAGCTAGCTGCTAAGATCTTCATGGTACCACTATTTTATGATATGTACATTTTCTATATGCCTTAAAAAAGTCATCACTAAACTATCAATATTACTATATTGTGTCCTGCTTATATGAAGTTACTTTCTCCATAGAACATTAAATACAATGCATATCACTAATTAATTGTGCTCCACTTAAAATATTTTTAAAGTAATTTTAAAATTGTAAGGTAATTTTATAAATGGCCATAATAAGTTCAATCTATCATTCTGTCTTAACACTTAATTAAATCATTTTAAAATTATATATATATACAAAATTTTATATATATGTAACTCTATATATATGTGTATATATATTCATTTCTTGTCCCAGAAGAATATAAGAATTCTAGATAAATAAAACAGGGAAAAAGCACTCTACAAGCCAACTTGAGAATAATGCAAACTCCTACCTTGAGACTGTGCCATACATTTTTTAAAACAGTAAACGCATTATAAATGTTAAGAATTAAAGTATTAAAATTTCCCTTTTCTATTTTTACATATGAAATCAATTACTCAATTTGATGTACTAGAAAGACAGCAAAACATTCCATCTACTTATGCTTCGAGGTCTAGAAGGAATAAAACTTGGATATTTGCAAGTGTAAATAAAATACTTTGTTGAACATCTTTTAGTTTTAAAAATAAGCATGCTAAAGTAAGCACTATCAAAGATAAATCTTCGTTTTCGTTTTGTGCAGCTATTAGTCAACATTCTTCTTTTTCATTTTTAAAACCTGTTATATTTTTGGTTATTGAGATGCAAGTGTTTCAACGTGACAGTAAGCTAATAATAGCCTTAATTCCAACCATAGGGAATCAATTAAGAGATTAAGTCCTTATTGAAAAGAAAACAAAGGGAGAAAAAAGAAGACATGAATTTGATAGTAAGGCCGCCAAAGATCTCTATATTAGAAGAGGTGTGTTAATAACACTTCCGAGAATAATGTCTATGAATGGAGGCTGAGTAAAGAATAAAAGTTATAAATAAATAACAGTTGCCACAAAAGCTATTCATGCTGAAGAGATGATTTGGCTCGTTCACTCCGAGATGCTGCTGTGCTCCCTCCCAGCCCTCACACACACACACCAACACCCCATGTGTATCTTTCATCCTGGTTTTTACATGCAAATGGAATAAAATTTTTCCCCCAAGAAATAGGGGCAGGGAAATAATCCCCTTTAAAAAACAACAACAACAAAACCTGAACTTAAATCCTAAAAGAAAAGAGACTGCTATATTTAGAATGCCAAGCAGTATTTTTGACAACGGACAATAACGTATTCTAGCACTACCATGATCTGAGCTGCCTTTCCCATTCCTTCTGAATTAACTATGGACATAGGAATTTGAGTTTGAAGAATTTGAGGATATAATCATTTCATGTTTGTTTCTGGTTTTAAACATGAATGGAGAGGTAAATAAAATACAGGCATTTGGAAAGATAAATAATTTCTAATTTATTTTTAACTGTTTCAATTCTCAGCAAGATTCTTCTGACAAGATACACAAAGCCAAAAGGTGCTTCATGAATTCCACTTCAAAGAATGGAAAAAATATTTTTAAAAATCTATTCAATGCCAAGTTTAATCTAAATAAAATCAAAGAGAAATGCGATTATCACACCAAATTCCTAAAAGAAGTATTTTGTTTTGGCTCCATCATCAGATACAGAGTTGCCCAAGGATACTCTAGCTATGGAGTCTACGTTAAATTAATGGCTGTAGGTTTTTTAGCTTCTAAAACAGCTTCCTAGAGAAATCAGTACCTTACCTTCACATATCTTCTGGAGAGGTTTCCTGGTGCTTTGAAAACTCCTGAGGTCTATGTCAAACGGCCATTCTGTTGCTCCCAGGGTCTTAGGGGCTTGGAGAGATCCCAACACCTGCTGCTACCACTGAGCGTCGAGGCTAGGAAAGCTTCAGGGTTTTGACAGCAGGATCACTGAGCCACAGCCAAAGCTTGGGAAGCCTTAACAACTGAAAGCAAGTGTAGAGGGCAACGTGGTACCCAGCACGCACAGGGCGCTCAATCGTAGCAGCAGGGGGAGGAATGTTCCCGCCCTCACGAGGGTTTAGAGGCAGCCACCAGGGAACCCAAGGGTCTGTCAAAGGACAGAGCCAAGGAAGTGGAGACATGACCACACAGCACGAGACCCTAAGAGGACAAGGGAACGGGAACAACTAGCAGACAGCTCAAGTAGCACTTGAAAAGAATCATCAAAATTCCCCGACAGGACACAAGAAGCAATGGCAAAATGCAACAAAATACATGGAGGTAGGCCATTCTAGCATCCCACAGACAGCCAAAAACAGTTGAGGGGGGATATGGAGCTCTAGTTCTAGAAAGAAAAGTAAGGAAGACATATTATAGTATGCCTACTAGATGTGAGGTTAAAAATCTAATAAGTGGCATCAAATTCCTAAGTCCCATCACTATAATATTTACATTAAGATAAGGGAATTTGCAAATATAAAAAGTCACAGAGTGAGGATCCACAAGGCAACGGAGGTTAAAAGGCAAAGTTGTCCATTATGGGAGGAGAAAATGAAAAGACAGAGAGAAGGTTAAACGCAGTTGATTTTTAAATGGAGAAATCATTAAAATGGCTTTTTAAATACAACATATGTTTTATCAAATACATCACTTTCTATTACGATCAGATGAGGGAGACTGAAGGAATTCATGAGGTAAGAGAAGAATATGAAGAAGAAAAGGAAATGGACAAAGTGTTCAGAGATGAGTATAGGGACAGATGGAAAAAAGAAAAGAGAAAGAAAAAGGAGGAAGAAAGAAAAATGAGATTAACTTATTAGGTTTTAACGCATTGTCAGATAACTACTCACTAAGATTCTCCTAAATCTGGGCTTCACGAGGTTCTATTTTCCATGGAGATGCTTATAGCTTGTTAACCACTATTCGCAGCTCTTCAACTTCTCACAAACCCTCAGGAACTTATCTTGAGGAGCCAGCTGAATATTAAGTAGTAAACAGCTACAAGAGACAGACCCTAAGACAATTCTGCTTTAATGAGCTGGGTAAAATCAAGCCAGGGACCAAATATAAACTCTGACAGAACTTTAATCATCCCTAATATGAATCAAAATTAAAATGACCAGGCTCATTTAGGAACTGTCACTTTTTCAAGACTAGAAGCAAATTAACCACACATAGTATTTTATATTGTTTTAGAGTTAAATGAAAAGAAACTTTACTGCCTAATGGCCATTCTGTGTGTGTAATTCTTGATTTCAGGTATTTACTTAACATATAGTAAGTTCAGGTTAACTAGAACAGTAATAATAATCTATTTTACTTGGTGTCAAATAACTCAAATAACAAGTGTTGGGAAAGGTTGACTTCCATCCCTCACCTCATATACATGTGGTTATGTTATGTTGTATATATTATGCTAATAACCTATACAATAAAAGCAGCTCTTGCTTGGGCAAACTTACTTATGTCCAGAAAGTCGCTATGGGCCAGATTTTTTTTTTTTTTTTTTTGCGGTACGCAGGCCTCTCACTGTTGTGGCCTCTCCCGCTGCGGAGCACAGGCTCCGGACACGCAGGCTCAGC
Source organism: Grampus griseus (assembly GCF_964374135.1). NCBI lineage: Eukaryota > Metazoa > Chordata > Mammalia > Artiodactyla > Delphinidae > Grampus > Grampus griseus. The sequence goes on from NC_138998.1 coordinate 15,888,514, forward strand.
GGCCATGGCTCACGGGCCCAGCCGCTCCGCGGCATGTGGGATCTTCCCGGACCGCGGCACGAACCCGTGTCCCCTGCATCGGCAGGCAGACTCTCAACCACTGCGCCACCAGGGAAGGCCTGGGTCAGATATTTTTATAAAATGAAATAATCCTTAAACTACAAAATAGTAAGTACTGCCCAGGCAGCTAGTAGTTTAAATTTGAGAGAATTGAGATTTTATAAGAGGATGAGGAATCTGAATTTCCCTTTAAAAATACTTCTACTATATAAACGGTGCCTAAGTGTAGATGTTGGTTTGAACTAAAACTTAATTTTTTAAAACACAATCATGTCAATCGGATAGGTTTGCATAACGAAAGATGGAGTCTCTATGGTAGAAACTAAATGGAAGCTGAGCTTTCTTTTTAGTGTAATAAGTCTGACTTTAAATAATACATTAAAAAATCAATTACAGTTTGTTTTCTGACCTCTGTTCTCAAGCCCACTCATGAAAATCAGTTTCAACAATGTAAACAACAAAAACTAAAACATACAAACAAAAAAATGTGGAAGAGAAGATAAGAGACTGAATTAATGTTACCACTTGAAATGGTAGAGTCCATTCAATTATAAATCTCTTCAGACAGAATGGTATGTCAGGATTGTCAGTGAAAATAGAAAAATCGGTACTAGCTTTTTAAAAATAAACATTACATTGCTACTAAACTATCTTCCTAAAGTAATGAGAGAATCTAAATCAGTGTTTCTCTGTTGTTAAGCATCACAAAGGGAGAAATTTTTGACAAAGGTGCTTACAACTGTATCCCTGCACCTAGTTAACCTTAACCTGGCAACATAGTAGGGGCTCAGTACATATTTACTGGCTGAACAGTGGTGCCACATGTGGAAAGGCACTTCTCAAAAGCATGGGGGTGGGATGGGCGGGTTATAGTCAAATAGAATTCTTAAAAATTAAAGTTAAACAGGGGTCTTCCTACACGGCTTGTCAGAACCTTTATTATGCTCCTGAAAATTCCTAAACTTGATTGTCAACATTTTTCATGGAATACCTATTAATCATAGATTAATTATTCTAGAAAAACTTGGTCTATACCTCTATGGAAAACTTGATATTTCTGCATCTTCTAATCTTTTAATGAAAGACACAGGTGAACTATAAATTGGCACATATTCATCTCTGTTATAAATTATAAGGTGGAAGAGATACCTATGTATTTCAAATCTCATAGTAGGCTTATCACAAATGGCTGCTGCTTTGGGATAAGGAAATTTTAGAGGAGAATATTTTGGAGTGAGAAAAATTGAGAGAGCTCATTCAAATTATTCGTTTCACCAATGAAGAAACTTGCTCAAGGAAACTCTTATACATTGTGTTGGCAGATAAATACATTAGCAATGAAGTTTCTTTATTGCTAATGTCAAAAGATTCATCCTGTGCAACTATCTGACTAATATAAACCATACCTTACTAATTTGCTTACATAATTATCTTGAAAAGAATATTCCTGGCAAGAATTTGTGTATTAAATAATCTCTTAATTTAAAATTCTATACTCTATTGTGCTGAAAAAAAAAGAGGGGCTCATTTACAATCGAAAGGGAAAATAACTTTTCATATACTAGAAAGTTATTTTTTATTTTAATCACTGGGGGTCAAATGAAAAACAAGAATGAAGATTAAATACGGCCTGAGAAATTACATGGGAAACTATACTCCATATACTGAGATAGCTAGCAAACTTCAGGATTAGTATCTTCAAGTAGTAAAGCTGGAAATAAATATGTTTATTTATGGAACATACACAGGATCACAGATCAGGTCACCAGTGTTAAAACTATGATTCCTTTCTAAAACAATGTTCTGATATTCAGATTATTAGATGCCATTTTCCCATGGACGCCACCTCAATCCTTGACAGAGCGAACCTGCCCAAAAGGTATCTTAGTAAACTGGCTCCCCAGTTGCCTTATTCACTCACCAGCATCCATTAGCCAACTCCATGCTTTATCTTCAATAGATAAGATACGGCTTCTTCTTGCCATGGTGCCATGAAAAGGATCCAGAAGGTTCCCTTAAACCACATTTCCTGAGTGACTGCTGCAGCACCAAGAGTAAAGGATATGCCAGGTCAGCCACTTTTCCTTCCCAGCAATATTAGCAGCAGCAGCAGCAGCAGAAGCTGGAGCAGACCGTTGAGACCCAACTCCTTGCAGGATGCTAGCCAAAGCACTCTTGTATACTCTACACGTAGACAGAGTTTGCCCGTATGTTTGCACCTTCCCCACAGTGTGTCAAAACAGGTGTTTTCCTGTGATCATGCTTTAAATCTGCTCCCCAAACAAGGTGATAAATATACTGTTACTATGAAATTCTAAGTTTCTAATTCTATGGAAAACACATTCTTAAAGATTTACTTTATCATAAGGAAGCCTTGATGAATCCTTTTTAAATTTTCATTCACCTTTCCCACTCCTAAGAAGCAGGTAGACTGCCCTAAAATTTCCTGTTAATGAAAACATGGATGTTACCATATGAAACAAATGCCATCATGCAATTTTGGTCATTTCTTGCATAATATTCTATCTGCCTTCCTGGCACAGAATCACGTTTCACAAATGCTAATGTTTTCATAATCTTTACAACACTCCCAACAGATGGCAAAATATCAGGTCTCATGAACTTTATTTTACAGAAGCAACGTCTTTTCTGCCTCTATCTTTCACTCCCTTTTTGATGTTATTGATGAGTTGCTTTTCTTCCCAGTGGTGTTCAACTTAATGAGTGGCTAGAATATGGCTGGACAAAGAGAAGGTAACATCACTAACAAAGCATTTACTTTACTTAACCGATTCATCCAGAGCTCAAATTCTACAGGTTAAAAAAAGCATCTACAGATTTTTTTAAAAAATCGAAACAGTCCAACAAAGGATAAGTGAAAACCAGATTATTATTTTCCTAACAATTAGAAAATAATTATAAACTCCAAGGCATGTGTTCTCTGCACAGTAGAAAATAACAATTCTCATTAGCAAAACTGAAACCCTACATACACAGATTCTGAGTATACCATGTTGCTCGTGTATTAATACTTCATGTGTTCACTTCAACATCAAAATAAAAATCAGAACAGTAGTTATCACATACTCAAGTAGTGCCAGGCACTCAGTACTTTACATGTGTTATCCCGTTTGATCTTCACAGCAACTGCAGATCAGGTATTATTACGGCCCCATTTTGCAAATGAGAAAACTGAGGCTCAGTCAAGTTATGTCACAAGTTTAAGGTCACAGGGCTCGAAAGTGATTTGAACCCAGGTTGTACAGTTCCAGACCTGGAGCTCTTAAACATCTTGTTAAAACTGCAGCATCAGTTCTGGTTTTCATTTATTTCTGTACTGCAAGTTTACCTAAACAGCTAATATGTATACAGTACTTATTGTGTGCCCTAAAATTCCGTAAGTCCTTTGCATGCATTAATTTCTTCAAGATTCAAAACAAGTCAGTGAGGTAAATACACTCCTGTTTAGTGGGGTAAGAATGTTAAGGAAGTCGCCAAAGCTCATTGGACTACTAAGCAGCAAATGTAAACTTTGGATCCAGGGAATGCAGCTCCTGAAATTGTGGTTTTGTGGTTTTGTGCCTACGCCTACCCTCTACTGCCTCCTGAAAGCTGACTGCATGTTAGATGAAAGGGGATAAGAAATGTCAGGTCTGGCCAGAACCCTGGTGGAAGGAGGATGTGCTATCCCGTCTCTTTTCAAAAACATATGTATAAAGTACATGAGCTTATACAAGACACAATTCTATCATTTTCCTTCATGATGCTTACTAACTTAAGGAATTAGCAAATATTTTATGTGATTCTCAGATTTTAAAAAGTCAAGGACAAATGCGGCTTTCACATTTTATTCCAATATATCATATCTTCAGAGGCACTAACAGGACAGTAACATTATTATCATCACAGTGTCAGTCATTCTGTTTTGGGGAATTACCACTGCTGACGGTCATATTTCTATTTTATTCCCATCATTGGCAAATAAATGTAATTATGTGCAGGGCCAAGACAATAATTGTGAGCTTAGAGGAAGCTTCAGAAATCCAAGGTTCATCCCTTGAGATGATGGCTGCCATCAACCTTGGGCCAAGACACCTGCTTGAATATTCAGCAGCTGAAACGACCTTCTTTGAATTAGCTCTTAAGGACACAAAGCCATCTGGGGAATGTCAGACAACTCAAATCAAGCACCTAGGGTCCCAAGTGTAAGTCTGAAAAACCAATGAAGAATACTGAGACCAAAAGCTATTTCTTTAATGTGGCAGCAAAGCCTAACTCTCAGGATGAATTCTGGCTACCTTTAGCTTTTTTGGCTTTAACCTGACATAAATTACCGTAAGAATCCATGAAAAGTTCAGAGAGAAAATACAGTTATGGTAAAGGTGTCTACCCTCCGTCAGAATTTAGCCACCAGCTGTAAGAAATGCAGCCATTTGGCGACATTTAGCAGAGAGAAATTTACATACCCATGTGGCATAGCTTGAGGTGATGCATTGGAGTCTATTTACTCTCAATTATTTTTACAATCAAAAGTTTCCACAGAAGGAAGATGACAATTCTTTACCCCATTTCTAGACGACTACCTTCTCTGTAGAATTCCTTGGGAAGTGGTATTACATACTGTACCCACATAAGCTTGATTTACTCTTTGGCTGACACCAAGATTTAAATTTATCTCAGTGCCCAATGTTAACACCGAATTAACATAAAAGCTATTCAAAAATTTTTCAAAAACACATTCTGGAATTTTTTGGGTGAGAAAAAAATAATAATTCCATAGGCTTTTACATAAGGCAGAGCATAACAAATGATTTTATGACCTTGGCACTACTAAGTGATAGACTAGGAAGATCATGACTCGTTTATGAAGTTGTCCAAATTTTATATGAGCATATATATGTATATATTCATTGTTTGACTTGTCTATTGAAGTTACAGTTCTTACTTCTTGCTGTTAATGACGCTGTAATTAAAAACACAGAAATATGATTCTGATTTTTTTTTTTTTTTCTTTCAGTACGCGGGTCTCTCACTGTTGTGGCCTCTCCCGTTGCGGAGCACAGGCTCCGGACGCACAGGCTCAGCGGCCATGGCTCACGGGCCTAGCCGCTCTGCGGCATGTGGGATCTTCCCGGATTGGGGCACGAACCCATGTCCCCTGCATCGGCAGGCGGACTCTCAACCACTGCGCCACCAGGGAAGCCCTGATTCTGATCATTTTAACACACTACTTTTAGAAAGATATCAGTCAATAGACATTATATTTGTAGATGAATAAATTAACTGCTTCTTATCCATCAACTCCTACTGGGTCTGCTCTCTTTTATTTAATTCCTTGAACTTGGCTTTATCTGCAAAGAAATATGTTAATAAGCATCAACTCTAGCCTGTTCACAGATCAGAACAGGAGGAGTTGCAGTGAGCTTCCCAGCTTCTTCTGGAAACTAAACAATGCACCAACTGTAACCAATCCTTAACTAAGTCGGCTAGATATGAACTGGTGACCTAAAAGTGAAAAGCTTTAATTGTGCATTACAAATTTCTGAGTCATTTTGTCCTCACAACTTTATGCTTTAAATAAACCTAAATGCTGGCTAAAGAAAATCTACAAGTATGACTTAGTGTTTCCAAACCAGGAAAAGGAAGGACTTTCAGTGTTTGAGATAAGGTTTGTTTTCTGGAGTTTGGAAAATAAACATTTCCTATGCAGTTATGCCTGGGAGTGTGTGTGTGTGTGTGTGTGTGTGTGTGTGTGTGTGTGTGTGTGTGTGTGTGTGTGTGTGTGTGTGTGTGTGTGTGTGTGTAGAGTGTCTACATTTGTGTGGGTAAGGGTGGAGAGGGGCAGAGAGGGAGGAGAGAAGAGAAAGGTAGAGAGGACAGAGGGAGAAAGAGAGAAGTTTTTAGCAGTATTTGGTGTTCATGCAAACTGGTTATTTTGTGCTGGAATTAGAATTTACCTCAGGACGTATGTGCACATGTGCCATGAAAATATTGAAATTTATCATAAAATCAACAGGAAATGCTTACCTGACTGTATAACGCATTTCTATGAATGCAATGATACAGAATATGTCCCATATAGTTGCACAAATTTCTCTCATAGGAGAATAAGCAAATTTTGTCCTGATGCCGTGCTTATATAACCTTAGAGATATCTACTTTCTCAGTAATTTTTATGTAATTTATTGTTTACTGTAGTTACTAAGCAATGGCCAAGGGAAGTAATAGTGTCATATTTGTCAAGTATAGATACATTTGTAACCTATCATATGACATTTTAAGTATCAAGGCATCAGTAAGAGCTTCTACTGCAATTGTACATCTTCCCATGTGTTAGTTGGTTAGTTGGAAATGCGTCACACAGGCCTGTGCTCAATATAAGGATACAGGATTAAAATTAGAAAAACAAAATGCCACTTCCGGGTCTGTGTCTACCAGTTCACTTAATCCTCATTACACAACTCTGAGGCAGGTATATTATTATTCCCCTTTGACAGGTGAGAACACTCAGAGAGGCTGAAAATGTGTCCAGCAAAAGCTGTTCCATGAATGCCCCTAATAGAAATTAGGGATTAACAGGATTTCACCAACACACACACACGCACGCACGCACGCACGCGCACACACTTGTGGTTTCCTGTCTTCTGTTATAGGGACTGTTATATATATTTCATCTGATATATAGAGTTAAAATTTATACTTTTGAGAATTTATAGAAATAATTCTTAAAGTATTTGGAGATTGCTACTCCTTCAGCTTACTGTTTACGTCAGATAAGTAAATATATAAGTGAAAATTATTTCAAACCAAGTAGCTTACATATTTTAATATGTCCAGAATGCTTTTATTTTGCCCAACACTTGAAAACAGTAGAACATTTGTTTGTTTTAAAAGAAAGCCATTTTCTTTATGCACTTGGACAGTGCTGTCTGACCTAAGCCAGTCAGCTTAGCCAAGGAGTAAACATCATTCTTTTATTTCTACAGGGTTCTCTTAATCCCTAACAGAAAAATTTCCCCACTTGCGCTTCTGTTCGTTGTTAACGTAAAGACTATATGTTGTAATTACACGAGACCAGTATCATCCCTTTTCTTTAAAGCCCAGTTTCGCCCTCTAATGAGCTCCTGTTTGTTATCACTGGTACTTCCAGTTCCACCTTCCTGTTTAAAATATTTCTTCCCCGGCTCCCCGCTTTTTTTTCCTTCCAGAAATGACTAATCTTCCTGTTATTCTACTCTGTCCATTTTTCCCCTGGTATTCTTTTCATGTTGCGTAACATTTAATTTTCACCAACTCCTTTTAGAGGTTTACTACTATACCCTTGTTGCTGGCCTTCCATTTTCTACAGATTAAAACAGTCAATATTTATGGATGAGCACACTTGTTGGTCAACTTTCGTGCTATTCAGATTAAGCTATTTCCTCAAGTCAAAAATGCAACTATTCTTTCAATTGACATAATACAAACAGCAATTTTGATCTTCAAAGTCAAGTCAGCTTAATCCTCAGTTACCAGATATCACAATTAAAGGGCGTAGTTTTTTGTTTCCTTTCAAATTTCCTGATAAGGTAGGTGCTAGAAACCTAATATCACTGCTTTTAAAAATCTCTTGCCTCCCCGCACTTCTCCATAACATCATAAAACACATTAGCATAGACTCATAAGCAGAATGTAGTATTTCTCTATCTTTCTGATTTTCAACTGCAAAAAATACTTTTAATGATATGCCAGGAATCTGCCTTTTACCCTAATTTCAAATAATCATAACAGCTATCTCATACTGTCTGAACATGAGTGAAAGAGTAGATCTGAGAAGAGTTTTAGAATTACAATGGTCATTTAAATAATATAATCTAAAATTTTACAACATTAGTATCACATGTCTAACAAAACAATATAAATTATAGCCTCAGGTTTACGTAATACATTTTTCTGGTGAATTCAACATTATGTCATATTCACTGTCTCACAGTCACAGAATCCCTTAGAGAAAGGAGTGTCCTACTAGTCCCATTTACACCGGCTATTCATACAAGATGATGTCACAAAGCTTTAGAAGTTGTATGTTTTCTAAAATCCAAAAATGCCTTAAAAAATCCTCACAAAACACATTTTAATTATAGGAGATAAAGACAGCCATAAAATGTCACCCTCGGTTCCTGAAAATAGAAGTCAAATTAAGTTCAAATATTTGCTTATATTAAAATAGCACAGGATCTTACCACTCACTTTTGTCTTGGGGAGGTCCCCATTATTCCCTCTTCTTACCTTTCCAAATAATAAAAATTAAAACTTCCTCATTTGTCACATACAGTGCCCTGTATGGAAATACTTCATTTTTCTTTGGGTCAGCAGGCACAACTTAACTTTGAAATCTCTTTATTGTTCCTATTTTAGACACCAGGGCCAGGGTCTCTAAAATCAGCTAAAAATGTTGTTCATTAAAATGTATAAATAGGACACCAAATATGATAGTAAGCAGAAACAGATTCATATACATGCTTATTTTTTTTAATCATATCATATTATGAGTAGAAGAAAAACCCAAAGTATGTATTCTGTGAAAAAGCAGGGCTAGTGTCTACACCCCTAGTAGCTAGCCTAGCACAGTGTTACCAGAGAAAAAGATGATCAATACATATCTTCTGAGTGAACAGATTCGATCATATAGAGGTATATTTATGGTAAACAAAAAAGGAGGGAAAGGGAACTTTCCATGGGAAGTAATGTTATCAAAATGCATTCATCAAAAAAAAAAGATTAGGAGAAATAATCCAAAGAATTTCCTCAAGGGAAATTTTGTAAAAATCTGTTAGAATCCTTTGAATAACTATACTATATTTAGATCTTGTATTAGAAGTTAATGTCTGATTCTGAAAATTGGTAAATAAAAAATCACGCAGTTTCTCCATCTTTTTGCTATAAACTGTATTGTGGAGTTGCCAATCAGATACTAAGGAAAAGCTCTTTACAGAAAGATTCCAGATAATAAATGCAGCAGGAATAATATAGTTAAAAGTCAGCGTTTTGCAATCCCTAACAAAATCACGGTGCTATGAAATGATCGACAATGGAGTGAAACCACTAGATCCAATTTTGATGGAGAACTTTATAGGAATTGGCTCAGGCTCACCTGAACTTACTGATAGATTTCAGCATCATTAGAAGTGGAGAGAAATGAAATTATTCCCTCCTGATGTGATGCAATTGGAAGTACACAGCACCATCTGGGAAGTATTCTCACCAAATAACGGTAAGTAGCACTAAAATTAAACTCAATTCTAGCTTTAATTTCTAGTCTACAGAAAATAAGGGTGACAGAGGAACAAGCTAAATGATACTACTATAGGGAAGCAATTGGCTAAATTCTGAATCTCAGATGTTCTCCAGGACAATGACCTGATTTTTTCAACTAATAAAGACATGGGGTGGGGGAGTAGGGAAGAAGCAGGAATTATCATAGATTAAAAGAATCTTAAAAGACATAAAATCCAAATAGATGTTGTTTAGATGCACATCTGACAATTTTATTTAGATGCTCATTTGAGCAATCTACCTGTAAAAAAGATGTGCTGTGACAACTGGGAAAAGTTGAATGTAAAGTGGGAATTAAGTGATATAATGACCGTATGACCCAGCAATCCCACTACTGGGCATATACCCAGAAAAAAAAATAATTCAAAAAGACACATGCACCCCAATGTTCATTGCAGCACTGTTTACAATAGCCGGGTCATGGAAGCAACCTAAATGCCCATCGACAGACGAATGGATAAAGAAGATGTGGTCCATATATACAATGGAATATTACTCAGCCATAAAAAGGAACGAAATTGGGTCATTTGTACAGACGTGGATGGACCTAGAGACTGTCATACAGAGTGAAGTAAGTCAGAAAGAGAAAAACAAATATCGTATATTAATGCATATATGTGGAACCTAGAAGAATGGTACAGATGAACCGGTTTGCAGGGCAGAAACAGAGACACAGATGTAGAGAACAAATGTATGGACACCAAGGGGGAAAGCAGTGGGGAGGGTGGGGGGATGGGATGAATTGGGAGATTGGGATTGACATGTATGCACTGATGTGTATAAAATGGATGACTAATAAGAACCTGCTGTATAAAAAAATAAAATAAAATTCAGATATAAAAAAAGAAACAAAAAAAGTGATATAATGAAATTATTGTCGATACTGATAGATTTGGAAATAGAGTTACACTTAAAACAAGCTATATTTAAAACAAGTTCTTAACACATAAAGTTCCTACGTACATATAAGCAAACTGATAGGACAGGATGTCTGAGATTTGCTTTAAAATACATCAGGAACAAAAGGTATGTGGAAAGTAATATGTGAAATAAGACGGACAAAAGTTCACAGAATGTTCACATGGATACATCCATAGAAAATGCAGATTGATACATACTCAGAAGTTGTTACAGTATTTCTCTAATTTTGTGTATATTTAAAAATTACCACAATAATTTTTAAAAGCTACAAAAAAAAAAAAAAGGAAAGCAAAAGAGAACGGGTTGTTACTGTCTAGAAGAATAACCAAACTTTCTCTTATATTTTTAACTCAGAGTCACAAAACCTGGTTGACAAGCTAGGCTTTGCTTCTTCAAATCTGATCTGGCTGACCTAACTCAATTCATTTATATCTGTGAACATAAATATCTGTATCTGTAACAGGGAAAAAAATGATCTTTCCTACTTCAAGATCATGTACATATGAAAATAACTTGTAAACTTAATTTATATCTATACAAATATAGATATCATTATTAAAATGCTTTCTTGTTCACCTTCATGTCACGTGTACATTATCATCTCTTCAACGAAGTAATAAGGTCTTTATGAGCAAAGTCTCTAGCTTATTCCTTCAACCAACAAACATTTGCTCTTTTTCTATGGGGTCTACTATGTAACATGTATTTCACTAAATGACGAGAACACAAAGGTGGTAAGTCACAGGCCATGGACTCAAATCCAGAGAGGGAGGGAGACGCATAATTTTGATTAATGTGCCAAAGACAGTTATAGGGATATGAATTGGGTGCATTACAGAAACGAGGAGGCAGGACAATAGCATGGCCAGGGCTGGAGTGAGGAGAAGCTTCCTAGAGGAGGTCATGTCTAAACTAAACCTAAATATGAAAAAAGTCTGCAAAACTCATATAGGAAGAAAAAAGTTCTCAGCAGAAAGAAACAACAACACAAACAAAAATAGAGGACATTAGGTTGGAAGAGCAAAAGAGGAAGGCTTTTACCACGGGGCACTATGGCTAACACTCATTGTTAGAGGCACTGAGTCTCAATCAGTGACCCACTGGACTCAGAAAAATGCTAAGTACTTAGTAAGGGATCAATCAATATCTATTAATTAAAGTACAGAGAGATAAATGGTAACGCTACTTGAGTGCTCATTGTACATCACGCATTTTGCTAATATACTGAGATAAGTGTACTTCTTACTCAACCTCACATCAGTCCCAGGGTGGGTACTGTTACTATCCCTCTCATACAGATAAGGACACTGGGGCACAGAAAGGCTAAGTAACCGGCCGAGTCACTCAATTGGCAAGTGGTATAGGAAGAAAAAATCTGGAAATAAATAAAACAGCAGAGAAAGAAAATATCTGGAAATAAAATTCTACATGGATATTCCATATGGTCAAACAATTTTTTAAAAAAGAAGAGACAATTCTATAAACAGTGGGTGCTGCTAAGTGTTTAAGAAGTAGCTCTCTGGGGAGGGAATTGGAGCATTTGCCAATTTCCACAGTGTAAATCCTCCTACCATGGCCAATTTTAAGCTGCCAATACGACATCACTTAACCTGGAGTTGGGAACAGGTCTTATGTAAGCCAGTCCCAGCACTCCACTGGCTGCAGCTTTCAACAAGCTATACAGGTAGAGAGTTAAATTAACAGGCTAATCATATGACCAGGAGGTAACAAGTAAATCAAAGAAAAGGTGCCACTGCTATCTCTGTTATTTACAGGATTCTTGTATATAAGGAACAGACAATTTATATTTGAAATTATTGAGCTCCTAAGGAGTATAATGAAATATATGAAAGACAAGGAGGATGAACAGGTAATTCATAGAGGTTCCTCAAGGAAACATACATTTTGTATGAATGATAGAGTTGACATTAAAAAAAGTATTCTTTCTATGTGATTAATGAACAGTAATTAGTAAGTGATTCCCTGCTAAACTATTCCTCCCTCAGGGAGCACACAAGAGGATTTATTTCTAACTAGAGAAGTGGAAAAATGAAAGCACAGTTTAAGGAAACTATTTGATTTGGGTCAGCCACAGTCATTGCAACCAAAAGCAGGGGCGGAGGATTATTTTTGCGTACCCTGTGCCTTGCAACCTACCTATCATATAAAAGGGGTTGAATGATACTGATAAGGAAAGAGGAAAAAAGCCAGTCCCTCCCAGATCTAGATCTAGATCCAGACAGATATTTCTATACACAGGTATGTGTACAAAAGGGAGTCCAAAGTATTATTAGTGTATGTACACCACTGCTTTGAAAACATTCCTTTAGGTTATCTATTTAACAAAGCATTGACTAAATAAGCATAGTTAGATGAATTTTATATTTATACAAAAGAGAGTTAGAATTATTAATGTTTATCTATTGATCCTATCTCCTTATAAAGTTCCTTTATCATTTAACAACAGTGTCCAAAAAATAAATATATCTAGATAAATTATAAATGAAATATAAAATCTATTTTTCACACAGAATGCAAATATAATGCTAACAAAAAGCAGCTGGTGATTAGCAAAGCAAAAAAGATAAATTCTACACAAATTTGTTTAGAGGTCTACCAACCTTAAACCAGTATGTCCCCTTTTTTTGGCATGTGGCATGTTACTGAATCTGGCTCTTATGAATCCGCAGCCTATCTATTAGTTAACAGAATCCTGACTTAAATAGACTCCCTAGAAAAAACTGCAATTCATTAGTACTGTCTTTTGCTATTTAATACATATGCAAAACAAAGGCAAAAGATGCTTCTGAGCCTTGTTAGAGTCTATATAGGTTGCTTTCTGATGTTCTTCCTGTCTCAATAGTCGGTCCCAGGCACCTTTTATTGGGTCAATTTAACTATTGATTTCTACTCATAATGCTTATCAACAGCAGAAAAATGTCACTTTTTCAGTCCACTGCCTTAGGGCAGAAAAATTCACAGAATAAATGATTAAAAACGAAAAAATATCAATCAGCAACACTGTTATCTAATACATAAAATAACTCCAATAACCAATTTTGTTACTTAACTAAATTGACATTTTTCAGCCCAGTTAGGAGACTGGCATGAGACTACGGGTGTATATTTTTATCTTTGTGATGTCACAATTAGTTGAGAAGTGAAAATTCAAGTCAAGTGATTTTAGTGTTCTACATACAATGCTAGTTTTCATTTCCCTTCAAAGAGATGACTGTGTCAATTTTTAATGAAATGTGTGGTCTAATTTACAACTGTAATGACTATAATTAGCTTAATTGTCTTTTGAATCTTAAGGGTGGGGCAAGGAAGGTCATGGCATGGGTCAGGAGCTACTAGTTCAGCTGCTATTCTGCATTTCGTCCCATTTTAAAGTCAATGCAAGTAAAGTAATATTTATTGGAAGCTGACCATGTGTCAGGCCTATGGGTAGGCACTGGAGATTCTAATAACTAAGGAATAGTCTCCGCTTTCAAAAAGCTTCCAGACAGAGGATGTGGAGGTCAAAAGCTAACTACAATGGTCTATCTATTTTAGGAGTATGACAGAGTTCTAACGTATCTCTCCTGTCACTGCATTTTTATGCAGTAAAATCACCTAGGAAGTAATGTGTGTGTTTTCATATTTCTGTGCCATGGTTAATACTACCTGGCTTACTAGAATCATACCTAAAACCAGAATGAATGGGCTTTAAGTTAGGGATTAAGCGATTGTTCCTGGCGATACTGGTTCCTGGTAAAATCTGATCTGTCCAGATTTACAAAAAAAAAAAAAAAAAAATCTCAAGATAAAACAAATATCACCATCTCTTCCAATTAGTTTAAAAGTAGATCCAACTACATGTTCTTGTGAAATTAACATGTTACTGTGTGTTATACAAATAAGAAGCAAGACTTGAAATACAGATTTACTGATTTAAAAAAAAAAAAAAAAAGCTACTGAATGTTTTGGTGATGAAGCATGGCACACCAGGCTCAATCGGCCGTCTCTCGAGCGTTTTACTTACTTCCCAACTTGCAAGATTAGGAAATCAAACTAGCCTCATAATCATCAACAAATACAGTAGATGTAGTACAAGGGTGTTCTCTTTTGAGCACCATATGAAGAGGCTCACTGATGAAGACAGTAAGTATTGCTTATGCCGCGGGAAGATACTCTACAGAGCCCGTATCTCTTTAAGATGATCATCAAGGCCTTACCTTCCGTGAAAGCACACTTTGCAGAAAAGCATGCGAAATCTAAAAAAATGGGTCAGCAGAACTTAGTCTCCAAGGAGACAACATTTACAAATTGTGAAGCTCCTTGAAGAGGGCCACTATGTCTCAGGAAGTGACTGTTGAAGTGGAGACTGTAGCATTTGTTACCAGCTACATAATTACTCCACTCTAACCCTAAAGGGCCTGAAGTACTAAATTTTTAATCCCTCCTAATGATTCTCTTCAAAGTGGATAAATGTAGGTTTCTCCTCAAATACTTAATTGCTAGGACGACTGGCATCAACACAATCTGGATTGTTTTTGACTCTCCAGAACTTTTTTTAAATAGCTCGTCACACAGCTCCTCAAAGAATTGTTAGAGGGAAGAAATAATGAGCAAGGTAGTAAGTGGTAGGGCCTAGGCATTTATACTTTTTGGAAGCTTGGACTCTCTTTTCTTCTTCAGGTTTAAGATATGCAACACTGTACAGGTTTCACACTGGGAAGCCAAAAAAATTTTTTTCCCTAAAATTGGAGTGTGGAGAAATTTAAGTGCAACAGAGATACATGATCTCCAGACAAATAACCTGTGTCTTTGTTACTGTTATGAGTTCTACAATAAAAACAACAGTAGTTATAGTTGCAGTCTGGATCCCAGAATGTTCCCCTCACAATAAACACCAACGCTAATCAATGCTTTTCTCAATATTCTCAGCAGAGTGAAAGAAAAAGGAAAAACAAAACACCGATGATGTTGCTACCCTGGTAGTATTGCTTCTCCCCATTCAACCTTTGAAGAATAAATACTCTTCTACCTAAGCGTGATACTTTCCCAACAAAGCGCTCTTACTAACAGTGAGTTAATATTGTTACAAAAATAACTTGTGTATTGTGCCACTGCCCCGACCAATTATCACTCCCCTCTGAGACATGGGCTATCTATAAAGCCACCGTTATCAGGAAGCCTGACCAGGTCCCTATGTGCTGCCTGCACAAGATAACATACAAAACATGGCAGGACAGCAAATAAAGGCCTGTTCCAGAGATTTCCATCAATAGAACATAAACAGTCCATCAGAGTGTCAGAGAAGTTTAACTGGATGAGTCCTACTATAAATGAAGGGTGCTGGATTCCTTAGAGAAATAGTTTATGACTGTTTATATGTCACTATCCAACAAATGTCCTATTACATGAAAAAAAATTCTCTAACAGATTTGAAAGCACAAAAAATCTGCTCACAATTATCGACCATGGTCAGGAAGAAACATTGCTTTCAATTCAATGAACACTGAATGCCAAGGACATTCAAAACACCATACATAGAGAGGTGATGAATGTAAGCCTCCCATTCTTAAGGAGCTTACAAAATAGTGGGAAAAAGAAACATGAAAAATGAACTACAAAATCAGGTATAATGTGATTTATTCTGTAATACATAAAATGGTAGGAAAATGTAGAGAAGAAAAGTTATTCATGAAGTATGTCTCATCTGATAATCACTGTATAATGCGGGCCTCTTATGAGTAAGAGCACCGAGAGAGAACTAATAACTCATCTGTCAACTGCAACCACAGGTTGACTTTAGATGCAAGTTTAGCCAAAAAAAAAAAAAAAAGGATTCTGCAAAAATCAATTGGCTAGGGCTTCCCTGGTGGCGCAGTGGTTGAGAGTCTGCCTGCCGATTCAGGGGACACGGGTTCGTGCCCCGGTCCGGGAGGATCCCACATGCCGCGGAGCGGCTGCGCCCGTGAGCCATGGCCACTGAGCCTGCGCGTCTGGAGCCTGTGCTCCGCAACGGGAGAGGTCACAACAGTGAGAGGCCCGCATACCGCAAAAAAAAAAAAATCAATTGGCTATATAGAATGTAAAATACAGGATATTGTGTGTTTTATTATAATTTTAAATTGTGTCCTATACATCCTCTTATTAGTAAATTTTCTTATAAACTTACGTATACTTTTTTTTTGGAGAGCCTACTATTAAACCTCAAAACACTATAAACTTTTAATGCCACCAGTAATCAAGGCATCACAATAGTCAAGAAAGTTAAGGACCTTAATGGCAGTGAATAGCACCAATTCAACCTTAATTAATAGTAGCTATCATCAACTAAGTGTGTCATATGTTATTTTCATAAGGTGAAGACAGCATATTCCAGTTTTTGCTGTGACCTATGACCTGTCATATTTAAGGGTCCTGCCAATCTCAGGATCTTTACAAATATGATTAAGCTCTAACCTCACCAGTGGCTCCTCAGTTTCCTAATCTATAAAGCGAATGGATTGCATGACGTCATTTCTAAAGACTCTTCTAACTGCAATCCCAAGAATCTACGGATCACTGGAGTTCAATGCTGAAAGTGATGAAGGAACATAAAGTAACTCTAAATATCAGGCAAAACCCTTGAACATTCCATGAACAATCTTTTAAAACGCAAAGACTACACAAATCTTAAATTGAAGCAAGAAAAAAAGGTTTTTTTCAAGGAAAAACCTAGCACCTAAAGTTTTCATTCTTGAAATTTTTATAAAGCTTTAATTGTAGTGGAAGCTTGACTACTCAGTGATTTGCCTCTACAAGTGTTACTCTGGTAAAAGCTTAACCTAAGTGGAACCCCAGGTGAATCCTGATTTTCTTTCAAGTTACTTCAAAAATGCTAGTAACACTTCCAACATCAAAAACAAAAATAAGGGGGGCTTCCCTGGTGGCGCAGTGGTTGAGAGTCCGCCTGCCAATGCAGGGGACACGGGTTCATGCCCCAGTCCGGGAAGATGCCACATGCCATGGAGCGGCTAGGCCCGTGAGCCATGGCCGTTGAGCCTGCGCGTCTGGAGCCTGTGCTCCGCAATGGGAGAGGCCACAACAGTGAGAGGCCCGCGTACCGCAAATAAATAAATAAGGCTAGTAGGTTATATTCCAAATTTTAAATATGAACCTGATACTGAAAAATCATAATAATCAAGGGTACTTAATTAGCCAGGATATTACAATTTGAAAGCTGGCAACCATCTGTGAATGACCATAGAGTGCCTTTTTTTTTTAAGCTGTATTGATTGTATTTCTATTCTTCAAATTGACATAATAGCTACTCATGGCTTAGAAATGAGATTTGCAGCCTGTCCTTCCAAAGATCTATGCAGTAATGATAAACCCAGTAGTTGGAATCCATCAAGCTCACACTGAGCACTGTCACTGGCAGAAAAGTTGCTGCTGGACAATGCATCTTTTCAAACCACCTGGAATAGAATCTGTAAATCCACAAACAAATGATTTTCCATCGATCAAGTCCTATTTTCATTCACATGCAGTTTAGAACCACAGAGTGGAATACATTTGTAGCAACCTGATAAATCTAAAACATTGAATCTTTAAGTTTATGATGATGCAGTTTTATATGTGCTAATGGAATTTAAAAAAAAAAAAGTTCAAAAAACAGAACGGCCAACGTGCTGCCAAGGTGATGGAGTTAAAGTATGTAATGGTGTTAAATAATTTCCCGTCGAATTTCAAGACCAACATTCATTAAATAATTGGAAATGTATGAAACAGAATCCTTTTAAGGAGTTTTGTCATAAGATAAACACATCTTAGTGATCAAATCACTTCCAGAATGCTGGTAACTTGAGATTTCATTTTTCTTCCAACAGTGACCTGTTTTTCTCTAGAACAGTTACTAAGAAAAATATTTTTCAGCTAGTCATAAGAATGACTTCCTTAGAAGCCCTTTCCTTTGTACTATTAAACAGTCTGGAAAATTGCTTGCTTGACTCATTCATGCTGTCAAAATATACTACAGGCTAAGGCTGACCATCAGTTTTCCCTGTTTCCTAGAACAACGCATATAATTTATGCATGAAGTTCTAAAGTAACGGCATCTGGAGTTTTAGCATCAGTTTCATGTATTGATAGTTTATAAAACTATATCCACCCAGGCTAGTCTAATCATTTGCTGTGCCTGAGGCTGCCCCTAATGCAAGAAAAGTTTCATTCATTTAAATCCACGATCAATCATAAATTCAAAGAGAAGATACTAGAATTATTTGGAGATTACTCTATTTGCAGTTGCTTGGAGATAATGAGATGAAATAAAATATGCAAAATATGAAATTCTTTACAAAAATAATTATGAGGTCAACCAGGTCATCACTGGAACTCCACATTTGTTGATATACATTGTAAGAATCTTAAAAGTAATACTTCTTCTTTTACCAACTGTCTATTTTATTATAATTAATAGAGTAGATATAGCAAAATGGAAGATACGTAGCAAAAAGGAACCCTGCCAATTACAATCCATTTTTTTTTAGGGAACAGAAGTCATAGCGAGTGTTATTTAGAGAGAAAAAATTGTTTTTGAATCTGAAAGCTAGCAGGGACATTAATGAAACAGAGTGACTCCACTCTACCTTCTAACTATGAATAAGAAATTAAGTAGGTGAGAAGGTTATTTTTTTTTTTTAAGTCGCGTTTTCAAATTTATCGACGGTGCTAATCAAAAAGCAAAGTCAGCTCTATATGGGGAGTCTGGAGCATTTGAAGATCTCCAGATGGTTTTATCCTCGGGAGAAAAATACATCTTCTATATGGACTGAGAAGTCATGGCAAAAATACTACCTTCCCTGAACCTCTCAGCAGTATTCAAAGAATGGTTGTTAACCATGAGCCTACAGCTTTTGAAAATATATACCTGGCCATGTCTCTTGGTTTAGAGATTCCAACTGAGTAGGTCTAGGTGGTGGGGCAAGTGGTAGGGGTAGGGAAAGAATATACCTGTCAGGTCTTTTTGGCTTTGCGCAGAAAGCCTGGAAAAGCACCTGAGATGCTATCTGGCACACAGCAGGCATGCCACGTAAGCTGTTGACTCACATGGAATTAAGTGGGTCCTACTGTTAGTATGGTGGATAACTAAGCAAGGGAAAGGTTTGAGTCTAGCAGGTATTTGTAGCAAAACGATCCAACTGGCACCATCTCTTGTACACTCTCTACTTTCAATGCTGAGCTTTCACAATTCTACAAAGTTCCAAACTGGCAGGTCCTTTGAGGACAGGGTTTTAATAGGCATTTCCAAAAAGCCAGTCATAATTGTTTATGTTCCCTCATTTTTCAACAATCGTATGCTAGGCAAATAAACCAGAGGTGACAAAAGGTTATAGATCAAAGAGCCCTGGAAGGTATTAACACGGGGAGAAAGCAGTCCTCCTTCGGTCACCCTGAAGCAAACACGTTTTGAAAAAGTAAACAGATTGAAAATTTGAGGCCATACTGTGACTAGGAAAGGATTAATAAGGAGCGCCTTTATTAACCTGAAAGTTACTATCATTATCAGTATTTTAGTATTTTTTTTCCAATCCAATATTTCCATAAGTGGGGCGGAGGGGAGGGAGAGAGAGAACACACAAGTGCATGCTTTTTGACTACTGATGTTATCTGTAGAAACTTGTCTGCTGGAAAATGTTTCTTTAACTTTGGTTTGGCTCCTATCTTGGATCTGATGGGAAATAAAAACTTTTCCACGGATTAGAGCCAACTGAGCCACTAAAACAAAAGGTAACATTCATTAGAGGACCATGGTACCATGAGCTCAGTCTGAAGGTTAATTTTTTTTTCACATTAAGTATGGATTGTCTGAAGTTTGGAAAATTCAAACAATGTCAAATAAAATAAGTAAATATCAGCCCTACCTTAAATGTTATTGTTTACATGAAAAAATATTTTTCGCTAAGAAACAAAAGAGTAGATAAAAAGAACTCAATTGATTCCCAGCTTAATCATTTAACTTAATTTCCTATCTCTGCAATATCCCCCAGATGTGAGCACCTACACACACATACACATCCCACTTGCTATTTCTACATATATCCAATAATATGCGATTTCAATAGGAAACCATTCTTAAAAAGACGTGACTTTTTCTCAATAAAATGTGAGCATCTAAGGGTGTTAGCTCCCTTGATTTTTAAATGAAATACAGGGGGGAAATCCCAGCTTTTACACATCTGCTAACTAAATATCAATTGACCATTTAATGCCAGGAAGGACTTACTACACAATTTTTGGCATCTTCTAAAATGCTGAAGGGACTTGCCTGGTGGCGCAGTGGTTAAGAATCCGCCTGCCAATGCAGGGGACACGGGTTCAATCCCTGGTCCGGGAAGATCCCACATGCCGAGGAGCAACTAGGCCCGTGCGCCACAACTACTGAGCCTGCGCTCTAGAGCCCTCAAGCCACAACTACTGAGCCTACGCGCCTAGAGCCCGTGCTCCGCAACGAGAGAAGCCACCGCAATGAGAAGCCCACGCACCGCGACGAAGAGTAGCCCTCACTCGCGGCAAGTACAGAAAGCCCGCATGCAGCAACGAGGACCCAACGCAACCAATAAATAAATAAGTAAATAATTTTTTTAAATGCTGAAAACAAATTTTATGTTTCCTGCCTTCAGAGGTCCTCCTGTACTTTCTCCTAATTGTTTCACAACATGTTAAAAGCCTAAATAGCCAACTCAATTAAACAGGCTACAAGCGTCTCCTTCAAACATATTTGATCCTCTTTCAACATCAAGTAATACAATTAACTCACTGCCACATACTAAATCAATACACAGCAGAACAGAATGAGCAATAATCAATAGTCTTAACAAGAAGGCAGTGGCACGGCTCAATAAATAAAATAGTAAGTGCACAACTCATACTCAGAATTAGAATATAACAAAATTTATACACAACTGCAAAGGAAAACCCAGAGCTAGCCACAGGAAACTACTAGGCTATACTAGCCCTGAAAAGACAATAAAATCAGGGAGCTGGGGCATTTTTCCCCATTCGCTGCAAAAAGTATATACTCTCATTTCTAACTAAAATAAAAAAGTCTCAAGCTTGTGAATTAGGCCAGCATCTTTAAATATCTTGAAGCAAAAGAGACCATTTTACTGGGCTAGAATTGGATTCCTATCAATTCTGGGTAATATGAAAGGGGGAAAAGTGAGGATGTGATAAATGGAATATCTTGGACTTGGATGCCCCTTTACACCTTTGAGGAAGTTAAGTGGTAGATATTTTACCAACTAAGTAAGTTTATACAGGTATAAAAAGAACAAGGTAGGGATAGTGCAAATCATGAAAAAATAGACTTTAATATCTAACTTTCTAGTCTGTGCAGGTACTTTACTGAATAAACATTAATTTTATTTTTGAAACAAAGTCCTAGGTGAGTCTTTTAGGAAGAAATTTACATAAATAATATACTATTTGAAATATCAAATGTGAACTACTTATTTTAGGCCAACACAGAGCTAAAGAGGCATTAGTTTTAAATGAAATTAAATTTGGAACAGATGGTCACAACCACTTTTCCAATCATGGATAACTGCATTTATGAAATGGGTTTTTAGGCACAGACAATGATATGAATACTGACTTATTTTATTAATACTACCCCAGTGAGCTTGAAGTCAAGTGGTACACGTGCTAGAGGTTAAGAGATGTTTTCTCTTGATAACAGGTAAATGAATAAGCTAGTGTGTGATAATGCAGAAAAAACTCATCTTTAAATCTTTAAATTAAATCATGGATAAATACCTGTAGTACAGTATGCAAAATAATGCGACATTTCTTCTGACCTAAGGAAAGTTCTTCTCTTAAGGGGAAGATACCTTAGACTGAATTCCAGCATTCAGACAAGAACACCAAGAGCAGCTAGCTACTAGGTATGAAGTGTTTACACTGAGAGAGATGTTGCATGGAATGACCTATATTACGGAAATGATCTCACTGAATTCTCACAAACATTCAAAGCAGGTATCATTAGTCTCATTTTATGGAGAAGGAAACTGAGACTTCGGGAGGCAAAGTGATGGGCACAAAGTCACTGGGAAGTGACTGATGGAATCAAACCCATATCAAGCTGCATTCATGGTTTTGGCTCTTAACCAGGTCTTACTCTTTGCCATGAAAAGTTTTTTATTTACACATTTTTGAATATGGCTTTTTGCAATCACTCTGCAGATGGTACTTTGAGTAAAAACTCCAAGGTAGCATTGGGACTACGTGAAAGCCATCAGTGGCTACATTCTCGTTACTCCTGGCACCGATATATTTGCTATAAAATAATATTTTATTGTAGATTTCATCCCAAGGAAAAGAGCAAAGAGGCCAATCTAGACACTCAGAAAACACCAAGAGGAAAAACAAAGCAAAACTATAGCTAAAGCAAACTAATGAAGAAAATGCCCAGAGAAATGAAATCAAAGGACGAGGAATACCAGCACTCTGGTATACTCACCTTTCCCTGTGATCAATTTGGTTCTGAACACAAAATAAGTTTTACTTCCATACCAAGTTTGAGTTTATATATCAAAAACAATTTTGTTAACAACATTTCTAACTGGCTGTTTGACTAAACTGATGCATTCAAGAAAATGGCCAAAAGGCACTGAGTTTCTAATCGTTTAAGGAAAGGATCCTTGTAACACTAGCTATTGATGTTAAAGGTTTTCTCTTCCCTTTTGTCCAAGCCAGCATTCGTCCAAATGAAAAGCTCTGTGAGGATAATTATATGTTTCTCATAGAGCATTTTAAGTCATATAATGAACACTAATATTTGGATACCTCTTTTAAAAGTCCAATTTAAACTAATATTTACTAAATACCCGGTAAGCCCAGGAATCTGACGTCCTTAAATCCATGTTTTTCTGAGAGCAAACATGCTCTTTTTGGCGTATCATGAACAAAATGCAAACAGTGATTCTTATATTTAGTCCTTTTTGTTTCAATTACAAACAATGCAAAAGTCTTAAAAACAATGTCATAAGCTATTTTAAAATTAAATATTCATGTGAAAAAACCTTCCTCTTACTAAAGATAAGTACTATACAAATATACAAAGAATTAAATTACCTACTAAAATATTATTCCTAGCTAATTTTTAAAATACAATCTTAAAAGTTAGCATAAATACTTAAGTGTGACATACAATAGGAAGACGTATTACATAAATCATTGTCAAAGAGGTGGGTGAATGCTTTAATCTAGATTTTAATTTCATATAGTATAACTTACAAAGACTTCGAAAGGCTTAAGCACAGTTTTTTGTTTCCAATATTATTATAAATGCCCAGTGAAACTCATGAAATATGAAGGAACTCTCACCCATTTAAAAAAAAAAATGCCTCATGGTTCTATGCATTAGAAAAGTACCAATTATACTACTTCCTTGAATAAGAAAGGATATTCTATTTTATGCAAAAAAAAAATCGTAAGGATAATTATGTAATGAAAACCTCCTTATCTGGTGCCCCATACTTCACTTCCAAGCTTTGTCTTAGAATACTGAAACTCTTACTTGTTTTTTTCTCAGAACAGCCTATTATTCTGATTTTCTATACTGTTCCCAGTCTGGCATGACTTTCAAAATTCTTCCTGACCTAAGTTTTAGATTCTCTATATTATCAAACTTCTTCTAGTTAAAATTTAGTATAAATTTTCCATTTTAAATTAAAAAAAAAAAACCTTATTAGTGATTATTCAGGGATGTTTTTCTGAATTAAGAAAAAGTGTGAGTGATCATGTTTTAAAAAGTATAGTTGTCTTAAATTCAGGCAATTACAGTGACTCAACAAATATGCCTAAGTATGTCTGTCACTCTAATATGCAGACTCACTAATAATTAACACTATATTTTTGTATGCATAAGGTTGCTGTGTAGTGCTTCATTCACACTTTGTCAGCTTAAACAAGTTAAACTCAGAGCATAGGCTCTAAAGGTTGAAACACAGGCTCTAAAGACAGGCTGCCTGTATTGAATCCCAGTTTGACCACTTCCAGGCGATGCAAACTTGTATAGGTTACTTAATCATTCTGAGCCTCATCATTTTATATAATCAACAGATGATGATCAAAGCAGGGGAGTAAAATTAACCATTTCTATGTGTTACCTAAAAATCAATCTGATTCAGGTTTATCTTGCTAAATTTTGGAATATGACGGGTCTAGTATAAACCTTTTACCGTGTAAACACACTCTACTAATACAAGCACACAGTTTCTCTAGCAGTACACATAACCAGAGTTGAAATTCATCTGCTCTTCCCACACTGACTACTTAACGGTTTCCAAGTTTTTCATGACAAACCTCTCAGACATACACAAGGACATTTAATGCCTACTTACATTTTACATGGGCAAATTTGTGTTCCACTGGGACATTTTAATATTAAAGAATAGAAGAGTTAAAACAATGTTTTATTATTCTAAGATTTTTTTTTTTTTTTTTTGCGGTACACAGGCCTCTCACTGTTGTGGCCTCTCCCGTTGTGGAGCACAGGCTCCGGACGCGCAGGCTCAGCGGCCATGGCTCACGGGCCCAGCCGCTCCGCGGCATGTGGGATCTTCCCGGACCGGGGCACGAACCCGTGTCCCCTGCATCGGCAGGCGGACTCTCAACCACTGCGCCACCAGGGAAGCCCTCTATGATCATTTTAATCTACATTATACTTCTCAGAAGCTGTAGTCTATCAACAACCTAACAGGCTCTGTGTGTTATTCACCCCACTGCCTATTGCAACTGTCTGGTACACAGCAGGTAATAAATGATGAAAAGGGGAGGAAGAATGGATTATTTTCCATTAATTGAGATGCAGAGGTGGCAAATACTTTGGTTTGCCATTTTTAAAATTCCTAACCATTCAGCATAAAAATATGTGTTTGGGGTGAACATCTCTCCTCCAGGATTATACATCCTTACGGGAAACACAGAAGCCAAAAGTAGCCAATAAAGATTCTAAAACATAATAATAATTTTGCATTTCTCACAATGCAAACTCAACCCACTATATGTATGTTACATGTTAAGCTACTATATGTTACTCATAGTTTAAAGGTTGGGGGGAAGCTACTTAAATAGACTCCACTATGCAAAAACTTGCAATTTAGATGACTCTTCTTCAATGTGGACAAGACTTTCAGTTTACCTGAGTTTAAGATGAGTTTGTGTTTGGAGTGTTCTTTTATATATTGGGTATTCTTATGTGTACATTTGTCTCCAATTTATTACTGTGCTATAATTCATGGAAGGCAATATCTGGCAGTAAAATTTCATAATAGTGAGAAAATTTTAATAAATAAAATCATGATGATAATCTTTTCTCGTGGCTAGATTTCGATTTCATTAGTTTCCACTTAGCCATGAAGAGTTATGAGATAATGTGAAGAAAGGTTCATTCAGAACACAGATCTTTCTTAACAGGATTCTTTATAAATAAATGAATTCTTTAGTTATTTCGTTCTTCATGGTTCATTTCTCAGTTGCCTCCATTAAAGAATTGTTTTATGAAAAGCAACGTCGTCTACCAAAGAGGAATCTTATTTTGGGCATGATAAATTTGGCTCTGTTTTTCTCTAAAACCTTTTTTTTTTTTTTTTTTTAACTTGGCCCATTTGGTAAGCTAACACTGTTTAGTTATAAAAGCTTCATGGGACTGGAAGATGTTACTAGACTTATTTTCAGTCTATGAACGATTTTAGAATATTAGATGAGCAAAGATATCTGAAAGCAAATTATCGTCTGAATGCAGTAACATGGAAAAGAATGAATTACAGATGTAATTTATCCGTCATGAGCAGATCCTAAACACTGATTATGTCCGTGCTTGTGCAGAAAATTGAAAATGATAGAAAAGCTTCCCAGCTTTTCTAACTTTAATTTTCCATGTTTTACTTTATGTAATTTACTGTCAACTATTAACAGCAGATGCTTCCTGCCTTATTTGAGAATAGCCTGGAATTAAGCATAAGTGATTCTGAAAACCAGAAGCCTTCACACCAAGTCTGAATTTTGTGCAGAGAGATAAATTCTAAGTTAAGATGCCTGGGGTCTTGAGAAAACAGTTTTTGGATCTCAATAAATAGTGAGTCTCAATCTAACATGAACTGCAATTAAAATATAAATATTGTTGAATAAATTGAGATAGCATCAGGGACCTCCCTGGCGGTCCAGTGGTTAAGACTTCGCCTTCCAATGCAAGGGGTGCGGGTTCGATCCCTGGCCAGGGAGCTAAGATCCCACATGCCGCACGGCCAAAAAACCAAAACAGAAAACAGAAGCAAATTCAATAAAGCCTTTAAAAATGGTCCACATCAAAAAAGTCTTAAAAAAAAAAAAAAACTGAGATAGCATCAGAAGAATCCTTCTGAGCCTAAAATTGTTATCTAGGGTTAAAATATAGGTGGTTCCCAATAGACCAACGGTGATGCAGGGAGAGCTGCCCCAGCCTGGTGGCCTGTGGCTATGGGAACTCTCTTATTGGGAATTCCCTCTAGTTCTTCTCTTTCTACTTGTGGTCTCAGAATTAGTAGTTGTGAGAGGGAAGGGAGGGAAAAAAAGGAAAGATAAACCACCGGACACATTTCTCTCTCTCTTCCTTAAGTTTCTCTTCCACTGACCCTCCAATTGCTATGGAAAAGTTCCACCTCTGAACTCCACCACACCACCTAATATACTGGTCTCCCTGTTAGCAATTTGCCCCTGGAGGGCTGTGTTTTTAATATCTGCCTTCCCAAAGTTTGACACAGGAAGTGTTTAAGTTATACTCCTTGAATTGTGAAATCCCCACCCCCTATCACCTCCTAGATGTCTTTCTTCTCATATCTGGTTCTTTATTGCTGATTCCTTGACTATATCCTGTGATAAAATGGCCAGAAAACAAAACCAAAAAAATCTTAGTTTGATATTTTCACTATGCACCTATTTTTCCCCATTTCTACCAGTAATCAGAAGGAAACGGTATCAAAACAAAGCTACGCTTTTGATAATTTTAGAAAGGAAAGAGAATGGGAAGAAGCTGTTCCTCAATATGAAGTTCCACAGTGGACCAGACTCAGAACCAAAAAGCTATACGTTTGAAAAGGAAGCAGGTTGAGACCTTAGCAAAAAAGAAAGGTTACTTGGAAGATATATTAACAAAAAAGTCATCCCACCCAGGGGAAGCTTTTGACATAGCCCCTCATTCCACACCCTGTCTTTACTCCCTATGATTCTGAGCCCTACCCTACTGAAAGCCAGCTCTGGGTCACAGGAGTAGCCCAAACATGGAGCTGAGGAAACCTCTCGCACCGGCTTGCAGATAGTGTCTGCGAGTTTAGGAAAGGCTACCTTTCCTGCATTAGGCCCGGATGAATTTCCAGAGCCCCAAACTGAAACTTGAAATGTACTTTTCCCATCGAAACAGTTTAACAAAAGCAGTTGGGGACCTATGACCCTCATATTACTTAAGATGTATGATGGGATAGTACTCATAATGTTTCTGGGGAGGCTCCTGGGTTTAATTAATAATCAGAGTTTCCAGGGTACTCTTTGTACTGAACTATAACTCAAGCATCCTATGGGTTACTTAGGCTTCCCAGGGTTGGACTAATGACTTACCCACACTGCTTCTGTGGAAAAATGCTTTCTAGACAATTAAAACTTTGGAATATTTTTTAATATACATTGGGGGACAGCTACATAGCTTACACAGTGACTCCTTAAGATGATAAATTTAAAAAGTTTTTCCTACATGGCCATACATTTAAAACAAATATATAATCTTTGAAAGTTGGTGGAAGCAATTTTTTTCATGTGGGACCTTCCCGGACCGGGGCACGAACCCGCGTCCCCTGCATCGGCAGGCGGACTCTCAACCACTTGCGCCACCAGGGAAGCCCGGTGGAAGCATTCTTGATGCTATTTTGTGTTTCCTCATTGATTCATTTGTTGACTTAAAATATAATGTTTTGAGTATTTATTGCTTTAGGCCCTATGCTGTAAACCTGCCTGAAATATTAATTTTTATTCTTAAGCACTGCTGGTCAGGTATTTTCTTTGCTGAATCCTTGGGATGTGGATATGTAAATTAAGAAGCAATGTTTTACAGGAAAGTGGTTAAAAGTGCAGGCTGTGAAATTAGGTTACCGGGCTTGGAGTCCACATTTTACTGGGTGAATGACCTTGGGGACATCACTTAACTTCTCTGTACTTCAGTGTGACCATCTGAGAAATGGCAGTGATACCAGTAACTCTTCAAAGAGTTTTTGTGAGGACTAAGTACTATGAAAAAAATAAAAGCACTGAAAATACTGACCAGCATAAAATAATTTTCAATAAATATTAACTCATTTTATTTTGCTTCCTACAGAGGAAATAAAGTATTTTTGCAGAAGCAGCAGAAATAGGCATCAGAGTAACTACAGATTCTTTTGTCGAAATCATTGAGACCTATTTTTTATGACATACCTTCCTGTTATATTCCAGTTATAAATATATAACTGTTTATATAAGTATGCACTGGCAATAGGAAAATTAAAAAAATAAAGAAAGCAATTTTTAATTTCTGTATTAGTAAAAATCAATCCATTCGTGATATGCCATATTTTATTGACTAAATATATCATGATTTGAAAGGAAAAAAAAAAGGCAACTCTAGTTAACGAGGACAGGAAAAGTGAGGACAGGTTTGCCAAGATAAGAAGATAAAAGTTTCTCTTCAGAAGTGATCTCCCCTCATACCCAGATGCTTTTCAGGGAGAGATACTTGATTCTGGAAGTTTTCTGGGGGGAAAAAAATCTCGCTAACTCCCATCCCAGTAACTGCCCTCTTGAACATCCATTTCCCCCTTCTACCTAAACTACCCAGAGGCATGGTTTCAATTAGGGCGACAGTTAAGTACATAGTTTCCAGCTATCCTTGCTGCCAATGAGAAACCAGGATGAATCACTGGGTGAAGCTTAGAGGACTTTTGCTAAAAGGAGCCTAAGTGGGCTGGGCTGCGGCCTCTTTTGCCCATGCTTCTTCCTGCTTCCTGGAATGAAGATATGGTGGCTGGCACTGCAGTGGCCATCTTGCAATTTTTAAATAAACCTATGGTCGGAAGTCATGTGTTCCCGAGGACCTAAGGGTGAAGAAACCTAAGTTCTAGTGACTGTGGAGTCATCACATAGGCCTGGACAACCTACTGAAATATAAACCCTTAATTTGTTTATGCCTCATGCTGGGGAGGAGAGGTGTCTCTGTTACTCAATACTGAATGTAATTCCTTAAAGACAAAATGTCTAAATCATTTCTGTATGACTCCAGAGAGAAATATAAAAAGGGATCAGAACCAACAGTTCTGAAGCTGGGCAGTTAGAAAGCTGGAAAGAACTCAGGGAGAACACAAGAAGAATATTACTGGTCAGACACGGCCAAGGCCCAAAGGTATCCAGGAGACAGCCTTTCAATCAAATTATAATGTATAAGGGCTTATAACTATCAGTATCTTTAAAACACAAGTCCTTATAATAGAGAAAGTTTTATCTCTAACAACAAATCAAACTATCTCAAAGTGAAAATCTTTCAAAAATGTGCCAGAAGAGTATAAATAATGCTGTAGGTGATGTTCATTTGATGTTTTCTGTATAAGAAATACAGTATAAAAACTCTGTAGTTGTTTATCATAAATAAATATTAGAATAAGATGTCCTCACCAGAATTATTCCTGTTTAAGGTAAAATTCACCAAGAAATCACTATTCTAACAATCTGTTCTACTTCAAGCAACTAAGTATTTCTAACAAGCCTTTCCAGTTGCTTTTACTGAAATTTCTGCGTATTAATAACTATCCTCAGGGCTAAATCACAGACCATCTACTTAGTTATCCATTTCCACTGACATAATTTTTGGCCTTGTTAACATAGAAATTGCTCCCTTATCTACAAGCACAAAATGTGCTTCTGCTGAAGTTTAAAAAAACAAACAAACAAAAAAAAAACACTCAAAATTTGCTCAATAGGATCTCTTTGTAAGAAAATAAGAAGCTTTGTCTAAGTCTGTGGGAAGGCAGAGACATTGCTCAGCATGAAAGGTAACAGATTAGCGATGCTGATAGCTGAAATCCTCTACTTATCCTGGGCAAGGAAAATGACAGGATAAGCTTCCCAAACTAGGTCCCTAGGTGTCTGTGCTGAGTCTGAGAAACATTCAGTTTCTCACTTCTCGCGTGAACCAGGCACATGTCACACACTTCCGGAATACAAGATTCACACCACACTGTATAGGCCCTTTTAAGTCAGTCATAGCCGTCAGCAACAGCCTCGTACATGGAATTGCTTTGAGGCCATTCGTGTGGAATCAGAATTTTGTGTATGTTTAGAAGTCTGCGTTACAATTAAAGTTTGAACTCGATTATAAGTGCCACATTGCTTTAGGTTTAAATTGTTTTTAGTTTGCCACAAAAGTTGAAGCAAGGTTTAACGCGAAAAAGAAAAAATAGAAGCAGTGTACCATAATCTTATGAAGAAAAAAAAAAAACTAGCTCTAGAATTAGTGCCTTAGGTATCATGATTCAAAACACGGCTTGAAATTTGTCCAAAAGTTTAAAAATCTTTACTCCTTTAAAAAATATTATTCTAAAAAAAGTCTAACCATAGAATATAAATAGGTAAATGAATAAAGTTGTAAGTATAACCAAAGCAGCTGCGGCTACTGAGAATTTCATTAAAGAAACGTTTGTGTCAGAGTTGATGACATTACGCCTGGCTCATTCACAGGATATTCTTTACAAAGTTGTGACGTTTCTGCTTAGAAAATACAATTTGAACTTTCGTATGATACACAATGCTACCCAAGTTATGCTAATAGCTCATCTCCTAAATCATTGGGGGAAATGAGGAAGTCCTGTGTCAACCTGTCACTGAAAGACACACTGAATACGTATCTACAGAGCTACACGTACATACAATACTCTGTCAGAGTTTTCATATCACATGGGAGATGCGCTTAGCAAAACAACAAACAACAATGAAATTCCAGGTAAAAGTTATTCCAATTAGGAGCCTACTAGGTCAAAGTTTTAATTCAAAAGTAGATGTTTAGCCTGAAACTTGCAGATACCATTTTGTCAGGATTATCAGCTGAACTGGTTTAAAAGATATTATGGAAAGACTACGCTGGGACTTACAGTAGCAGCAACACAGGCAATTGCTAAATGGAAGATAAACTGTGCTAACAATGGAAGATCTTCTAAAGTGTAACCGTCAATACCTTGAGACCACTTTATTATGTCCAGTTATGTCACCCTCTCCCCACGTAACCATCTGGAGACTTGGTTTATCTGCGTTACTAACTATGAGTTTTCTAGTTGCTCATTTACCTGGATGTTTACCTATTTGTGTGTCTTCTAATAGCTGATTTTATTACTTCACATATTCCGCTAAGTCTTCAGAGGCACTTTGAATGTGTTCGCTCATGCCCTTGATTCCACCCCACTTTGCAGTGGAATCTGGTCTCTGATGTGTCTATGATAAATCTGATCAGCTGGGCTATCTATATACACAAACATGTATAACAGTGAAATGAACAATTATTTATCTTAAACAAAATTGCCCAATTTGGTAAGAGAACAAGGTACTAAACTTTTCAAAGGTAAAAGTTTGCTAGATTTTTGGAAAATAGATAGTAAACATAAAGGTTATACTTCTCCTCCCAGAGCACCTGAAAAATAAATGGATATTTGAAAAAGAAGAATTCAATAAGCAAGTCTCTTTCTGCTGATCACAAGATGAAAGCTTATTTTTTGATAATATAAATAACCTGGCATCACATTCAAATACAGCCTGTAGGCTTTCTTTATATCAACTACT
Organism: Grampus griseus; assembly: GCF_964374135.1. Classification (NCBI taxonomy): domain Eukaryota; kingdom Metazoa; phylum Chordata; class Mammalia; order Artiodactyla; family Delphinidae; genus Grampus; species Grampus griseus. The sequence goes on from NC_138998.1 coordinate 15,920,671, forward strand.
TAATTTTAGTTAAGAGATGATTACTGAAGAAAATAGGTCACTTGCCATTAACGACTCTTTGAATCATCACTCCTGAAACATAATATTCTAATAGCATCTTATAGTGTTGACATTCTTCTTTTGATATTTTTCTCTTTGGGTATCCCTTTCATAAGCCATAAGAAAAAAAAAATCCTCTCCAGCATTAAATAAAACACTTTTCTAATGTTCAGTATTTCTGAAGTAATAAAACACTCAAATCTATAATCTGTGAGCAATTTAATTCTCAGTATGAATATACTCTTAGACTGTTGGAAATTAAGACTGCAAGTGCAAAAGCAAAATTAAGGGAGAAAAATTAAGTGCTTAAAATATTGTTTAATTTATAAATGATAAGTCATTATTACATCTTTTGTTCTTTCTTACTGCCATCATTCTATTTCAGTATATTCATATGTACGTATATTCCTCATTATTATATATTCTCATTTTACTTAGCAACACATTTACTGTGATGCAGAATTCTAGGTTTTCACGTAGTAAATGCATCTAAGTTAATTATTTAAACTTTAAAATCACCTATATGCAACTAAAAGACTATCAGCTGATTTTCTTCCTATTTCCTTCAGTATGCCAATTGATTTCTTTTACATAAATACTTTCTTGAACTGTTTGACTTCTGTTTTTAATGAAATGAATTCTCCGCCTCTATGTAGAAGTCTGCTATAAACCTAAGTCACCTGGGAGCCTGGCCAAAGTCTGAAACAGCACAGCTGAAGGGTACAGCCATTTCCCAGGGTCCTCTCAGAGAGTATTTGCTTTGCTTTCCTAACTTGCTAAAAATAGTAGATTACACAGTCTACCTCCATCTCAGGGCTCAAGAACTCACAAAAGGCTGGACTATGGATTGTAGCAATATATAGAACACATTTTATTAAAGAAGTCAGGATATTACAAGTTTTCTAAATTCCTTCCGTTTACTCTCTGAAACAATACAAATGATCTAGCGGTTACTGGCATGGAAACCTCATAATGCTCCCAAATTTCAGAACTTCAGGCATGAGTCATAGAATTACTTTAACTGTTTTAAAATATGTTTTTGATCTATTTTAGCCACAAAATTGAACACAGGAAGACTACTATCTAAAAGGTGGGATTCTAAATACTCTATAAAGAATCACATGTGTTAGTTACAAACACACACACATATATATGAAACATGGCTTTCTGAAACATGAATACTTAATTACACATTCAAATTTTTTTAAATTACTTCTTAACATAGTTCCCTAACATTTAAGGAGCTGTTGTTCTGGGGATGAAGCTTCACCAGAAATAAATTTGTGTTTATTTTTTCCCTGTTATTTAAATCAAAATATCTTACCACATTTTAGACACTATAAATTAAATTTGTTTCTCTTAGAAAGACAAAGAATATGGACAACGTTTGCATTGATTAGCTGCTACAACAAGCTGATTTCAAAAGTAAACTTAAAATCTTGAAATTATTTGTTATTAAAAAAAAGTCCTTGATGTTGATGTGGCAGTTGAATCCTGTTAACCACACAGCATGTCATTAAGCAATGCTGCTGCTTTACTCAAAGGGGGACTGTTCCATGGCCACAAGTGAGCAGCAACTAAAAAAATATTTTGAGATGGAAAAATAGCAACTGAATTTTAATGTTTCACAATGTTTCCAAATGCTGTGAAAGCAGGTCTTCTGTGAAACCACTCAGTGTCACAGCCAAGTTTAAGGTCCTTCATTTTGCAGCTACCAGTGCACCATCAACTGTCTGTGGGATTAAAAATTGGATTAACTAGTAATTGGGTCAAAACAGGGCTACTTATGGACACAGCTGGTTACAGACAAGTGTAATTAGCCCTTTGCCCCTCATTTTATGGGTCCCAGTCTCTAATCACACCTAAATTCAGTTGGCAGGAATTTAGGAAGACACATTCACAAGGTACAACCACTGTGCCCTTCATCGATGCCTTTCAAAGGAAAGGGAAAAAAAGGCCCAGTGGTAATTTATAACTTTTGTTTATTGATCTTTAGCACTATGACACTAAGAACAATCTAACATTATAAGGTATCTTTGTTGTTGTTAATACCTTTTTTTATATTCTACTTTGAAGATAATATCCCTGAGTCTTTGGTGAAACTTTAGCAAAGTGAGCTGCACACACTAGACCAAGAAGCAATTTACTGAAATAGTTAACTCACAAGTTAACTCATAACATTGGGGTGAGTTATGAGTTAACTTACATGTTAACTATTTCAGTTAATTCACCCTTATGGTATTAAAGAAAGGTTACTGTAGCACTATTTTTTTCTTTTTGCAAAAGACAAAATGGATCTATGAAACCTTCACTTTTTTATACATGTTGAAAAAACAGCGACTCCCCTCTCCAAGGTTCAAAGAGTGAATTAAACCAGCACATTAATATTCAAAGTCAGTTCATTAAACCAAGTACGTAGAAAGTACCCAGGAATCTTCACACTTCTAGTCGACCTTGCACATCAAAATTAAGACATGTATGCTATCTTTTAAAAGACCCACTTTCAAACCTGATACCTGAAATACGAACCCAATGACATTTTTGAATGTCGAAATATACTAAAGTGAACTTGTTGGTATTATGGTGCCCACAAAAGCTAACTTTTAACACCCCTAGCTGAGACTGTTACAAATAAAAACATAATAATCAGGAGGTAACAGAAAATAAACTGCTAAGTTACTTCACATTAGAATTTTAGAAACTTAAAAAATCCAATTAATAATACTACTCAAGCGTTTCTACTGAATTATAAAAGTCACATTCAACAAAGTTTATGCCTCTGATAGGGTACTGTGGCAGCAGCCCAGAACCTTACTTCTAGTTATGTTTTCCACAAAATACATTGCTTCTGGCCTTAAAATAATATGCTCATACAACAAAAAGGAACTCCACAATGTCAAAACATTAATATAAAAAGTCTATCCAAGTTTAGCTGACAGAATCTGCTATACTTTTACAACGGTACAGCACGTTTTCAAACAAGCAAAAACAAATCATCCCCATTCAGCTAGTGCCATGGCCTTGTACATCATCTATGCACATGCTAACACACACACATGTATCTACATTTACTATTCCTATAGATAGGCGCTGACTTAGCTATTATTAAGTAAAAAGTAGCCTGACACCTTCTGCTCTAGGAAAAAAAAAAATCACAGCATTAAAGGACGGAGAAAGTTATTCATAACAAAGAAAGTTTGGCCAGACTTGGTTCTACTGCTTCTCAGTAAAGTCCCCCACCTCAACATCATCAAGAACACACCGTATAACTAAAACTATTAACACAGCAATCCATAATTCCAAACTCAGTGGACTGTATATCCACATCCCCTTTATTCAATTATTGCATATCCTTAAAATAATATAATATTTACTCACTTTCAATGAATCAAAGCAGGCGATTACTCGTCCATTTTCAACTTGGCAGCTTTTCGAAGGATGTGCAAATTTACATTCCGTGTCTGGCCGTGAGCAAGTCCCCCTTTGGAACTCTCTACATACTTCCAGTGTTAGCCATTTTGTGTCCCGAATTGGTGTGACACTAACAGCCATGTTTAGATTTTACAGGTAGTTAAAATTTTCAGTGAAACCAACAAACCCAACCCCCCCCCAAGAAAAAACAGTAACAACCAAAAAAAAGAAAAAACTGAACTGATAAAACTGTAAAATGATGATGAAAATGTCTCCTCCAAAATACTTTTCCCCCACTCCCTGCTTTAAAAGTACATGGAAAATTGTGTTGTCAATATCAAGGAAAAGATCTCCCACTAGAAATTCACAGCATGAAACTGTTAATTCAAAGAGGTTTTGGTTTTTAGAGAAATACTAGGATCGTAAGTAGATGAACGTTTAAAAGGAGGGCCTCGAATCAGCCTTGTGCTCTCAGTAACCCCTTCCCAGTGCCAATTTGGAGCCCAAAATGCAAGCATGAAAACGTGGCAGACCCTTTGACACCGAATTTCCAAGCTGCTTTCAGCAAAGTTGTCTGAAAGGGAATCTCCTCGCAGCTGAATTTGCAATGGAGTTTGGTGATGCAATCGGTATTGATTAGTTTGGCATAGACAGATGCAGCAGTTTAGAGCAAAATCGAGAAAATGATTTTTTTTTCCTCCTTGATTTCCTGGCAGAAGATATCTTACTTTTTCAGCAAACTTTTCTTTTAAAACTAAAGCAGCCTAGGGCAATGCCAGATACTTAGAGCTTTTCTCTTGATTATAAGTAGAAATGGGGGTGTCTGGGCTAGAGGTGGAGGGTGGATGTGCTGTCGTCACAGTCTAGCTGGCAGCAAGCAAGGCAAAAGCAGAGACTGCTCTAGAAGCGGTTCCAAGCAGCAGAGACGTCAGGAAAGGCACTTCTTAGTACCAACCTGTAGAAAAAAGAGATAGGTTAAGATTTACTAAGTAGCTCTTCACTGATGTCCTACAGTATCACAACCTTGCCATGTGCTACCAGACTAAGTAGTATTCAAGTCAGCCTCTCTCCCTTTCTCACACACTCACACACACACACACACTCTCTCTCTCTCTCTCTCTCTCTCACACACACACACACACACACACACACAATACTTACAGTGAGGCATACTGCAGCCAGCCATCGTAGATTTATTAAAAAAAGGGGCCGTTTCCCCTTGTGAAGCAATGCATGATAGAGAGATAACCAATCACAGATAGTGTTGCAGCAATATTCTGGGCAGAAAGCCAATAGTGTGGGTTGTCTTATGAAAGGTCGCGCCTGTCAGATGTTCATTACTATGCTATAAGCACAGAAAATGTCCATCAGATGTGACTTATTCCACTGCAAGAGGACGAGCATGTGGGTTTTGAATTTACCCAACATGCAGTTAGTGGACTAAACCATGTTAGTTTCAAAACAGCTTCTCAAACAAGTCCAAGCACTTGAAGATCATTATCAGGAAATAAAAAGCAAGGTTTAAAAACTACAGCTGACTTCCAAGCTGCTCTCCCTCCGGCTCTGCGCAGGCACGGGCACTGAACAGCCTGCTCCTGCTGTCCTGACACGTGAATAAAAAAGGAAAGGGGTGTTTACAAATGGTACATTCTCCTGACCTATCCAATTCACTTCCTTCTACAGCCCAAGTCCTGCCCCTCCACTGAAAGCGGCACTCATACTGTAAAACTATTCCATTCAGCCGGCAGACACTTTGTCAATATATCACAGGGAGGCGAGATACGAACAAAAGCATCCTTTATTCTAACATTTTTTAAGCAGAAGTTGAGGTCATGTGGGGAAAATAAGGAGTGCAGTGTTGTCAGTGTGGCTGGCAAATCTGAAGTGAACCTCAAGGGAGAAAGTGAGTCCATCGCAGAAACATGAAATATTGAAGTGAACAATTTGATTTGGGCAACATGATGCACTTCAGAGGTACAAATGAAGCTGGAGGGTGGGAGCTGGGGGATCCCCTGTTGCCTAACGATCTATTAACTCAGACTGCTCTCTACAGTGGGGCATTTTTGCTTTTAACAACTTACTTTCTCTTGCAATCTAGATGGAAAAACTTTCAGAAAATGCTCAGTAGTTACCAAAAGCATACACTTCTTTCCCCCATTTTGAAAGATACCAAAGAAAACAAGGCTTTAATAACTCTAAAAGTTTCACACTCTAAAGAGCAATGACACAGTATAATAAATACTGTTAGGTTACACTTCTTCAAGGGCCAAAAGTGGCCAACTAGCGTATATTTCTAATGTGGAAATTAGAATACAGAATATGAATATATATATATACATACATATATATAAACCATGGATACCTAGCCGAAATTTTTTAAATTTATTTTAGAACTAATACTGTCATTCTTAACATTAATTTTTTTAAAACTCCCAGATACTAGGTTTAGAAAATATTGTAGTAAGACTACAACTTTTGGAAAGATTTAAAAAGAAAAAAAAAACTCATACTGATGCTCCAAAAATATTTTTGTTTTTAAAAAATTTTCCGGTCCTATTTCCTGGTTCTGTAAAAGCAAAGCCAAGTTGGTGACAAACTCTTAAGATTCATCCACCTTCCTTAATGTTTACTCTGCATTCAAAATTTCTCAACTTCTTCATGCCTTGCATAGGTACCACATCTGTGGTCAACATCTCTTTTGTCTTTCTGGAATCTTCAAGAGCTTCACCTGCAACCCTTACCTCCTTTAGAAGCTGGCTAACATGTCACTTCTTCCGAGAAGCTTTCAGGATGTCACTTCCTCCGTCTCCACCCACCCATATATTAACACTGTCTCCTCCCAATTACCTCTGCTCCCCTATACAGTGTTTTATTTGCGTACATGACTGACCCACTAGCCTAATGTTCCCAAGGACAGAAACAATCTTACTCATCTCAGTAACCCTAAGTGCCTGGCTTAGGGATGGAAAACTGACAGAGCTCCATAAACTGTGGCAAATTAAATGACTGATTTCTACATGCGAGCTGGAATTCACTTTACAGCACATAAATACACAAACACATGCAGGAACACACCCATATAAACAAATGTGAACACACACCTGAAAACACACACACACACTCCTCATTGCCTCTATAAATTTCTATATTCTAGGGTCACTCAGACCTCCCACTGTCTAGGAATCCTCCCCCTGGCCCTGGACAGCTCCCTCTCACACTCCAGCTCTTCTAAAACTTCATTACTCTCAAGTCCCTCCTCCTACATGTTGCTCTCACTACCAACAGTAGATGACCTCATACGTTACAAATATTTCATAGTAAAAATAGTGGCCCCCAGGCATGGACTCTCTCTCACCTTCCCACCACCCATCTTTAAACTATCTTTCTGTAATCTTTCTTCTCAGTCTCCCAGGAGCTTTCCCTTCTCCTGCCCAAGGTTAAGCTGCCACCTTGACTGGCTCCTTCTCGAGACTTCTTTCCCTCTAAACTCCCTCTATATAGGAACACCTGCCTTTCCTGCAATTCCTTCTCTTAGCCGTCAAAGTGCTGAAGAAGCTCTAAACTGGAAGGGGTGGCACAGCAGGAGGAAGGGGACCTTGCCTAGTTACACACCACCTCTCCCTAATGCTCGTAATCCATGCTTCCCAAACAAATGTCTGAAGAGTCATCTACACGTGCTATTTTCCTGCTTCTCCATTCACGCTTGAATCTGTATCCGTGTAACCTCCATAACTATTACTTTAGTGCTCAGCGACAGTCGTCGACGCCCCCAACCAAGCCAAATCCAAAGACTACGTACGCATAGTCCCTTGTCATTACTTGACCTCTAACGGCCGGTACAACTCCTTCTTTCTTGCCCCCTTCTCCTTGTCTTGAATTGACACATTTTATCTTTTTGGTTTCTCCCAGCGCTGCACCTCTATCCTCCCTGGGAGAGAGGAGCTGTGAGGAACTGCCGAGGTTCTTGGCATATGTCATACCGTTGTGAGCTCCTGGGATTTGTTACATGCTAACCCTTTGTTTGGTTTGACACATACTTCTTCACCCCTTCAACTCGGCAAATCCCTTCTCCTTGTTTAAACTGCTCTTCAAATATCACCTTCCGTAGAAGGCTGGGCCAACTCTGATAAACATTATTCCCTTTCAGAATATTCTCAGTACTTTGTAGCCCTTGGTACTTTTGCCCCCAAGGTTATAAACTCCATGACAATAGAGTGTATTACCATTTTTTTTTAACCCAGTCCCTGGAATATAACAGATGTTCTTAAACTGTTTACTAAAAGAATAGGTTTTATTCAACCTACTAGGAATAAACATGTTTGTGAGAATGTGTGTCCAGTTCCGAGGAAAATTTCATCATGATCTATGGGATCTAAACAACATGAGGACAGACAATGGTACCATTAGAAATATCTTCACTGCTTGCTGGTTATGTCTAAATACAACTACAAAATTAATTTCTAGGGTTGATTATTTTTCCTTTCTACAATGTTACAGGTTTAGTTCCACTCAAGTACAAAATATACTTTAATTACTTAAATGCTTATAAATGGGTGTCCTGATTATTTATATTTTCTGTAGCAGAGAAATCCTATTTACATCAAAAAGTATCACTGAAAGAATTATAGATAAGTATTTGTAAGCTGAAAATACTATTATAAAATGTATTAGGCAAGGACGATAATCAAAATATTTAAAATTAGCCAGGCATGGACAAGTGAGCAACCAGATAGGACCCCGACTTTTATGAAATAGTCCAGCTGCACCTGATAATGTGTGTTCCAGCCTTTGATACAGGGCACTGGGAGTAACAAACTCAAACTTTATCCTAAAAATTGGTTTGACTAAATTGCTGATATCAGAATACTGTCTTGTAACCTTTTTCTTTTTCTTTATTGAAACGTAAGAATTTCAGAGGAGACTAGAAATCTTCATAACTGAGTGCTTTGATAAATTAAGATTTTATAGGATTCGGGTCAATACTTCAAATGGCAATGGATTTTTGTTCTACAGATAGAGACAATGTTTAAAAGTGTATGGGTATTGTTCAGATTGCAGGAATTCTTGCAAACATATTTACTCTAAAAATATGTGTTGTTTGTAAATAATTACTTAAAGAAATACTTCTACTGTAAAAATATTTACTGGGCTTCCCTGGTGGCGCAGTGGTTGAGAGTCCGCCTGCCGATGCAGGGGACACGGGTTCGGGCCCCGGTCCGGGAAAATCCCACATGCCGCGGAGCGGCTGGGCCCGTAAGCCATGGCCGCTGAGCCTGCGCGTCCAGAGCCTGTGCTCCGCAACGGGTGAGGCCCCAACAGTGAGAGGCCAGCGTACCGCAAAAAAAAAAAAAAAAAAAAGATATTTACTAATAGGTAAATTGCTTCCGAGGTAAATTTTTGACCAATATTTCAACGTATTATAATAAACCTCCCTGAACGAAAACGAACAAAAGAAATGATTGGGAATACAACCGTTTTTCAGTGAGAATCAAACTTTTAAAAACCTGCATAACAACAAGCCCTCTTTTACCTGTTGATCAAATTCCAAACACTAAACTGTAGTGTTCTTCCTATCATGGGACATGTTCTACATACAGACAGGCATATTCTTCCCAAGAACCGAGACCAATCTCTCCTTGAGTGATATCAGAATTCACATGTATTTTCTACTTTAAGATAAGAGGAGGTAAATAGAAAGGAAAAGAAGAAAATGTAAAGATAGAGGAAAAGAAACCAAAAACAGGATAAAGTTTAAAAAAAAAACCACGGGGAATTACAAATAATTACTCTTACAGCAATTGATATATATTAGCATTAAAGTAACAGTGGATGGCTTCATATAAATATCTATTTAAGGGTTGCATGGATTCTGCAGTAAAGGATAAACAGACACTTACAAGGTATAAGACTAAAATTCTGTTTTGGAGAACTGGATGGCCTCTATAAGCAAAGTTAAATTTCTTAGTCATATATGTTTACTAATCAAATATAGGCAGACTGGTTCTATTACAAGCCAGAGTAGTTAGCTGGGAACTTGGGGGACTTTTTCATAACTTCTGATTTTGAAGTAAGTTACATATTGAGGAAGTTAACTTAGTAATTATTTGAGGTTTTTTTACTTACTAAGACAAGTTTCAATCTAACTGGAAAAGATGGCCAACTTCGCTGTGTATGTTTGGAGCTGACAAGGAGAAGCTCGTCGTCCAAAACAGTTAACTTTTCCCCCTGGCTCACTGGTGTCGACAAGTCCATAATTAGCAATGCATTACTTTAGTAAACTAAGTTAGCTCACAGTACAATTTTGCTCATGGCTTGTCCCAAATATTAACAGAGATTTCAGTAAACAAACAACTAACTAAGCATTTCTGGAGGCTGTATAGTTCTTTCTCTACTCACTAAGGTACTAAATAGAGTAACAAAGTTATTTATTATGTGGGAAAAACTGTGGTCTGAACGGGTTAATGCAATCTTCAGCAGTATTCAACTCCATATAACAAAAAGCTGAGATCAGTGTTTCTCAGTGAGGGGTAAGCACACTACTGGTAGCACCCATGGCGATTTTAAGTGATGCAGAAACAACATAATTCTAATAGATGCATCGGAATGCTAAAACAAGTTTGTCAAGCCTGTGGACATCATAACTTAGGAAGAGGCTAAAGTATATAAAAAGAATTTAAAGAATAAGACTAAGTAAATATATTGGTAAAAATCATGAAGCAGATATGCAAATGACTGAAGTTTTAGAAACACTGCTGAGAAAAAAAGATAACTTTCAACCACAAATCCCCTGGAATGGCACAGCGATGGACAACGTGGCCTACTGGTCTGACGCTCTGCACTGTGTTTTGGGTGACAAGCTGCTAGCAAGGAAAGTAAGATTATGTTTACCAACTCAAATAAGTAATCGAAGGTCTATCAAAGCATTCCTTTAGAATTCTGATAGGTTTGATTACCTAATCATCAAGTGGTCTCTTATTGAAGGATATTGAAGGAGTGTTGGTTAGGTGATGCACTATTGCTAAAGATTTGAATTCCAAAAGCAACTAACTAAACGGTACTCAAATTAGAAAATGACTCTTGTCCCTTAAGTATTTACATTTAAGACAAAATGAAACATGAAGCCTCTACTCAGACAATGATTAAAAAGTTAATTTTGAATTGATTCCTATATCAGGCAAAATTTTAAAACTTAAAAGACATAAGAATCCTTAAAAAACTACAAACAGAACTACCATATGACCCAGCAATCCCACTACTGGGCATATACCCTGAGAAAACCATAATTCAAAAAGAGTCATGTACCAAAATGTTCATTGCAGCTCTATTTACAATAGCCCGGAGATGGAAACAACCTAAGTGTCCATCATCGGATGAATGGGTAAAGAAGATGTGGCACATATATACAATGGACTATTACTCAGCCATAAAAAGAAACGAAATTGAGCTATTTGTAATGAGGTGGATGGACCTAGAGTCTGTCATACAGAGTGAAGTAAGTCAGAAAGAGAAAGATAAATACTGTATGCTAACACATATATATGGAATTTAGGGGGAAAAAAATGTCATGAAGAAGCTAGGAGTAAGACAGGAATAAAGACACAGACCTACTAGAGCACGGACTTGAGGATATGGGGAGGGGGAAGGGTAAGCTGTGACAAAGTGAAAGAGTGGCATGGACATATATACACTACCAAACGTAAGGTAGATAGCTAGTGGGAAGCAGCCGCATAGCACAGGGAGATCAGCTCGGTGCTTTGTGACCACCTAGAGGGGTGGGATAGGGAGGGTGGGAGGGAGGGAGACGCAAGAGGGAAGATATATGGGAACATATGTATATGTATAACTGATTCACTTTGTTATAAAGCAGAAACTAACACACCATTGTAAAGCAATTATACTCCAATAAAGACGTAAAAAAAAAAAGACATAAGATAAATATCAGAACGACTCACTGCATTTTGTAGACTGAGCCACTAGTTTTGTTCCTAACTGTGCCTTCTTCCAGTCCCTACAGCAAAGTTATCTTCTTAGAAGCTTTTCCCGCCCACTGTCAAAAGTATCCAAACCTTCTGTTCCTCTCAACACCAGACCCTTATCCTGCTTTATTCTTCTTCACAACAGCTGTTAGTATTTGGCATAATACTATGTACCTATTTCACTATCTGCTTATGAGCCACAGTTTAAAACACTGAGATGCCACCTTTATAACTGAATGAAACCACCTGCAAACGCCACTCTTTGGAAAGAGCACAAGGCAGTGAGGTTAACATAGAACCATATTTATACACCTCCTTCACTGTGAAGTTGATGGAAGTTTTTTTTTTTTAATCCACGGAATAATTTGAAACAGTTACACGTGGCTTTGCAAATTTAAAACATGTAAATAATTATCTGTGAATTTCTGACAGAATCAGTCTTCAATTCTGGCAAAAGAAGGGAAAACTTGCCTTTTTTTCTGATGATATTCAAACAGGCAGTCTTTTAACATTTCCCTCTATTCCATGAGAAAGTCTAATAACACTACGAATGTTACTTTATCATTCTTCAAGATGAAATACTAATCCTATTTACTGTTTTATTTATTCTACATATTACCCAAAGAAGTTGTTATCTTGTTAGGCTTAGGTAGTCATTTCTGATCTGTCCATGTCATTTAATATTTCAAAATAATAATTAGGAAGTCAGAACACAAGACTACAATAAAATTAACAATGTTGATATGTGCTCAAAGAGCTAAAAGATAGAAAAACCAAATCTAACCATTCTGGCAGTTTTCAGGAAGAATGGTATATTAACCCATCTGGAATCTACCAGTGTGAAATAAGCATGATAAAACTGTGAATGTTAAATGGAATGTAATACATCGTGATACTGTTATTCCCAGGGCAATGCCATGATTAGGGACTTTGATTTTAAAGTTTACTTAAATGAGTTATAGTTTATTTGGCACAGTAACTAGGAGCCAAAATCTTAGCTTTAATTTTCCATCTTTATATCTTCTGAACAATATCACCTAGTTTCTTACTGAGGTTGGTGGTACCTCCACCTAAAACATGTTTAAATATTATCTTCATTGATTGAGGAATGGTAGCAAATTCATCCATGCTTCCCTAATAACATTACTGTACAACTCAAAAATAAGTATAAAGTTGATTAACGAGAGACTTGAGGAAATATTCCCACGGCACCCTGTACATCAGTGAAATCTGCTGCATGTGTACCTCTTTGCCCCACTGTTCCAACTTTCCTTCCAAGGCAGAATCATTCTCACAACAACCAGTGGTCATTAAGAGCTTCTCCATAATTAACCTATGCCTGTTTTCCATTTGAGTAGGTTCAATCGAGCGAAATCATAAAATCAATATGTAAAGAAGTGACAAAAACAAAACAAAAAATTCTGACCAAAATATAAAGCATATCTCTGTTAGAACAAAATAATCATAGTTGTCACACTTTCCTGAATTTCTAAAATTTTATTGTAGCAATAGACCTCGTTACCATCAACTATATGTGAGCACAAAAGCTTGATCTTAGCAGATAAATCTTGAATTTCCAGATGTCTGATTTAAAACCTAACCTAGTAACCTCAACCTGGGAAATCTTATTGGCTTATTTCTATAGAAGACTGCCCAAAATCTGTTGCTTAATTATTAATCATTATGAGAAAAATATGTAAAATCTATGTTTATAGTTAAAGAGATCTAAAATAATTATTCTTCAGAATATAATGAATGATATCAAATATGAATATAGGATTGAATGCATCCTAATTAAATGAATTATTGGACTTCTCATGACAAAACACAATACATACATAATTCCTCCTTTCCATTTAATCAGTAAAAGTCCCCATCACTTCACAAATGTATCTCTTATTGCAAACTTTACAAATACTCAAGCCACAAAGGTACCACACAGTTTAACGTTTCAATCCTAGGGATATTTCTATTGATTTATATATTTGACCTTAAAGATTACCTTTTTAACAAATACACTCAAACATACTTTTAATAATATACCAATGTCAACTGAATTTATTCCTAATAAAAATAAAATATTAGAATCTCAGTTTGACTTGAGCTTTTCTAAAAAAACCCCACAAATTCACATACACTCACATGCAAATAAGAATTATGTTTTCCCTAATAGTGAGTCAAGACCTAGCTGTTTTTCCCTAGTTTAAAAAAAGAGGAAGATATGTTATAAAACAAAGACATGCATTAATAACTCATTTTCACTTCAATGTAGTTGAAGTACCTTTTGGGGAACGTTCCTAACAAATATACTAAACTAGGTCTCAGATGCTGAACAAAACAAATTATGCTAATATTATTACAACTGCTATAGAATAAGCCAGTGCTTCAGAATGTGTTTTGCAGAAGACTAAAATTTCAAAAAGCAGCTCCACAGTGACAAAAGGGAGGCACATTTTGTTTGTGCCTACCTCAATATTTATTAATTACGAGGCTTAACTTACAAAAACGAAAAACACACTGAGAGACTCTGCACGTCTTGAAAATATAAGATTAACTGGATAAAAAGGTAATTTGGCTCCCCGATAACTAAATTTATATTTATACATAAATCATTTACCACACTTTTGTGCCACAAAACATACTTAAGAACTGAAATCTCATTATATGAGCATCAAAGGACAATGCAGATCTAGAATCTCTGACTCTTTCATTCACAGGAACTTTTGCAGACATACATGGAAACGCACGTCTCATGGAGCTCACATTCAGAAAAAGATGTAAAATAAAACAAAGGAAAAACCTACCATGTGGTGATTAGACGGTGAAAATAAAGTATTCTCAGATTTGAAATGTAAAGCCTCAGGAGCAAATTAAAAGTTGAACTAAATACTGTTTATTTAAATTTTGAGTTTTTCTCCTCTACACTTAGACTTTCACATCTCCAGTGACTACAATAACCTGAATTATTTCAAATCAAAGAATGAACAATTTGCACTCTTAACTATGGTTCTGCCTTGTTTTGTGATTGAGAAGTATGGGTATAAACGATAAGGCTATTACCTACATAGATACTACTAAATAATAATGGAAGAGATAGTAAAATATAAATTCAAATGATGAACAGAAATCTCTAGCAAGCAATTTATATGAATCATGTACATTAACTCCATGTATTTTTTCTTTCTATTTTGGGGGGGGTGTTTAGACGTTGCTAAATGAATGCATTTTCACTGTAATAAATTTAAACCATACAGAAGGGTTTTACTGAGAATTCTCCATCCTTCCATTGCCAAATCAGACCCCCTCTAAACCCAAAGGTAACCACTATTATTAGTATGGTGTGTCTAGTCCTTTTTTCCATGCATTTCTCATACACATACACACATCTACAGATACAACATACACAGTTCACCACTTTTACCAAAGTGATGGAAACATACTAAAGCATATTATTCTGAGGCTTGCTTTCTACAATATATGTTAATGATCTTTCTTTATCAATAGAAATAGATCAACATAAATACTTTTTAACAACTGTGTATTACTTTACTATATGTCCATGTCTTTACCAGTGGTCACCTAAATTGATGCCAGTTTTTCATTACTTTAAGCAACGCTGTAATTATAAATACAAAACTATGCTTCCATTTGAGTGGTATTAATAACATAAGCACTTAGAACATAAAGTATATGCATATATTAACTTTGAACTAGAACAGCAAACTTCTTCCAAGAAAACATTTATTAATACCTGCTTCTACCAACAATTAATAACGTGCTTTTCTATATTTATTAAATCTATGCTAGACCTAAAAAAGATACTATCCTTAAATCTAGATTGTATATTTCTATTGTAGGAACAGGTTAAAGGTATATGTCTTTCTTCCCATAAATAGAACTTAAAGCCTTTCATTTCTGTTTTGCAAAATATTTTCAACTGTTAGCACTTACATGGCAGTTAATCAATGGAAACATTTGTAAAATCAGTTGTTCAACTCCTGTTATTTCAAAATAAACAATCTAGTTGCTAAAACAATTACAAAATTTATATTTTGCAATTATTTGCCAAACAACAGGGGGCTGGAAGTCTGAATAAATGTTTCAGTTGACAGAGTATCAAAATGCACGATATACAGGTTACTATTCTTTTCTTATTAATAACAACAAAATGTGTAGTTAACAGAGTCTGCAGGGCATGTTATATTAGGAAAATCTCTGACAGCACAATGTCATATGATGAAGGGAATGCTTTTTTTACACATCATTTCTACAAATGTCAGAAAATATCCTGCTTCCCCCCTCCTTTTTTAGACACTAATTGACTAAAGGAAATGGTTTCTGACAAGTGCTATAAATAATGCAATGCGTTATCAAACTAGCTAAGGCACAATAGAACTCTGGTGAACTCATGTAGGCCCAAACACATTTCCCTGTGTGGTTCTTTCTCCTGAGGCCGGGGCTCCTCGTGCCATGGAGTGGAGCATTCTCCTGGAGTGGCATGCACTTCCAGTCTAAAGAACCGAGATAGGTATACACTTTTGTATGATTTTGCCAGTGGACATACCTCCCGTTAGAAAATAAAACACTCTCCTCTCACTTTACCCTCCTCAAACTCTTTCTCGCTTATTAAGTAACAGTTCACGGAATAAAGAAGAACCTCAAACTGGATTTGCAAAAGACTTAAGATGGCTGGTTGGCAAAGTGTGGGCATTTCTAATGCTTTTATTCTCTTTTTGACAATGTGCTTTTACCATGTTGTCAGAGTATAAATAAAGTCTCACTTCTCAGGAGATAAGAGCAAGATTCTATTCCTAGGATTTTGTACTTTCCAAAAGAGCACACATACTGAGCACACTATGAACAAACTAACATGGCAACTTGAGGTTTGGTTCCTTTGCTAAATAGAAAAAAGAACATCCCTTTCTTAAGTATTTTAATTGCCCATAAGGTTCTGTGCATTCTGGAAAAGCTGTAACCCATGAGGAAATCTGAAAAGTGGGCTACACCCTCCTAATGAGACAGTGATGAAATCTTTTATGTTTTTCCACCAGCATCACATGCACTTAAAAAGCAATGACCTGCTTTCCATGGCAAATCACAGTGCATATGATGTTGATGGAAGTATATGCAGTTTACCGTGTGTCAATTACATGTTAACAGAGCCTTTAAAAAAAAGGCTAAGAACAGACATTTGTCTCAACAAATAAATGTAGCAAAGAACAGGAAAAAAAAAAGAAACCATATTCCTGGGACCTACCCTAGACCTACAGAGGATAAAGACCAGTAATCTACATTTTAAGCAAACTTCCCAGGTTATCCTTAATCTCATTAAATTTTGGCAATCATAATCAACTAAAGCTAAACTACTACTTCCACGAGAGACTGTTTACTGCATTTCTACCCAATAATTTCCCAAAAGATGGCTTATTTGAGATTTGGCATTGTTGCTTTCGTTGTGGTCATCCATTTACAATGCTTGGTGTCAGTTTATATATCTCTTGTAAAAATAAAACAGTGTGTGTGTGTGAAAAAAATAAAATAAAAAGTCAAAAAAAATGGTTAAGATGAGATTTGGTGACATGCTTTTTGATTATATTCCATTAACTACTTTAGAAAATAGACATACCTGCAAAATGTATATGAAGTTCTGTTATATTCGTTTTTTAAAATATTATTTTAAATCAGGCACCATACATGCCCCTCCACATCATTCTTATTTATAATAAGAATAATTTATGTAGTAAAATTATTTTGCAAAAAGACGAAAAAACAATTAAGCACCTATTCAATCACTACAATAAGATAAAATAAATTGTTAATAGTAGGGATAAGATATGAAGTAAGGATTAACGTATGTATGGGAGTGCAGATATGCATGTATGTGTGTTTGTGTGTGTCTGTATGTGTATCCAAAGAATAAGGAAAAACTTTGCATAGGAATTAGTCAAATCATGTTCTTCATACACAACTAAAACCTAGCTTTTTATTTAAATTCAAGTAAAACCTTCGTATTAAATTTAATAGGGGGAAAAAAGACTTAAATAATGCTTTAATCTTCTTCCAGGAAGAACCACTTTATTTTGGATAAAACTATATAAACTATGCATCTTCATTAAAAACCCGTGAAGAGACAAACTTTTTGGGAAGTTGGCTTGTGCTACATTTCCTTTTGATTTATATATAAAAACTGCAAGGGGTTCATCTTGTTCTTTAATAAAAAGTTTCTACTGGAGGAGCCACTTGGAAAAATTTACTTTCCCCCCAAGAAAAATTTACTTTTCCCCCAGAACTCATACATTCTATGATTATGCAACAATAGCAAATAATATTTGATATATTGGTATACAATTTATTTTCATCTGAATTTTGCCATTTGCTCCTCAGGACTCTAAGAGATGGTTATATTATCTCGCCCATTTGTGAACAAATAAATTAAGGCTTGCACGAGTAAGTGACTGGCTCGCCAAAGTCTCCTAAGCTAATTAAATGGAAGAATCAGGACCCAAAATCAGGTCTTCTGATTCCAAATTTAAAATTTCGTTCGCAACACGTGCTAGTACTTTAACACCAAACTTTGTAGAAATGGCCTTAAATACAACAGAAGCCAAGAAACAGAGAGACTGGGGGTAGAGTGGAGTATGGTGCAGCAGCCACGACTACACCCCTTGTGGTTTGCTCTGAGAGGTAAGTGAAAGAGAAAGCCCTGTGTACAGATCCTGAGGGAGATACGATGGCCTCTTCACACAGCTGAGAGATGGATGTTCTTGTCCTGGTATGTCCATGGGGTATATACTGGACACTAATAACGTACACTTAGAAATGTGAGAATTATACACTCCAGGTCTATTAGTTTTTTCTAGGATTGTTAACTGGTTTTAATCTAGTAATTCATACATTACTGGGTTCTAAATAGTAACTGATGTAAAGATTAATTGTAGAGGAAGAGGTGCTTGAGCATGATTTTATTTTTATTTGTCTGCTTTCTGAGCAAGAGGCTACATTTTCTTCAGAGCTTTCCAGGAGCTTAGATTTCTACCAGCAGAAACCTTCTACATAAGGAGCAAGGAAGGCTGCCCTCAACGCATACAACTGAATATATGCTAAGCAAGTATGCTTACAGTAAGACTGATCTATATCAGCCACTAAAACAGTGTTTGAAAAGCAGTGAAGGAGATGGAATAACTGTCTGAAACACTTCTAAGCCACGTAGAGGCAGATAGATTTTTTGACGGCTGTTAAAGCCATAGAAAAGTATGCTAGAGAGAAAGCACAGAGGGTTTGAAATGGTACAGCTGGTATTTTTCTTTTACGTGTAACAAACCTGTTCTCTAATATATTAGTTACCTTATGGCACCAAAAACAAAAAAATGGTAAATGTTAAGCTGCTTTCTGATAAGAAAACCCAAAGTCAAAACAATAAAAAAATGACAATCTCAGTTCCACTGCCTCAAAATTATCTCCTTTGACAAAAACTGCAAGTGCTACTCCTCTGATTGTGCTCTTGACTTTTTTAGTTCTCTTTCTTTCTTCTCTACTATCCTAGGGGAAGAAAAATGTTTCCTTTAAAGAAATCCAAATACATTCAACACACAACAATAAACTTTCTGCGCCACCAGGGAAGCCCAACAATAAACTTATTAAATGAATAAATATATTCATTAAAGGTAAACAATACTTAGATAACATAGTACACATGCATTGATTATATTAGCAGTTTATTGATGTTATGTATGTAGCCTAGACATAGGGGGAATACATGGATGCAGCTTTGAAGAATTTACTGCTTGATCAGGGGACATAAAATATACAAATAACTGCACATAAGAGAGAAGGTGGGAAGTACACAGCACAGATAACAATAAAGCTTGGTGACTAAAAGAGAGAGGTCAGGGGTGGTTTCTTGATGGATAAGACATCTAAAATAGGCCTGGAAGGATGGGTTTCACTTGGTTGGAGACAAAAAGGAATGGCACTCCAGACTGTAGGAATACAGAGAACAAAGGCAAGGAGAGGGAAAAGCACAAAACATGAACACTGGGGGAATTGGTCTGTGTGGATCACCCATGTGCAACGGGGCTGGCAGGAGATAATCTGGGGCTGGAACCAAATCAGTAAGGGCCTTGAAGCCAGACTGAAGATTCCAGCCTTCACTTCTTAATTAATTGGAATTCATCCATTCCAAGATTTCACTCAAGGACAGAGTCAGAATATTTAACTAAATACCCTAAGGGCTAAGAATAAGACTGTATATGGGATACAAAGAAATCTTAATAAATAAACTTGGGATTTTTCTACTTCCTAAAGCCTTTGCTTTGGTTTCCAGAAAGCTGAGAAATTTAGTTCTCAATTTCATCTCAAGTACTTGTTCCGTCTCTTTTCCTTCTAACTGACTTGTTATGTCTCTTTTTCACAGTCCTGTTTTATATGTGCACTTACTGTTGCAAGCCAACCAACATCCTTTTCTGATGGAGCATACATCACACATAAATAAAATTATATTAACATTTGTCCTGGTACCAGGTAAGGTTGTAGATGAAACACTTAAAAGTTTCAGAAGAGAAGAGACATATTAGAATCCAACCATCAAGTAAAGATTGTTCCTCTATAAATATTTCAATGAAAGATGGCCACATCGAATTCAGATACCCAGTTAGCATAGTGGACAATTATTCTAAAATCTACAACTGTTGGGTTCAGCAACCTATCTTCTTGCCTAGCTGTCCAGTTTGACCTTCCCTGTGAATTAGTGTTTCTACTATGATGCCAAAATGACCTTTTGAAACTTACAAGGCGTCCAAGGCTGCATATATTTTCAGCTGTATCAGCCCTGGCTGTCACAGCATTCTGCATGATACTGAGTGGCAAAACTGGAGCATACTGTACTAGCCTAACCTTTTAAACTTTACAATATTGTACGGCCACTCAAAATTGAGTTTTCTCTTTCTGCATTACCTTGTAATGCTAGTTCTCTTGCTTATTTGTAAAGCAGTGATTCTAAGCATAAAATGGTACTTTTCTTACACGAAAATAGAATACTTTACTTACACATAGTAAACCTAATACTGATAGAGCCTTTAAAATAAATATTTACTGACATCTACAAATAATACTTTTTTAATTAATGAAAAGAGTATTTAAATTCTGTGGCAATGGGAACTATAATAATATGTCATTATTTCTGCAATGGCCAATCTGAAATTTGAGAGATGTCTCAATTTTATAATTGCACTTTTATAATTGCATCTCTTTATATTAACCATTATGTATTCAATGCCTAGCACAGTGCCTAGAATATAAAAGAACCCAAATTAATATTTAAGTGAATGTTGCAGAATCTACATGTTTAATTACACTTCATTTATCATAGAACTATTGCAATGAAACATAGGTGCTAATTTTCTTAACAAAAAATTAGTACATTAGCATAGAATATTGATCTTTAAAAAAATACGCCTGAGAATTCTTGGTACACAAAAGGGAAAATATTTTTCAAATCCATTAATGTCAGGTCATTTACAAACAGAAAACTGTTACTGTGTGAATAGGATAAAGTTTAACAACAGTAGGAAAAAAAAGCAATAGAAATCAATTCATTAAGACACAGTTAAGATTCTTAATAATGATATCTATCAACTGTTTGATCTCAAGCCTAATAACTATTAGTAATAATAAATTTAGATTTACACATGTATGTCAGAATATCTTTTGTTTTGTCACTGACATACTATATTTTCACAAGTCCTACTTGTAATCAGTGCAAAGAACCACAAAATGATATTAATATAATATTTCAGAGCAAACTTATACACTAACCTTATTGGTGAATGCGTCCCTTAGTTTCATATATTTATTTTGTTCCTTTTTCAGCTATAACTTATGGACTACTTCATAATCCTTTATGGAATACACATGTACATATGGATATAACACACATATGTGTGCACATCACACACACACAGACATGCTCTAATTACTCTGCTAGGACTTGGGGGAAGTGAGAAAAGTTCATCAGAAATCTCCAAGTGTATGTCAATTCTCAATGACACGTTTGATTATTTTCATGTTGGCAACAGATTTCTATTTTTTAATGATGAGAGAAATGAACTGAATTACCCTAATGCCTTCAATAATGCAGCTGAATAAATTATAAGAGCATTTGCAACACTCTTTTATGGCTCAAGACACTTCTTAAACTGTGCCACTTAAAGCCATCCAATGAAGCAATTGGCAGAATGCTATGTCATTCAGAAGTGACACCAGAAACTTCACAGGTGGTAATGATTTTGAGTCTAAAAGTAGATTTTGCTGATCTTGGCGAGCGCTGGGGCAGAGGGTATTAGGTGTGAGTAGAACTAATACCGAGCAAACCACACAGGCAGATTAGGCCATTCGATACTGCCCTCCTCTCCAAGCCGGGGAAACTTCGAAGTCCACTCCCCCGTCTCTGCTGTTTTATGACCACAATGCTTCAAAACCCGCCTTTCACATCCTGCCTCCTTTACTAAGTCTTTCCAGAACTAACCTGGACTGAGCCTCAAGTCTACATTGCTGGGTTTGTTGACTTAAGTCATGCCATCCTGATGGAAACAAACAGGCAGACAAACAGCAAAACTGGGCTGAGAGCTCAGCACTCACAGTACCTTGCTACATGACCCTTGACCAAATCACCTGACCTTAACCTTGCTGAGCCTCCATTTTCTCACCTGTGAACCAGAGTCAGGGCCAGCAATGCATAAATCTCACAGCGCTGTGTAAGAACTAAGTATGGTCACGTAAGTAAAAGAATAAGTGCCTACCAAGTAAGAAGCTATTTTTATAATTATTATGATCGCTGATGGTATGGTCTTTTGTAGTTCTTGTTTTGTTTTCATTATTTCAAGATGAATGGATCTTTTCCTTTGGGCCATAAATTTCAGAAAAGAGGACCTATATCTCTAATTTCTCCTGAAAATTTCAGCCAAAAATCTTATCGTGAAGGTTTTTATGCAGTGGGCTTTAAATAAATGTTTATGATTGCAAATGAAGAATGGCAAGCCATACAATAAAAATTCTGAGTTTTCCAACCTAGAATGCAGAATAAATCCTGGAAACAAGGAACAAACACTTCACAGCTGAATGGGGTCTTATAGAATATGCACAGTTGCACTTTCACCATTTGAAAGTTTGGAAACTAGCCTACAAAATACAGCTTTATTTCCTGCAAACAAAGAAAAGCTGGAGGAAAAAGAGCTTCGTGAGCGTTATCTAAAACCTTTTGTCACTAAAGTTAAATACAGCACACCTCTCTTTTATGGATTTTTCTTTTCTGTTAACACAAAAGTTGCAGCCACTGAAACCTGACTGTCAATACTGAGTGTTTTCATCTCCTAATCAGGGAGTTAGTACGAAGAAGCTTCAGGTGAATTATGTCCCCATCTTTCTACAGAAGTGCCAACATCTGAAACAAATTAATCTCTTCTGTCTGGTCTAGAATCACCC
The DNA here is from genome assembly GCF_964374135.1 of Grampus griseus. NCBI lineage: Eukaryota > Metazoa > Chordata > Mammalia > Artiodactyla > Delphinidae > Grampus > Grampus griseus. The sequence continues at coordinate 15,943,575 of NC_138998.1, forward strand.
TACATTTGGGTCATGCTTATTTATCAAATACTTAAACAGAAAGATAAATAGCTTAAGTACTGAATCATGTAATTTTAACAAATTATGATTTGATTTTTGTCTTTTCTCCAATATACAAAGTATACAAAGAGTTAAGGTGTCTACTGGTTGGTTTTAGGCAAATTCCACACTCTGCCCACAAGCAGCCTATTCTTGGCTCTTCCGTGCCCACTTTGTTTTGCCCGTACATTACTTGTGAATATTTCCATCACTACACTGGAAACTACCCTGAGAACAGGGCGTATCTTACTCACTTCTTTATCCTCTGATAGGTGGATAAAGCATGAGAGGTGGCATATGGACAAGTACACTCAATAAATATTTCCTAATAAGAGAGCTTTCCTCTGAGGTCAAAAGCAATGGCATACAATTCTTCCATCTTCCTTCTCTAAACAATATATAATTTTATTTGGTATATGTTCAAAATACCTCTATGAAGAGAGGAATTTTTTAGCAAGTGACAAGCTCCAAGAGAACCAGTCTTCAATTAATACTTTATCTTTTTTAAGTCATTAGGCTATGCCACATAATGACAGAGAGTACAGACTGGTGTGTGAAAATGATGCAACATGAAAGCATAAAATGACCATATGAAGATGATAAATAAATTTAGCATGTGTTCTGGAGCTATGCCTATCATTTCTTGGTGAAAATTTTATGGCATTATGTTATTGGTGTGAAAGTACATTATCTTCGCAAAGCTTCCTTTGATTGGATCCCAGATGGCCCAAATGCAATGTTATAATGGGTCCCACTACTGCATGCCCTTACCCTATCTGCTAAAGACAGGAGGCTTATAAGCCTAAGAAGCAAAGATCACAAACAGGTGTAAAACTCTATGCCATTTGTAATCCAATGTCAAAGCAAAAGAATGAAATGTACTTGCCAGCCTTTTAACTTAAATTTATACCTTCTTGAGCCCTGTCAATTCTATGGGTGAAGTTTTAAAATTACTGTATCATAACTATACCACATTCGTTCTCAGCAGAATCATAAAGGGGAAAGAGAATGCTGGTTTTGAAGTGAGAAGAGACCTGGCCTCAATTCATTTTGGCTGCTCACCAGGCTGTGTGAATTTAGGCAAGTAGGTTAACCTCTCTGAGTTTCAGCTTCCTCATCTCTATCAAGAGGATGGTGGTTCCTGCCACACAAGCCTGTTCCCTAATTGTGTAGCACTATGGTTCTTTTCTGGAAAGAATGTCTCACGCAGAGAAGGTGCTCAAATATGGCAGCTAGCCTCATTCTGTTCATACTGTTCGTACCGTTTCCCTCTATTTTCTGAAAAGATTGCCTAACCTTCAGCCTATGTCAGGCCCACCTCCTCCACAGAGCATGCCCTAACCATTCAGTTCCACAAAGACTTCCTTCTTTGAATTCCCTCCTTTGGTATTCAACTTTATGGTGCCAATACTGATTGTACTGTTAACTTTTCATGTCTTTCTCCCCAACTCAATTACATGTCAAAGAAGAATAGAAACTATGTAATTCTCCTTTGAAACCTCTTCTCCTGACCTACGACAATCCCTTACTTCCGACAGGTGCTCAAAATATGTTTGTTAATTGATTATTTAGCAGAGCACAAAGAATGAATTGATTTCCCTATATTGCCTATTGTTAACATAGGAACATAACTTTCTAAGTGAAAAGACCTCAGCACATAATAAACTTTAATCCATTACTGAGAAACAGACACAATAATCACTTCCTATGTTAACTGCTCCCAAAACAATATTTACTTTTAAAATCCAGTCCTCAAACTATATTCCTCTGAGAGAGTCATTTCCCACGGACAATTTTCAGTGAATGTGGTCCCCCAGAAAGCATTACGCAGAATTCCATTTGAAGTACATTTTTTTCAATAGTCTCAATTATTGTTCTGGATATTTCAAATTAATTTTTGGAAAGGTCCTGCAATACCTCAGAGAGACTCTACACCTGGGTTAAAGATTTGCTTGTATTCCCTGTTGTTCACTTTCCCGACGCTCATCAAATCTCTCAAAGTCTTCTGATAAGGTATTTAAGACCAACTGCCTTATATGAAGGCCATTAAGTTGACAATGCAGCTTTCCCTGAAATTTTCAAATAATGAAAATTCAAATAATGGCTCAAAATAATTTGGAGTAAATTTGTCTAGTTAAGGTTGGCCCAGTGAATAGAGAAAGCAAAGACGAATTTCTAATTTTAATACTATTTAATCTTAGTTACTTTAGGATGAAATTTTCTAAGCATTATCTGTAATTCAATAAAAACAGATTTTTACCATATCTTTGTAGCACAAGGCCAAAACCAGATAAGGAAAAAAAAAAAGTCTAATAATAGAAAAAGGCATGTTCTGAGTGTGATTTTCACATAATACTAAAAGGCACATAAACAAAAGGCAAAATGAAACAGTTAACATTATTTTCTCTAGCTCTACATAAACACATTTAAAGACATAAACAGTGCAATTTTAAAATTATTTTCTGTGGATATAGACCATCTAAATAAAGTGGTAAATCTTTATAAATAGAATCTTTTTCTTGAAAACTGTCTTGATTTCATAAGAACTTCTCTATGTGTATTAAATACAGTCATTGTTCTGACATGCTTTGCTTAAAGTCTCTTAAGCCATTTACTTGTAAAAGGCATGTAAGTGCCTTATGTAAAAAGGCCTACGAGTACTCCTGCAAAGCTTTCTATTCTATTTGAAATATAACTATCCTCACAACCCCAGGTAACTGTTAACTCAATGCAACTGGTTATTTATTCCCATAGGTAAATAACTCTGTTTATAAGAACGTCTGATTATTAAGGATCTTTATTTCCAGGAAAAAGAATATCACAGTTACACTGATACCTTCCCTAAAATAGCAAGGTCTGAGAAGTATAAATGTCAGCTACATTGAGCACATTGCAAACTTGTTTTATCATGTATCTATCTGCCACCTGGTTTATCATTGAGGATCATTTACACCAGTGTTCTGCATGAACTGTTAACAGGGGACCACAACTGCCTAGCCGTCAATGAGACATTTCTTAGCAAACAACAACATACCCCTAAAGATGAAATTACGCTTACTTCAGAATTACCAATTTGGAATAAAGAATTTAACAACCCTGTCTTTTAAAAGAGCTTGACACAGAAATGAACTGTTTTAAGAATTTAACAGGTATCTTCCACTTACCCAAGTTATAGGTCCTGATAAAATATAATTTTAAGTGTTTTTCTCTGATATATTAAAATATAGTTCTTTATACTAAAAGACCTCACAAGGAGCAATGTGATGAACACGGATAACATTAACAAAGCTTTTAAAATTTTGGATGAAAAGTTTTAAAAATTCTTACCATATTTTTATTTTTTTATTTTTTATTTTTTTGCGGTACGCGGGCCTCTCACTGCTGTGGCCTCTCCTGTTGCGGAGCACAGGCTCCGGACGCGCAGGCTCAGCGGCCATGGCTCACGGGCCCAGCCGCTCCGCGGCATGTGGGATCTTCCCGGACCGGGGCACGAACCCATGTCACCTGCATCTGCAGGCAGACTCTCAACCACTGCGCCACCAGGGAAGCCCTCTTACCATGTTTTTAAAATCATTTTTAATACCTCCCATCACCTTTAACATCCACATCTAACACTTGCTATATCCTGTGGACCCAAAGCCTGTCACTTTTTCCCTAGCACACATGTCCCTTTCATTCTCCTGTCATTGTCCTTTTTTAGTCCCTCATCTCTATCCTACAATCTCCACTTCATCCTATGTATGTCCTATTCTTCCTCTAAAAAATGTCACTAAAACACAACTCCTGTACAGTTACTTGCCAAAGCAAATGTTTCCTAATGTTCCCATTGTGAATCAAACTTACTACCTGGTCCTCAGTGCCCTCCAAAGTGGAGCCCCTATCTCCCTTTCCCACCTGATTCTTCGTTTCTTCTACCCTGTTAACTGCCCCTCCCTAGGCCTTTTCTCTCTCTTCTCTTACTTTCTACTCATTCTTCTAGCGTCTCCTCAAATGCTGTAGTAAGTTTTACTCTTCTGAATTATTCCAAATGTTTACAGTTTCCATCTCCTATCAGTACCCAACACAAGTGTTTTTTAAATTTTATTTTTATTCTTTGACGTACAAGCATGGGTTCTAGAACTGGACTACCTTGGTTCCGCTCCTTGTTGTGCCACTTCCTAGTTAAGAAACCATGGGCAATTAACTTTGTGCCTCAGTTTCCCCATCTTTGAAACCGAGATATTAACAGTACACATCTCATAAGGCTGTTCTGAGGAATGTGTGAATTAATTCATAAACTTTACCCTGGCACAAAGAAAGCAGTTCAAGATGTTAGTAATCATTGTTAAAGCTATTAGCCTCATCACCATTCTTTGTACATGACTGCAAGCAAGACAAAAAAATGGTTAAAAATATGGACATTGGAATAAAGAAGAAAAAAGATCTCACAGCTCTGCAAACTACCAAAAGTGTTTTCTAGTCATGCTAGTCATCTTTAAGATAAAAGTCATAAGGAATATTTTACAGCTGTCGGAAAGATTAAATGAGATATTTTGTAAAGAAATGTATAGCAAGTGGCACTTCTATTAGTAACATGTTTATAATTTCACAGATGTAAGAATTAAACAATAGAAAGAGTAAATGGTTTTTCCCAGTCCACACACCTAGTCACATCTGGTTTGGTGAAATAAAATCTATACATTGTGAGACTTTTGTGCCCCACCTCCCAAAGTCTATTACTCCTTTCAAGATGTAGACAAAATGAAATAAATATATAAAGATACGATAATTTTTAAATGATAATAATAACATCAGTATCACCTCTTATATTTACAAAGTGTTCCACTTCTCAAAACATGTTACCCCCAAATGAGGTCTGTTTTTGTTGTTCTACCTGCACTGCAACAAAGATTGTACTTTCAAAACAAATTTAGATATACTGTTTATAGAAACTGATGTTATCATTTCATAGCATGGCTTTTTGAAACTAAAATTTAGTAAACAGAAATATCAATGAGGGAATCTTTGTGCCGAATACTGAGTTTGCAAACTCAATGGCTCAGAGCTTTTTTCTCCAACTCCCCCCCCCGCCCCCCCCCCACCGCAGCTAGCCATTTGCCCTCCTATTATATCTGTGGCCTGTGGCCTAACTTGACTATCACCATCCCACCCCATATCCTATCTTTCTACTAGGATAAGAGCTAGCCACCCACATAGAGTGCTAAAAGGTCATTGTAAAGGTAATTCTTTTCTTGTAATCAGATAAGACAGAAACAAATAAAATGTTAACCTATCATTATTACTATCATCAACAATGCTGATAAACAGATTGTTGAATACTGGATTAGATTAAATTTTTTGGATGCAATAAGCTGTGTATGGTCTGTAAGTTTTAATACTAAGTCAAGTTCAAAAAGTATCTTTAGTGATGTTCTAAATATGAATATGAATTGCTTAATGCCTTATTTGGCATTCTTGTTATTTAACCTGCTTTTGACGTGTTTTGACTATTAAACTGTAAAGTCTTTCACTGTTTAGATTTCCTCACACTCCCACTGCATATACTATTGTTACCATACATTTTTCGAATTTTCTGAAAGAGTCTATTCAGTCATAATCATTGTAGACAATGTCAGTATGCGGGGATTTGGAGTACAGTAAGTATACACAATGTTACCACATCTTTCACAATCATGTACTTAAAATATTCATGAATTATTTTTAAAAACCTACAAAATTGTATTCACAATTGTGACACTTCTACCAGTGCCTGAAATCATCAGCTATATCTTGTTTTTCTTTTTTCACTTTTCTTCTATTCAACGTCACATTAAATTGTATACTCTGGCTGTCTCTGATTAAAATCTCCCTGCTAATATATAGTTCTCTCATTGCTGTTCATTATATATTATACGTTTCCTTTCCCAAAATGAAATCACTGGGTTTTTGGTATATTTTAGTATTACTTCCACTGCTTAACTTTAGTATATAGATTTCTTAGCAAACAACCTTGTAATTATCAGCTTACTTTTAACCTAGCTTTCTCTTGAACAAATTTTCTACATCCACTGTTCACCCCATTTACCCACTTTGGTTTCTGATACATTTGTAACTATCTGGTGACTTCAAAAACTGATATTTTATGGTATTCAACGGTAATACTAATGACAAAGCTATCAATATTTTAGTATAGGACGTTTGGAAATCTATATATTTCTACCAGCAAAAGGAACTAAATAAATGAACTAGAACATGTATGAAAATTATGTCTGGATGTTAAATGTATACATATGAACAATATGGAAATATCACTAAATAGATATAATTAATGCCGCTTTAACAGAATAATATTTTTATAATGTTAAAAAATAAAGAATACCTTTTGTTTTCCACTATTAATGCGTTAGAACTGTTTGTTCCCTTTATTACATGTATTGGTCAGAGCTACATTAAGACATATCTTCCCTTATCTCAACTTCCATACCATGTTACCTAGCCTCTGCTTATGAAATATCACTTTCCACTTTACAGTTATTTTCAAAACTCTTATTTCCCCTACCAGACTGCCACCTCTTTGAGGAAAAGGTATATCTTAAGTTTGGCAAATCTGACTGAACATAGCTTGCTATTTTTGCCAAAATACGTATTTTCCTATGAATCAACTTTACAAAATAAAATAATATCTCAAATCAGCATGCAATGTTCATTTCACATGATTAAACGTGTTCCCATGATCCTAGAATCTTGTTAACTCTTTAAAACAAATTTATTCTTAATTAAGAGCTTCCCGACTATTTTAAAAGTGGAAATATAGCGAAAATCCAGTCTCAAGATAAATTTTTTTAAGAATCCTTTAGAGGAAGAAATATTGTCATTTTGTGAATTCTGCTAAAGAGGGACTGGAATGGAGTTGTTTTTTTTTTAACATCTTTATTGGAGTATAATTGCTTTACAATGGTGTTATCACAATTCTTTTTAATAATATTATGTAATTTAATATCCAGGTGATTTGAATAAACTGGCATTGCCTTGGGAAAAGTTTTATCTTCTAATATACATTCACACACAAATTGTATCCACACTTGATGGGACTATGTACCTTATTAGCTATTATTCACCTCTTTGGGTATATGAAAGATACACTTCTCGATTTCTTAAAACAATGTCCAAAGAGATGACAGTTTTCTCCTTTGGAGCATATACACTACTTGAAGCATGATACTTATTTCAGAAATACCTTCACCTTTTAAAAATAATTGATCTCAGTGGAAAAGTAATTTTCCACTCTATCCAATATGCCTACATTTCATCTTGAGATTAATATATCCTGAACTCTTTTTGACAAAGGATCGCCACAGAATCCTAGAGTAAGATCTCAAAAATAGTGGGAAAAGTAACAAATACAGAATGCCTAAAACTCTAACATAAATTCTTCAAAGGATTTTTATGGACGTCACAGGCAGAAGTGATAAGATGCCTCTCAGAAAACATGAATAATTATCTGACAGAGATCTAATGAAATCATTAAAAGACTAATAATAATATGTAGAAAACTATAATCTCGCATTTGCTAAGTGTTTTTCCAAGGATATAGCTGTAATGCTTATATAAATGTATATTTTTATAATATGAAAACACTACTACATAAACCCCGAGTTCCCTACCTCAACTCTAAAAATACAAAGTACGTCTAGAGACTTTTAGTGCCCTATGTCAATAGCTCTTCTTGAATCCTCTGCGCTGTGATCAATAATTCTCCAACCATTAGTGAATCTGCTCCATGACTCATCAGAAATGATCTACAAAGTTAATGGGGATGACTGTCCCCCGCAGGTTCCACACATGCATTGACACTAATGGCAGTTATGCCTCCTGTAGGTGGGGGACAGATTCAAGATGGCACCAAGCCGGGAGGCAACTCTTCCGAGATTCTCCATAAAACTTGCTCCCTTCCCCGCCCCACCCCCACCAAAGAAGAACTCACTGCATCCAACCTGTCTTATATTTTTGGTATCCTTCAAGGAAATAAAAGTAAGCGTATGTTATATGGATGCAAAAGAACCACGTTTTTTTTCAGTTTAACACTCACTGTGCATGGCAAAATGTACTTCGGTTTTGAAAATATCTGAAAGGAATGTTTCCAGGTCCTAGGCCATTGTGTTTTGTTCACCAGTCAGATGCTTTCTCAAAATGTGTTCATATTATAAAGACAAGGTCTCTGTGTATAGGATTCCTCAAAGCCCAGAACATTACTACAGAAACGTATTCTTACCTCTCCTAACATTCAAAACAATGCCCTCTTCCCTCCAGGTGAAAAATCTTTCTTTCTTGTGAATTCATTAATCCTCGATTAACTTACAGTCAGGAGTTTGGACTTATTTGGGGTTTTATTCTCTAAAGGTGGAAAGTCACAGCAAAGGAAAATATATATGAAGCATTTGAAGATAATTGCTATTTACTGAAAACTCTATTTTAAAATTTAAAAATAAATTTTAGTGACTCGTTTGTGTTTGGTAACTTCAGGACAATGATAACTATAGTGTCTCTAAAATGTTCCTAAGTAGCAATCATACTCTATTCTGGCCTTTGAGAGGTGTTAAGACTCATCCCCTAATTATAAGCCTTTTCTCTGTTATAAACTAAATAGTAGTTTTGAGGATACAAAAATAGATGTTAGGTGGTGTGTTTTCTCAAATTTTGGTTACAATGGATAAGAAAGATGAGGTATTCCTATGTATAATAAACTTCTTTAGCTTGTAAAAATAAAAATCCTTTTTATTGTGTTTTGACCAGCAAACTCCTTAGGCTTTCTACCAGAATAGTGCTTTCTTGCGTTATTCTAGAACAGCCCTGTCCAATAGAAATACAATGCAAACCACACTTGTTATTTTAAGTTTTCTAGTAGCAGTATTTTTTAAAACGTGAAAAGAAACACGTGAAATTAATCTAACAATATATTCTACTGAAACCAATATATCCAGAATATTATCCCTGCCACATATAATCAATATAAAAAATAGTATCAGATGTCTTATATTCTTTCTTTTGTACAAAGTGTTCAAAATCGAGTACGTATTGTACACTTAGAGCAAACCTCAATCCAGAAAACCACATCTCAAGTGCTCAATAGTCACATGTGGCCAACGGCTACTGTACTGGACAGCACGTTCTAGATTCCAAAAATATGAAGCTTTTTGGCCTAAAAGGCCACACACTTTAAAATCTCCCTATGTAACATCCTCTGTGATCGGTATTGCCATTAGGATTTTATATTGAACCAAATATTTAAGTGACTATATTTCACTTCCTTCTTCTGCTCCCCTGACCTTCATATCTACGGCCCACCCTGATGCCTCAGAGTGTAAGAAACCCCAATCACCTATTCTTTTCATCTTCTTCTAAGCAAGATCTGAGATATTCTCTAATCTCTGCATCTTCTATCACCAAGCAGAAAGCCAGAAGGTGCAGCAAGGCTATTCTCTCTGTTTCCATAAATAGATATATCAAATACAGGCCTAATGTATGGCGACAATGATAAATGCAAGGGCGATTTTTTTGCTTACAGTAAAGACAGGAAATTTTATATAAAAAAGTAATACACCCTTCCTCAATCAGAAATACGATTTTACTCCCTCCCTCCCCCGCCAGGAGAAACCTTGAGATATTCTGTTCTTGTTCTGGAACAGAACCCAGTGTTTCATTTCATACGAATTCCGTGCCCAGAGGAAGAACAGAATGTTGGAATCAAAATTTAATGAATTCAACTTGGAGTCTAAGTTTGCCCCAAATGTGGAAATGTAAACACAAGCAATAATATCTCAAACCATAAAACACTTTGGATTCTCTGTTGGCATGGCTGCATAGAGTATCACACACGATGTGTATCTGCACACAAATTTGTTCTTAGTTACGTGAGGAAAAAAAAATTAAACTAGGCACATGTGAGGTTTTCTGAGTCTCTTAGTAATAATACAACCTGATTATTACGTCTTTAGTGACACTGTAATTATAGACGAATGGATAAACAGGTTTTCTGGTGCTGACCCAACTTGTTCCTTAAAACACAAAAGGCAACTTTTGCAAGGAAACCCCCCACTGAACAAATAAAACTAAAAGCTTTGTCTACCTTTTGAAAGAAGGCCTAACAACACGCTAGTAATCCAAAAAAAAATTCACCCCCGTGCAAATACACAACACTGATGAAACTCAGAAAGCTGGAGATTTCCTAAAACACAGTTCGGAGCTGTAGTTGTCACCAACTTTAAGAAAGCAAAGATACAAGTGACAACAATGTGCTTTCACAGGCTACAAAATAACTTTATTCAGAGTCTCCAGCTATAGCACCGTATCTAATACATTCTAAGGACTGAACTAAGTATTCCTGGGATAAATTTTACAGTCTTTGAACTTTCATTTTAACTTGTCTCAGTGATAACATTTTATCTCAACAGCAAGACAGGGAGCAACACCAACGCTCTCAGGAACCCACAGAGATAACATGGAGTGGCTCACTTATGCTGGTATAGAATAGTTACGTACTAACTACCCTCTGGGTATAAACAGGCACTGTGTTCAAACCCAGGAGGGGGGAACACCGTGTCCACTGGTGTAGTATTTCAAAGCACATTGCAGACGGCCTGCAAATCCAAAGGCATTAATTATGACTTCTCTCTCACTGTATTAATTTGTTTGAGAAATTCCTCCGAGTAGGACAGAGTTTACCATCCATTTGCTATCGGCTTGTGCCTGGGCTGGTGGGCACGCAAAGTAAAGGCAGTGGCAATAACCTTTCTGGCAGCTTCTTACTCAATCTTAATCCTAGGGAAGTGCACTCCACGGAAATACAGCACAGAATCCTAGTAGCCGCATATTCTCCCGGCCCAGGAGAGATTCAAGAACACAATTACTCTTCCAGCTTCACCACTGTAGTTGTAAAGTGCTGTGAGAGGGGCAAGCATAAGCTCCACCATATACCTGCTCGTGTTACAGGCTCTGGAATCAAAGTATTCTCACATGACACATTACTACCAATAACAGATTCCGGCTCCGTTTAAAAAAAGAAAAGGGGTGGGGGGGGGGGGAGGCCGCGCTACATATTTGTCCTGCTTTTGTCTAAAAAACCAGAACCCAAGTCCTAACTACTTTTCATTCTTTTCAACCTTTCATGAAAGCAATTCAGTCCACTAACTGCGGCTCCACCCTGAGAGCGCCTATACTTACTTTTCTTACAGTTTTTGAGTGACGCACTACAAAACGATGGGAAAAAAAAAAAAGAGCCCTCTCATGCAGGGCTTCTTCCGCCCTGTAAACTTGGCAAAAGGCAAACTGGACTGAAATACAGCACTCTCCATATAAGGAAGCCCAGCTAAACATGTCATGCGTAATTTATGGGTAGCAGGCAGAGAATTAACCTTTGCGTGCACATATTTGGCCCAGATGAAAACCGGGCTGGATGGCAGCCCCAGGGGCAGGGATGCGGGATCTCTTGGGAGAAACCGTGGCTCCCATCGGATGGACTCGCATCTCCCCCCGACAAAGGTCGTTAAGTTGTAAGTACACTTCCACGCACCTGTTTCTTTTATCCGCCACCACCACCACCACCCCCCTTCTTTCTTTCTCTTTCTTTCTCTTAGGCTGCCAAGTGGGAAGCTGGCAGTGCTGACAGTGTCCGCAGAGCCCAGAGAAGGGCTCCTCGCAGCTGGGCTGCAGCTGCAACCTCCCGCTTTCCCTCTAGCTCGAGATGGTGTGTGATAGGAAACCATCCAGCGTGCTGAGCCGGCCCAAGCGTCCTCTCACTTCCTCCTTCAGCCATGTACAGCCCCGAAAGAACACGAACAATGCAGAGCAGCAGACCAGCGCTAGCAAACTGTGAAAATGGAAACTTACCTCTCACATTTTTTTTTCAGAGGCAGCCCGACTGCCGAGCGAGTGCCCAAGGCATTGTGGGAGTCATGATTCCAAGAGGCCCGCGATTTAAAATTGAACTTGTCAGTTCCCGGTCACGGGAGCATTGTGAGCGCCACAACTCATTCAGCTGCAGTGAAAAGACTGTTGCATGTCGCTGTGCAGCCTCTTATCGCCGAGGTCTGGTTTCCGCTGCTGCTGCGCGGCCCCTCCCCCGCCGGCCCAGCCCCACCAGGAAGCCCTGGGCGGACTCGTCGAGCCCCGGAACCCACGCGGCGGCGAAAAAAACGCTCTTCAACTTTCCGCCGCCCCTCGGCTCTGCTCCCCCGCCACCTCGTCGCCCCTCAACCAAACAAAGTCCGCTGGGGGTGGTCGTTGCCACCCGCCGACCGGCGCGGAGAGCAAAAGGAAACCCGAGCTGGAGCTGGCGAGGTGCATCCCCGCCGCCTCCCGGTGGTATCTTCCATCTTATACGTTCAGCATTATAACCTCCGAGCTATAGTGCAGAGAGGACGCACCGCTACTACTTTCTGCTCCTTCCGACTGGCTGAGCCGACAAATCGGTTCGTTGTTGAAAGAGGCCCGTGGATGGGACTTGGTAAGGCAGCCGGCAAGGTTAGACTGAAGGTGAGTCTCAAAATCAGGATAAAACAGTAGCAGCTGGTGGGGCTGCCGCGTTAAAATGCACCACACAGTTTTTGAACCTGATGGCCCACAGGCGGGAAAGACATCCGCACGACTGCCAGTGTGTATCTTTCTCCAGTAACAGGGTGTCCACGGTTTTGGAATTCCTTAGTAAAACTTACTGTCACACAAGCACGAACACTCACATACCGGCTTCCCATCTACTTTGTAAATAATATTTGGAATGTGAAATCCCCTTCCTTCCCAACTCTGCATTATATGATTTATAGAAAGAAGAACCCCCTCTTTCAACATAAAATATTCATTTTCTGAAATACTGTAATAGTCCAAGGCAAATAAGTCATATCATTGCTGGAACAAAGGAAACCACAGCCCCAAATCATAATTCACTGGGTGTCGTAAGATGGAACTTGCCTTCACTTTGAATAGAAAGAATCCTGGACTATCATTATGTGATCAAGTTTTAGAGATTGGCGCGGGGCGGGGGCAGAACTTCCTTTGGATTTAGGGAATAACTTGTTCAATGACGATTCTAATTAAAAACATTTTTTTCCATGTTTTGGACACAGTTTAGGACCAAATGCTAGCTACTGTGCGATGTACTTCCTACAAGTTTGTTAGGCTGTGTTAGAGAGGGTGGGGACAGCTTCAGGAGGAGAAGGAAAAACATCATGAAAGGTGCTAAAATACAAAAATACTTCTAGAGGCATTAATAACAGACTTGCGATCTCGACCCTTGGCTAGGTCCACAAAACACTGAGTTAATATTGTGCACTGCTCCCTTCCAGAACAAAGAAATTAATTAGATGGTGCCACTTCTCAGTGTTAATCATTGAAAAGTACCCAAGTGCACACACAGTGGAAGCAAATTTAAAAGGAAACCGACACTTTCTCAGAGAACAGGGATGGGCATTCTCTATCTGCCAATTGGTAGCTACCCCAAGCTATGAGGACTTCTTTTCTTCTAATTCAGCATTCATTTCAACAACTACATCAAGTGCCTGCTATGCCAGAGATTCAAGAATGGATAACACAGAGTTCCTACCCTCAAGGATAATACCTCTACCAAGGAAGAGGCTACTGAAGAGAAAAATAAACCAATTAATTCCACCTGAAGGATAAATGCTAAAATGATGAAGGCAAGCCCAAGATGGGCCTGAGTAGATTCAAGAAGGCTTCCTGGAAGAGTGACTTTAACAGGTCCCTTGAAAGGTGTGTAGCAATTAGTAAGATAAAGGGAATTGAGTCCAGGTCCACTGGAGAAAAGAGCCTGGCAAATACAGTGGACCTGCCAGTCTTTCTGTTAGAAGTGCAAGCCGGATACTTATAGGAGAGTGGCAGCAAATGAGCTAAAAGTAGGTCTGTGTTAATCCAAGGGTCTCAACTTTACTCTGAAAACTGTGATGATCTAGATGAGTTTACACAGCAAGGAGATAGGTGAAATTTGGACTTGCATTTCAGAAAGATCCTGTAGCAGCAGCTTGGAGGGTGAATGGGAGTGTAGGGTGGAGGCCGATGGAAGAAGGGTGAATGGGTGTGGACAGACTGGAAAAATGACTCATGCAGGGAATGAGGAAGGGAGGAGACTCCCAAGTCCCTGGCTAAGCCTACTGGATTGTTTGCTACTTGCTTTTTAATTTCTCCAGTTTGCCTCCATTCTCCTTGACAATAGACCTTGACTTCTAAGCTGGGCCACCTATGCCTGTGCCGGCAGGTGGGTGCCCTCACTGGCTTCCATGTGCCTCTCCTCAGAATGTCCAGTGAACCGCTGAGGGCTAATCCTGGTTGTAGGAACTTATTTTCAATTGTTCTCAGACCCTTGCAGACTTCCAGGTTAGAGCTTTGGTGTTCTTCTTTCATGTGGGTTAGAAAATTCGCTGTTGGGAGCAACATGGTGAAAAACAAGACTTTGAACCTGTGTGGTGCAAGAGTGGAAATTATTTTTCCACTTCAGCACTGGAGGAGGGGAGACGTTCTGGGAACAAAAGAAAAATTGAAGCCGAGACAAATTTTCTGCTCCACTGAACAGAATACAAAGAAATACAAGAAAGACCCTTGAATGTTAGAAACAGTAGAATAAACATCCTAGTAAATGACAAAGAAGAGAGGAAAAAATGTTATTTCACATAAGAAAACTCATACAAAACAATGGTCAACCTAGGACTCCAAAGTGAGTCAAAATAAATGATGATATAAAACTTCATTGCCACTGGTTTAGCTTAATTTATTATCATTGATAATACTATAACATGAATAATGACATGTAACATTTTGAAGCAGTGCAGCAAACACCAGATCATATGTTAAAAATATTAAATCATGTTGCCAGCTTTCAACTACCAGTGGCATTCTAACCACATTTCAAATTGTGGAAATTATTAAAAAATCATTATAGTAATAAAAAGTAAATAGTTCCCATTTATAATACCAATCATATTCCCTCAGTGCTAGGATAGCATTATGGTTTCTCTTCTATGAAGTGTAGTGTTCATAGTTCATAGGCTCATGAGTAAGTATATCTATAAGTATAAAAAGAATGTCATTTGTGGGTGGAGAGGGAAATTATAGAAAACAATTTCAGATGAAATAAAACTACATTTTCAGATAAAGGAAAGAATATTCACTGCAGTTTCCTGAAATATTTCAGACCATTCAAGTCTTAATTATACCAATGAATCCCAATAGAAATACAGTTAAGGAATATGGTTTTCAGAGATAACATCAGCTACCTGGTTTACAATAACACAGATAAAGGAAATGGTAGCATTTATCTTTTTCATTCAAATGAGAGTCTTTATGGCACTGTGTAAGCGTGTGTGTGTGTGTGTGTGTGTGTGTGTGAACTGTATCTTTCTTGTCCTACACACCACATTTCTTTTTTTACATCTTTATTGGAGTATAATTGCTTTACAATGGTGTGTTAGCTTCTGCTTTATAACAAAGTGAATCAGTTATACATATACATATGTTCCCGTATCTCTTCCCTCTTGCGTCTCCCTCCCTCCCACCCTCCCTATCCCACCCCTCCAGGCGGTCACAAAGCACCGAGCTGATCTCCCTGTGCTATGCGGCTGCTTCCCACTAGCTATCTACCTTACGTTTGATAGTGTATATATATCCATGCCACTCTCTCGCTTTGTCACAGTTTACCCTTCCCCCTCCCCATATCCTCAAATCCATTCTCTAGTAGATCTGTGTCTTTATTCCTTACACACCACATTTATAGCTCAGGAAGCTCTCACTGCTGTCCAAATATTTGCCTTTTCTGCCCCTCCCCCAACAAATCATCTAAATGAAAATATCCCAAGGTACGCTTCTTAAAACTCGAAATATGAAAAGGTCTTGAATCACAGATCTAGGAATACTGTTATTATACCAGAGTAAAGAGAATCCATTACAAGATAGTGTCAAAACTGGGACCCAAATTCAGGCCCCATGATTTTTGACCCATGTTTAAATATAGATGGTTAAGAGAAGAAGCTGCTGGAAGGCAGTGAAGAATTGGAAACACTTTCATATGATGAATCTATTTTAAGTACATGCATTAAATATATCTCCATTCAGTTTCACAGCAGGGAAGGGGGTGGAAGCATTCTTCTGTAGCCTGGATTCAAACTTGTTCAGATATCTGAACAAATATACTTAATAGAATTGTGTGAATTTAGTTTATCTAAATTTAGTTTAGGACCTTTATATATTTCACATATCAAGTAAGTTTTTAAAATTATGCCTAGTATTTAAATATAAATAATATATATTCTATTGTGTGTATATATAGTATGTTATATAATAGAACATATTGCATATATAATATATATACCACTTAATGTACAAAACACATAAATGTAAAAATATATAAAACCAATATATTTGTCTTAAAATGTTTATAAAGATTAAAACTGAGTTAAAATATTAATTTTATCATGCATTTTTCAATTAACCTATTTTACCTAAAAGTTGAATCTAAATCTTCATTATAATCATTTTAGTATCTAGAAATAGGGAAATAGAAAGCAAATACGTTTCAGAATTAAAGGTTTAGAACCACAGAATTTTAGTAGAGAATGGACATTAGAGCCCATCTGGCCCTGTTCCCTTATTAGACCAGAAAATACTGTATAAGTAAATTGGAACCATGACAGAGAAGAGCTAGCATCAATGTCTTCTGATTCAGGCCATTTATTTTCATCATTTTCTTAAAGACACTAGGACAACAAGAATATAGGCATAAGTGCTCCCCAAGTTTAATGTGAAGAAGAGCCACATTAGATTTCTAGGAATATAATTCTTTCCTCCTCTATTTCTTCCTTGTTTTTTCTTTTTTTCTCCTTTCCATTTTTCCATCCTTCCTTCCTTCCTTCCTTACAGAAAACACATTCACACAATGCCTCTGTTTCACAAATGTTCATGGAGTATCCACTGTGTTAAGTAAGTCCTGTTCTAGGCAGTATGGTTACAGAAATGAACGACACATCCCAATCACTTCCTTCAAGGAGTTTACAGTCTCTTAGAGGGAGACAGGCACTAAACAAGTAAAGAATAAATATGTAGAAAAAGATAAATATCTGAGGCAATTTCAGATGGAGGTAAGTACTATGAAGTAAAAGAAAGCAGGTTGAGGGGAAAAGGAGGGGAGGCTGTGTTTGTTAAACAGGATAGTTGGTCAAGGATTGAGATGGTCAGAAGTAGGCAGAGCCGTGGGAACTGTAGGTCTAGAACCTTGAATCCTGAGCTCATGCTAGGGCTGGAAATCCCATGACTGATAAAAAACGAATGGGATACCTAACCTCAAGGAGTTTACAGTCCAGTGAGAGAATCGATGAATCTTAATAAAATTAATCACACTCAAAATGCAAAGCTCCAATCATGATAATTTTGCTCAGCGGGAACCATTGACATGTTTGGTTATATTGGAGTTGGGGGGGCCAGTATAATTGGCACAGGATCCAGATTTGCTTTTCACGGAGATAACTAGATTATACTTGACTGCTGTGTACAGGAGCCTGATAGTCTAATCGCAGAACGGAACACAGGCGATACACCGCCGCTGAGAAGGAGAGCAAACCAGAAGAGTGGGCTCTGGCCAGGACAGCAAAGGCAGCAAATGGCTGAAGACCTGAGAGAAGAGAGTGATTTAGTTGCCTATAGCAGTGAGATACAGTAAACATTAGAATCTTCCATCTCAGAGCTGAAGAGAATCCATAAGATGACCAGCTCCAGGCCTTGAGAGAAGTGAAATGTGTGTGTGTGTGTGTGTGTGTGTGTATGTGTGTGCGTGAGAAAGAGAGATTTATTTCTTCCCTCAAGTCAACACAGGATAGAAAACTCAAAATTTCTGAAGACAGAACATTTTCATAAAATTCAGCAGTGATTCCAGTTCCCAGAAATAGACACTGATAATATTAGTTTACTTATTTCCAGGTTTTCCTCAACACATTTTTTTACACAATTGTTATTGTACTACATGTACAATTTTGTGCTGTTTTTTTCCCCACTTCACCTCATAATATAACTTTATAAAGCAAATAATATCTCCATGTCATTCATATTCATTAATAATCCTCATTTGTCACATAAAGTAACAGAGACTGGAGAATTGACCCCTGACCAAAACCTCACAGTTAATAAGGGGTCAAGCCTCCTGCCCCACAGTGCAGCATTTCTGAGCCTACGTCCCAGATCCTGAAGTCATGTGTCTAATGTGTAATACATTTCTATACATTCTTATCTAGGATATACACACTGTCTTCTAATACAGACTGTCATTAAGGAAAAGAAAATGTACACTAATGGTCTTTTAATAAGTAAAAATGTTACAAAAATAATTATGAAACAGATACCAGAAGGTCAAAATGGACATATTACCTATATTATGTTACCTTACAATATATAATTACATGTAATATTGTGAAATATTTTCTACCATCTCATAAAATGGTGTGCTGTGGTTTAGCAGAGAGTCTCCTTGTAATCTTTTAAAAACAGTATCTATTAGATCTAACAGTATAAATGTTATAGTGTAACTATCTTATGGACTGTAATCCAAACATTTCTACATGTTAACTCTGTTCTATGTAGAATAAAAGCATCTGGAAAATGTGGCCATTGCCTCATTTCTTCCTAAATGCAAAAAAAAAAAAATTGAAATTGTCAATAGCAAGGTTGATTTTTCTTTTTCTAAACATCCACTGTATCTGTCTACTCATTTATTTCTGAAGTTCCTTTCTTTTGGCTTCTATGATATTCCACATCCTTCTTTCTTCTCATTCCTTTGTGTGGGTTTTCTCTCTCTGGATGTTTTGTCGGCATCTCTTATTCCTGCTTCCCCTTCTGTTTCCAGAAATTACCTTCAGACCATGTTTCAAGTGATGTCCTAAAGCAGGGGTCCCCAACCCCTGGGCCACGGACCAGTACCTGTCCATGGCCTGTTAGGAACCTGGCCGCACAGCAGGAGGTGAGTGGCAGGCGAGCGAGTGAAGCTTCTTCTGTATTTACAGCCGCTCCCCATCGCTCGCATTACCACCTGAGCTCCGCCTCCTGTCAGATCGGTGGTGGCATTAGATTCTCATAGGAGTGTGAACCCTACTGTGAACTGCGCATGTGAGGGGTCTAGGTTGCGCGCTCCTTATGAGAATCTAATGCCTGATGATCTGAGGTGGAGCTGAGGCGGTGATGCTAGCGCTGGGGAGCGGCTGCAAATACAGATTATCATTAGCAGAGAGGTTTGACTGCACAAACACCATAATAAATCCGTTGCTTACAGACTCATATCAAAACCCTATCAGTGAGTAGCAAGTAAAAAGAAGCTCAGGGCCCCCACTGATTCTGCATTATGGTGAGTTGTATAATTATTTCATTATATATTTCATTATATATTACAATGTAATTGTATAATATATATATTATTAAAATGTAATAATAATAGGAATAAAGGGCAGAATAAATGTAATGCTCTTGAATCATTCTGAAAAACCATCGCCCCTCCACCCCTCCCCGGCCTGTGGAAAAATTATCTTCCACAAAATCAGTCCCTGGTGCCAAAAAGGTTGGGGAGTGCTGTCCTAAAGGGACTTCTGAATAAGAACAACTTTTGTCACATGAATAAATGGTGGGAGCTTCGTATACACATCTTTTTTCTCTTCTTCCCTCTTTGCCTTGTTCAGTAGTGTGGGAACTAAGCAGTACGGTCATAAATTAATTCTAATGTCTTAATGTAGGCATCAGGGTGCACCCGGCTGCTCCTTGATTCATTCAACAGATATTTACTGAGCATTACGTCTCAAGAGTTAAACGGCACTGGGGACATGGAAATTAAGATCTCTTCGAGGTGCTCACAGTCTAATCTAGTAGAGGGGGATAGACCTAGGGAAAAAACCCCTGCACATTTGGAAAAGAGTGTAGCAAGTGAAATAATTCAGTTAAACCCATGTGCCAAGCAGATGGCAAAGAGGATAGGGCTGGGCAAGGCCTTGCTCCTCATAGACTCCCAACCAGCCGGCAAATGGTATAATTACCTGGCACATGTTAAGTGCTTGACGGCAGAAAGAAAGACACCGAAAAGTCAGGAAGAGCCATTAGACAGACAAGCGACGTGACAGTAGGAACACTTTAACAAATCATTGCCCTAGCAACGTGAGGGGAAGTTTTTCTTATTTTTCATGCTGCCATTATGTAAAGCCTACTGAGTGTCAAGTCTAGTTCCCAGACGCTGTGGCTGCAGACAGGCAGGCTTCCTCACCCTGCCCTCAAAAAACTCCAGGCCGCCCTTGCAGCCCTTGCAACTCTCTCTCTCTCTCCTTGTTTCCCCCAGACCTTCAATAGTAAATCCCCAACTAGGTGATAGGAGATTATCTGATTAAAGTCATTCACACTAAGGCGAGAATGAGGCTTAATCCTTCAAAAGTGTTTGCTCTGACAAAAGGACAGCTTGTTAACCCTAATGAACTGCTAATAGGCAGAAGTTAGAGGGCTCTATGGATCTCTCCTCCTCACTTTCCCAGACTCCCCCAACCCCACGTCCTTGGCTTTCTATTTCCCCTCCTGAAATAAGGGAAACTGGTGAATTCAGCAATATGATGGATTCCTATTACACACATTATCTCTTTGAACCCTCACAAGAGACGTGTGAGATAGCATTTGTGAGGCCCTCCTAGAAATGAGGAGACTGAAACTAGGGCAGTGGTTCTTGACTTTGGCTACATTTTGGATCTATAGAGTGCAACCGTCTATCTCTGGGTTGCAATTAAATCAGAATTTCTGGGAGTGGCACCCACGCACCATTTTTTTTTTTAATATCCTCAAGGTTTTTATTTATTTATTTTTGGCTGTGTTGGGTCTTCGTTGGTGTGTGTGGGCTCTCTCTAGTTGCGGTGAGCGGGGGCTAACTCTTCGTTGTGGTGCACCGGCTTCTCATTGCAGTGGCTTCTCTTGTTGTGGAGCACGGGCTCTGGGTGCGCGGGCTTCAGTAGTTGTGGCACGTGGGCTCAGTAGTTGTGGCTCGCGGGCTCTAGAGCACAGGCTCAGTAGTTGCGGTGTATGGGCTTAGCTGCTCTGTGGCATGTGGGATCTTCCCGGACCAGAGCTCGAACCCGTGCCCCCTGCATTGGCAGGAGGATTCTTAACGACTGCACCACCAGGGAAGTCCCCACCAATATTTTTTTTAAGTTTCTCAGGTGATCCCGCTATACAGCCAAGGTTTCCTACTGCTGAGCTAGAGTTTATGAAATAAAATCCCTCAGAATCAGTGGCAATGTATGGACCTGCTCTGTTCCCTCCCCTTGGCAAGTTTGTCTGGCACGATAGAAACAGTGTTCTCTACAGGAAACATTATCTCAAATCGAGTTTAGGTTTGCCCACATGCATGTAGAAATGCAGGAGGCAGGCTAGTTGTGGGGAGGTTAGATGCTGCGGCACCTTTGTCATGCACCTGGTTGGACATGATGCTCCTTAGGCCACCAAAATATGTCTCACTTTGTACCACGTAAGCATCAGTGACCTGTGGGCTTAAAAACAAGCTAGAGAAACAATCAAGCCCACACAGAGGATAATCCTACATGTTCTATAAGGCTTAGGTTGCTGTTTGCTTAAAATTCTATACCCTGCCTCTTTCTAAGAAATTGTTGAGAATGACATCAGGGCCTCTGAGTATCCTGGGCCACTTCCTTTTGGGTTTATTTATATCAGACTAAAGAAAAAAATATATATTCTAGAATATATACATATATGTATATGCATACCTATATATGAAAATGTTATATGAATATACACATATATATGTATATATATACTTTTTAGAAATAAAAAGTCTTTGGCAAATTTTAGTATGTTTTATAAATTCACTCAACAAACTAACATAGTTAAATCATAAATACAAATAAATTAATAGGACATTTCTCATTTGAATCTCATTTGCGGGTAATGTTACAAGTCTTAATTTACTGTCTTTGTGAATGTGCCGTCAGCCAGAATGTGGCTCTCCTGGCCACACCTGGCTGGACTCAAATGCCTGTATTTCTGTCACCGGCTTAGCAATGAGTAACTGCTGACAGGACCTGATCCCATCTAGCCTTCTCAGTAATTTATGTATTTCTAGACAATGTTGAACATTCTTCTCCCTTTCAAACTTTTCTGGCCGTAGGCCACCAGCTCACTGGTAACTGCTGCATTTTTCCCTCTAAGTCGTTTTGCTGTCAACTTTCCTATCTGGTCCACAAATAGTCACTGAGCACCTGGCATAATTCTGGACTTTCCTGGAATCTGAGGCTACAGGGTGTGTAACACTGGACCCCAAGCCTCTTGAAACATACAGTCCCACAGGGGCAATAGATATGAAATAATAAGTAATTATAATCAATTAAGTAAACAATACAAATTTGCAAAGTGTAGTGAAAGGGAAGGAAAAACATGTGAATAGGTGAATCTAAACTCAAAAGACAGACAATTATTATTTTTATGATCTCCCCTTTATTTCACTGAATTCAAACATCTGAAATTATAGCTCTGTGAGAGCCATCACAGTACTTAAACTACACATCTACACTGCTTGAATTCCTCCTCATTTGTAAGACAGAATTCTATTACTGGTTGTGTGAAACAGTGACTTTATTTCTGTTAAGATGAAGGGTGTCCACCACACAGCCCCCGAGGGCAAGGTTTAAAGAAATCTCTGACTGATCATTACTACTCTGCCCTTGCTGTGTTCTTTGGTGTTTACTTTCATTCATTTCCTGGGTTTAATCTTTTAAGGCTATGACATCTACAGACAAAGCCAGCTTCTCTCTCACACTTTTGGAGAGTATAGTATGTCAGCTTTTGAATTAATATATGAAAATCCACTTGTATTATCTTTGTTTTTGTCAAAGTTACAGGACTTTTTTATCCTTGTTTCTGATGTAAAAATTTTCTTTACTATTGCTGGATATAAAAGGTAATATGTGCTTATTTTAAACAATGTATCAAGTGCCTTTGATAGGAGTTTATTAATTCTGTTCAGGTGCCACCGTAAAGATGTTTATGCATGATTATTCTAGACTAGCAATAGAGTGGTGGTGTACAACTCCTACCCACATGCTTACTCCCATGCACAATGTAACTTCCTTCCACAGCTTCAAGACGCCCACGTTCCTGCAAAAAAAAGCACTTTCCTACCTGTCATTTAGTCTTTACAATTAAATAAAGAAAAAAGTAACTGTATAAAAGAGGCTGGCCACCCAGAGCCTCTCTTTTCATAAAGTCTTTCTTCTCTAAAGATACTCTTAATTACAGACTTAGCCAGAACAGTTTTTCTCCTTGTGATGACTTTGAAGTCTGTTTATTCTTACAATATACTGGTAGGTCTTTCTTGGAAGAAGCTGTAAACACTTCGTCAGGTCCCTAAATACTGAAAACTCTACATGGTCCCTGGGAAGTTAACTCAGATTAGACTTAAGCTTGTAGAAAAGGGCACATTTGTCACCAAATATCCAATTTATGTGAGGCACCCAAATTATCAGGAAAACGGAGTACATGGATGACACTTGGCACACATTTGTTTATCTTCCTTACCATGATGGAAGAAGACAACTGAAGCAAGTCCATTTCATTTATGACTAACTTACTGGGCGACTAAAGGGAACACACTGTCTACTTTGGGGTTATTGGCAACAGGTATATACATGCCAAATATGACACATGGGCCAGTTTCCACTGGCAACAGTCACGGCTGCTGCCACCTTGCCCCTCTGCCTGTGCTGTTGCATGCTCTTGAAACAAGGCATATCCGTCTCCCCAGCCTCGTGCAATGACCTGTGTTTGCACCACACTCTTTAGAAGAATCAGGTTAAACAACGGGGGTTAATTTTTCCAAAGCTGCTGCTCTGCCCATGACCTTGGCTCCTGTGAGATAAAAGAGTCTTTGGAGTCTACTAGACATGAGATTATGGACAGTCTCTCCAAGTCTCAGTTTCCTGTGAACTTAAAACGTCTACCTCATAAAATTGTGCTGATGAATGACTTCATGAGAATTAACCTAACATGAGTGAGGCATTTGATAAGTTATAGCTACTGTTATTATTTTAAGTGGATAGTAATTACAAATTTAAAAATCTAGAATATTTAAAGAACAAGCTCAGTTTAAACTTCAAGTCTTTTCAAAATATGGGGATTAAAATCACATTACAACTTTAAGAAATTTACAGCTATTTTTCACAAAATGAAAAGACAGCTCCTCTTACAGTTTTTTGAATAGACAGGTAGGATGTAATTAAAAAGGGAATCCCAGATGTTCCCTGGAATGATAAACAGGCACTTGAGAAACATCTCTCTTAATTGGCCAGTGAACAGCTTTCATTTGTCCAACTTTCCCCACCCACTTTACAAGGGGAATCATAAGAAGGACAAGCCAAGCCAAGCAAAAGGCATCTACCACTTTAGGGACTTCCCTCGTGGCGCAGTGGTTGAGAATCTGCCTGCTAATGCAGGGGACACGGGTTCGAGCCCTGGTCTGGGAAGATCCCACATGCCACGGAGCAACTGTGCCCGTGAGCCACAACTACTGAGCCTGCGCGTCTGGAGCCTGTGCTCCGCAACAAGAGAGGCTGCGATAGTGAGAGGCCCGCGCACCGCGATGAAGAGTGGCCCCCGCTTGCCACAACTAGAGACAGCCCTCGCACAGAAACGAAGACCCAACACAGCCAGAAAAATAAATAAATAAACAAATGTGGGGTTTAAAAAAAAAGAGAGAAAAAAGAATCCACCTGCCAATGCAGGGGACAAGGGTTCGAACACTGGTCCGAGAAGATCCCACCTGCCACGGAGCAGCTAAGCCCGTGTGCCACAACTACTGAGCCTGCACTCTAGAGCCCGTGAGCCACAACTACTGAGCTCACGTGCTGCAACTCCTGAAGCTCGTGTTCCTAGAGCCCGTGCTCCGCAACCAGAGAAGCCACCGCAATGAGAAGCCTGTGCACCGCAAGGAAGAGTAGCCCCCTCTCACCGCACCTAGAGAAAGCCCGCGCGCAGCAATGAAGACCCAACGCAGCCATAAAAAAAAAAAAAAAATAGAGTTTAAATTAAAAAAAAAAAAGACATCTACCACTTTAAAGAACAGTTTATATGCACAGTTGCATGGAAACCACTTCCTTTGGAACCGTGCGTGAAATTGTGATTTTTTTTTTAACCCAGTCAAAGCTGTTGCCACAGGATAAAAATTTCGTTGTCTACTTGCTTCTTTTAAGTAACTCTAGTCAAGAGATCCTTTCAGACATAGCTTCCCCTTTTTCAGATTTTACTCCTACCTCCCTGAAAAAAATATATCTCTCAACTTCATCACAACGAACATGCTCAGAACTCTATGAGGAGAAAATAATGATTATGTGTTGCTAAGTACTATTTAGTAACAAAGGCTTGGACCACAGGAATGATGACATCACCCGCAGAAAGAGGAACATTTACACTTTTGAAAGAGATTCTTTTCCAACATGATGGGTCACCGTCAGAAGAACAAAGCCAAATAAGGCAGGAGGAGAGTCTGCTTGGCCTGGAGAAAGCATTCTTAGCATCCAATTCTGGACAACTATCCGCCCCAAGTTAACTAAATAGAGTCACACCCCAAGCCCACGTGTTCTTTCTGTGCTTCCCTCCTGAATCTTGTTCACGTCAGCAAATATGTACTATTCTTATTGCAGAAAACCTGCAACTCCATAGTTTCAGTAGCTTTGCTTCTTGGTTAAACTGCCCAACTATGGTACGTGGCAGGTCAGAGAGTGGCTTCATGTTTCAGGACTGGTCTCTAATATTCACACACTGCAGATATTCATGCATTTATTCCCTCATGCACTTGGGAACCACACACCATCTCACACTTTGCATTAATCCAATAACATGGTCAGTCATCACACCCACATATTTACGTTATAGGATGGAATGCACTGCTTAAATAGCACATAAGTCATTTGCACCCCTCCACACTTCTCAAAACTGGTAGCATAATGGTTTTCTATTCAGGCATTGTCAGGAGTACTCAAAAGTTAGCTTCTGACTCCTACAGTATGATGTCTGCCTGCCTTGGGGAAATTATGATTGTGTTCCTCTCCACCCCACCCATTGCCATCCTTCTAGGACATACTCAGCTCAAGGTCAGAAGTAGATTTTTTTCTTTGTCAGCTCTTAACCCAAACCAGACAGAGAAGCAGCCATACTAGTTGTAATTCATTTCTTAAGTATAGGGGGAGGCCAATCGTTCTTAAATATTGAGTTTGTTTACGCCATTAAAAAAAAAAGAATATGTCCTTTTCAGTAAGCTAGCTTATATTCCCTTCCCAAATCATACTCCACCTCCCACCTCCCTCAAAAAGTTGTGTCCAACTAACTCTAGGATTTAAGTGGTAGTAATTGGGTCATTTAGAGCTCTTGGGATAATAAAAATAAATCAGAGGAAATTTATAATTACCATGGAAAATGCAAAGTAAGTTACTACTACTTAGAAGAGGAACAGGTTGATATTGCAAGGGTCCCTATCATCACTGGCACTGTGATTTAGGAAGAATAAACAAAGGAACATCTGTTGTCTCCAGGCACTGGAAAACAGCCTTTTCTCTAGTCTTTTCTGCTTTAGATCCATGCAGAAACGAAGGTACCTAATGACCCCATTACCAGACATCAGTGAACCTATCTTCAATGACCACGATTGGGGTCAGTTAGTCCATGGCAATCTTGCTGAAAAATCTTAAGTTGACAAATTTAAATGATATTTGAGACCTTTTCACTTTTATCAAACGTCACACCTATTATGGAAATGAAAAGGCAAGAAAATGTAGTTAACCTCTGAAGGTAAACTTAGCTTATCTGAAATTTATCTAAATATAATAATTTATCTCCTAAGAAAGCTTTTGACCTATGTAGTAATTCCTGCTTCTCTTCAAACAACAGCCTTTCCTGGCCTGTGTTAAACATAGATAATGAATGGGTCATTCATGTACTCCTCTACCCAATACACACATGTGCATGTCCTTGCAAATATTTGCTCACACTGTACAACTCCTTTCCTTGGCCTACAACGTAGGTTCCCTGGCCCTTTGTCCACCTCAGTTCTCCTTAGCTTCATCTTCCACTTCCCTCCGAGGACTGGACTCTTTCTGCTTCTCAGATATGCAGATATGCCAAACTCATTCCTGCCTCTGCACTTGCCCTTGCCCGTTACTCTTCCTGGGCCACTCTTCCCAGAGTCCATGGTTCTCTCAGCCTTCTCATCATTCAGGTCTTGGCTTAAATATTACACGTTCAGAGAGGCCACCTCGGGAGGCCAGCTGTCTCTCTGTCCTTCTACTTTGCTTAATTTTCTTTGTGATGCTACCCTCATCTGAAATTCCCTTTTAAAAAATTTACTCGTCTATTGGTTTACTCATTGTCTCTCCCCACTAGACTGAAGGGTAGAATGTTGAGTGTAGAATCTTGGTCCTGTCCATCACTGTTCCCCCAGCATCTAGAACAGTGCTCAGTGCATGATGCTTGATGTAGGAATACATGAATAAACACACTTCAAAATGAAAACAGAGTCTTCTCACAAGAATTAAAAATCTTCTCTTCACATAACCCACTTCCTGAGAAGAACCACAAGGTCAGGGTCACCAAATACCTCGTGTGGGAGGACCGTAAAATAGAAAAAAAGTTACCCAATATTAAATTCATGTGATATTAACATTTTTTTAGTTCTTTGAAACTTTTCTGAAATTTTCCAAAAAATTTATTATCCCTTTTCTACCGATTAAATGTTGATGGTTCAACTTTAAAGCTGATTCCTTCAGGAAGCCTGTGCCATCACTATACCCAGAAGTATAGCTTTCAATTATTTTGACGTCGCAAAAGGCATATAATATATCTTATATATTTTTCATACTGGGTCTCAAAATCCACTTCTTTTAATATTTCATCTACTAGATTGTAAGATTTCTGAGGCAGGGATTATACCACATAGTCTATAAATTTCTAACAGTATCTAAGCCACAGCTCTGCCTACCTTGCTTCTCAGTAAATAAGTAGTAGAGGCAGTATAATACCATGATAAAGACCCAGCTTAGAGAAAGACACACCAAGATCAGTTTTGTGACCATTATCAAGCTACCTCTCTCTGAAGCTCTCTCTCTTTTTTCTCTTAAATCTGTAAAGTGGGAATAATAGTACTAATTTTACAGTGTTGGTGAGGGTATTAAATTACTCATGGGAAGCACCTGAAATACAATAATATTTTTAAATGGTACTAAAAAATAGTACTGAAAAGTGACATACAATGTTACTAAAAACTGGTGCTAAACGTGTAATAAAGCTATTATCAGCATCATCACCACCACTGTTATTTGGAGCCTAATAATCTCAAGAACCAAGTTTTATGTTTATAACCTTAAACTTGACATTTTGCACAGGCAAAAAAAAAAAAAAAAAAACAAAACCCATAACAGTTTTCCTAGAGTAGCTTTATAATCCACTTCAAGACCAAAAATAGAACCAGGAAATAATTACAAAACAATATGTGAATTGCATGCATAGCCATGAGGACGGCACAGCAGATGGTTCATCAAGAAAGTATTCTGGAAGGAGATTGCTCTTCCATCTGGCCTGAAGAAAGCAATGAACCCTAACTGGCCAAGAAGAACGGGCGCATGTTTTTCTTGGTGGTGAGGGCATGGGCAGAAAAAGTGTAGAAGCCATGGGGCAGCAATGCACAGCAACTGCCCCTCTGGATTCTAAGAGGGTAGCGGCAGCCGCTATGAACTCATCTCTTTTTAGCTCAGTGGAAAAAAGCCAACACACACAAAAAAGAGAACTTCTTGGTCCATTTGTTGTCTCCAGGGACTACTTTTTTGTTTCAGTTCCTTTCACTCAATGGTAACAGAAGTATCCCCACCTGACAATTGCATGGCAGTTTAGAGCACTATCATAACCTTGGCTTCTTCCAGACAACCTTGGGAGATAGCTGTTATTTTCTTATTTTTTATTTTTTTTTGTTTTATGCGGGCCTCTCACTGTTGTGGCCTCTCCCGCTGCGGAGCACAGGCTCCGGACGCGCAGGCTCAGCGGCCATGGCTCACGGTCCCAGCCGCTCCGCGGCATGCGGGATCTTCCCGGACCGGGGCACGACCCCGTGTCCCCTGCATCGGCAGGCGGACTCTCAACCACTGCGCCACCAGGGAAGCCCAGCTCTTATTTTTATTATGCCTGTACATGAGGCTTAGAAACATCAAAGCCTTTTGCTTAATGATTTATTTGTGTACCTACTATACTCCATGCAGTGTTCTAGATACTGAGGATATATCATGAACAAAACAGACCAAATCCCTACCCTCACGGAACTTACATTCTAGTGGGAGGAACAGACAATAAATAATTGAATAAAGAAATAAAGATGAATATTTTATTTAGTATTAAGTGCTATCTAGAAAATTTAAATGGGAAAAAGGATAGAGAGTGACTGGGATAGGGACACTACAATAAAATCTTCGGTTGGTTATGGAAGACAACCCTTTGGAGGAACAAACATTTGAGCAGAGGTCTGAATAAAGAATGATTGTGTCACAATAATACATGTGGGAAGAGCATGCCATGAAAAGAGAAGGAAGAGCATGTGCAAAGTCCCTGAGTCAGAAATGAGGTTAAGATACCCTAGGAGCAAAATGAAGAGTGGAGTCAGAGCATAGTGAGTGAAGGGATGAGAAGTAGGATATGAAGGAGGAGATGTAGGTGGAGGACAGGACATATAAACTATCAGGAAAAATTTGAATTTTATCCCAATTAAAATAGGAAACCATTGAAGAATTTTGAGCAGCGAGTTATATGATATGATTTATGTTTTAAAGAGTCATGCTGGCAAGGATGCATGGGTAGAAAAAGCGAAATTTCTCAGGAGGCTAGAACAAGATCAGAGATGCCTTCAACAGAGATGACAGTGTCTCACATGGTGCTCAAGATGGCAGAAGGGGTAAGCCTGATCAGTGCTGGGATATATTTTGGAAAAATATTTTAACAGACTTGCTGATAAGTAGGATGTAGGTGAGGCAAAGAAAGAAATTAATGATGCTTTTGACCTAGATAACTGAGTATAAGATGGTACCATTTACTGACCAAAGAAAACTGGGGACGGAGCAGAGAAGGGCAGGAAATGAGGAGATTTTTTTTTTTTTTTTGACCTGTTGACTTTGACATATCTGTTAATACCTGAGTGAAGAAGTTTAATAATCACTTTGAGGTATGAATCCAGAAGTTGGCAGAAAGTTAAGGAGGTATGGATTTTTTTAAATTTAAAGGTATGGGACTAGATATCTGGAGAGGGAAGACAAGTAACTTATCTAAGATCCAAAGTCAGTAAGTGACAGAATTGAATTTGAACATGAATCTTTTGACATAGACCCACTTGCTCTTGCTGCCACAAATATTAGAATGTATTCATAGTTATAAGCACTGGAGTAGAATATGGGGAAGGGCTGGGGGCAGGAACATTCTAGAATCACTTATATTGAAGGGTGAGAATTTTTCCCGATGTTTATGGACTACACAAATTCATGGTTACTTCTTATCTTACTTTCTTTTCTAATTATTTTTTGTAAATGTGGTGATATATATACAATTAACTTTAAAAAAATCTCTGGAATGATAAACTCATAAGGTTGGCCAAGTACTACAGATATCTACTTTCTCATCTGAAATGGTCACTTTTTGCAATACGCAAGAGAATAACTGACTTTAGACTAAACGTAGACTGCACAGAATTGAAATATAAAGATAAAAGTTCAACCAGCAACTCGAATAGGTATTTCTGAATTGTATCATAACATTTGAATTAGGTTGTATCAAGCTTGTTTAATAGAAATGTCCCCAGGCAAGTAGCAATTCATCTCCATGGCTTAAAAAAAAAAAAGATTAAATCAATTCAAAAAATAAAATAAAAGCAAAAAGAATGCAAAGGAAGAAAACTTAAAACTGGAAACAAACTGAAACAAATGAATCTAATTGTATTTTAAATGAATATTATAACCCTGACTGAAAAGGAAAAGAAGAGAGAGTGAGGGATGGAGGGAAAGAGGAAGGAAGGAAGGAAAATTTATCCATCCAGTAATTTACAAATACACTATTTGGTTGGGTATGGGTGTGGGGGAGAGAAGTGCACACAAACTCTGCCCTCTTTTTCAGTAGGTTTGTTTATTGTAGTAGTGGTTTTGGTAAAACAATTTAGAAATTATTTTAGAGATGTATCATAGGGTTGAGTACACGAGTAAGCATGTTGATGTTAGGATCCAGGGCTCACACTGTGGAAGGAGGAGCACACAAATATGGAATAGGGAAGGGCAAGAAAGAACCCTACAGGGAGAGATTGGAATTGGAGCTATCAGATGAACTCATGATGTCCAAAAGAGAGGTGTGTGTATACAAAAGTTTTTATGCATAAGCATTTGTGAATGCATACTTTTGTGTTTATGTCTCTACATATGTATGTGCATTAACATATTTCTCCTGAAAGAGTCAAGAGGCAAAAATATTCAGTGGCAGTGGATATGCTACGCATCCAGATCTGAGCCTCTAACACCGTTCCCCACTAAAGGAGATGAGAAATGAATGATTCCAGGGGTGAAACAGGATGGGTACCAGACCAGCCTACAACATCTTCTTCTGCCAGAAAGTACTCACTAACATGATGGGGAGGTGCCACAGAGGCATCAGAAGTCAGAAAGAGAGGGCTCCATTGGCTAAATAGGGACCGTTTGAGCACCAAAATAATTAAAGCAGTAATGAATTATAACCATTGAAAAGACAGAAATTCATGAGTTCACACCAGTAACAGATAGACACATAAATTAATAATTAAATAAATGGGAGAGAAGAGAGCTCTTTTGCTTAGAATGCGCAAGACTGACGAAAATGTGCAGGGAGTGCTGGAGTTGGAAAATCATCATTTGGTAACCATTATAGTACAGATTGCATCAGATGAGAACACCAGTTAATGCGAAGCCCAACTGGAAATTTTTTCACTAGGAGCCTTCCTAATAAAATGGAGAAATTAAGCAATACCTTGACTAGGTGGCCAAAATTAACACTCCCAGTGTGGGACAGATGAGCATCATGTGCCTCTAGATGTGATAGCATGAGAGGAACAGTATCACCTATATGTGCAGTATTCTAGCAGAAAATGCATAACCACAATCTAACCATGAAAAAATGTCAAATACAAAATGAGGAACTTGATGTTAAAAAGAATAGAAAAAAGAGTAGGTGGATAAACTGTATTCTTTAAAATTTTCAATTCCATAAAAGACAAGAAATAGTGTGGAAATATTCCAGATTAAGGAAGGCTAAAGAGACATTATAACTAAATGTGATTCATGACTCTAGACTGAGTTCTTTACTGGAAGGGGAAATATTATAAAGGGTGTTGTTAGATAAATAGCAAAATCGTAATATGAACAAATATGAGATTAAAGTATTGTATCCATGTAAATTTATGAAGTAGATAATTATATGTAACTGTTAAATAAGAGACTTCTATTTTCAGTAATTACACACTGAAGTAAAGGGTCATGTTGTTTGTAATGTGCCCTCAAGTGGTTCAGGAAAAAAAATGGAGGTAGAAAGATAGAAAGAAAGAATGAGAGCAAATTATAAAGCAAATGGGGTAAAATATTAAGATTAAGCAAACCTGGGTAAGAGTATGTGGGAGTTCATTATACCATTTTTATTTTTACAACTTTTTTGAGCTTGAAATTATTTCTAAATAAAAAAAACTTTTAAGTAAATGAAGTATAACAAGCATTTCTAGTGAGCATTTTAAAAAGTCCACTGCCATCAGCTATCTGATTTTATTTTACTCAGAAAGCCGCCTAATTGCACAGAGAATGTTTTTGCCTTTCCTCTAATTCAGATCTGTTCACCAACACAGGAAAAGAATAAATGTATCTCCTTATATTTTTTCTTATAAAAAGGAAAAATAAATTGAACTAAGTTATACTTAAAGAAAAATTCTACTAAGTTTATTTTCAGAATCAGAACTGGTGATGTTTTTGCAGATCATATTACTATTTACATCAATAAGAAGAATTTTGAGAATGTGATAATGACTACATACATAAAAAACTAAAGGCTTATGATGAAATATCTGTAAAATAGAATAATAGATTTTCTTTAAATTTGGATTTTAAAATCCAAATTTAGCATTTTCCTCAATATTACTGAAAAATTAAAACTTATTTCTTGTACACGCATGGAATAATGAAAACATAAAGCTAAAAGCAACTTGGAAAACATCAAATCTAACTGCCTGATTTTAGTTCATGTAAAATAATAAAAAATATCAATGATGTCAGGTAAGTGTTGGAAATATAACAATAATGCTCAAAAAACAAATTATTTGCATTTTAAATATTTTAAAAATTAGCAGTTTAAAAAAATTTTTATTGGAGTATAGTTGATTTACAATAAATTAGCAGTGTATTTATTTTCTACATTGCAGATGTGTAAATTAGACTGCACTTAACATATTGTTTTAAATGGGAATACTCAGAAGTATAAAAGGACTTGCCTTTATTCTTTATATTTACGGAAATTATTTCTTATATGGAAATGAGACTCATATTCTATCTCACAGACAACCCAGAGTTCCACAGTGCATATTTTTGGGAAAACAAGAACTTTCCGACTTATTTAGCACATATTTTTATTAATAAAATAAATATGAATAGGCTACATGTGGCACTTCTTTGGAAGTCACATACATTAAAAATTAATAGAAGATCAACAGATGTAGGTGGACACAAATTTGCTTTTAAAATGCTGAAAGACCCACGTTACCTAGATTTAGAGTATTTTTGTTTCTGAATTTAAAACACTGCGTCCTTCTTAGTCTGCACTTAAGCCATAATCTTTCTTTCAGGCAACAAACTTTCTTGTCTTTGCTTTTTTTTTTGCAAATGGGGAAATAGCCAAAAGGAGGGAAAGCAAAACAAACAACAAAGAAATGTTTCAGTGTTTCAAAAGTTCTTTTGCAAATCCAGTTATTTATGTCGAAAACAAATAACGTTGTTTCAAAGTAAAATTATTATTTGAAAGATGATATATTTGGGTGGGATAGAGCCCTCTGTTAGCAGCATTCTCTTCTACAGGTGGGCAGTTTTGGGAAGTTCATACTGCGAAAGAGGAGACAGCCAGGGAACTGTGAGATTAGCTGGATCAACCCTGGGTCTCCATAGTCTAACAGATCTCCAGCAAGATCACCCACAGGTCACATAGTCAACCGTGTCTTATTAAGACAGGTATAAAATTTCACAATGCCATACAGCAGTCATCCAGTTTTAACTTTTATTAGATTCAATGAAAATTTATGTCTTAGATAGTGGTCACATGAATGTAATCCTAATGAAACATAGTAAAATATGTGTCTATAGTGCAAAAGTCAAAATTTGTGTTTTCCAGAAATGAATTATTTACAATATTATATCTAATGTCACTTAAAACTTTTGGATGTGTGAGCAGGGTCTAAATGTTTGTTGTAATAACAGTATGTGAAATAAAAAGCCTATGCAATGCATCCAGCTGTTTTCCTAATAATGCCAAGAATATCCCCTTCAACAATCTATATGATTTATGCAAACACAGCCATATAGGCGCTAATTTTTTTCTGTAGATATAATTTTCTCAAAGGCAGAAAAAATTCTAAGCTTATTTTGCATAGTCTAGGACTAGACTGTTCATTCAGAGACTTTAGTAATTCTCAACAACATCAACACATCTGTCTTGCTGGCAAGATAGCATTTTCTCTACTTCTTTAGCCTTCATTTGTGGTTCTGAATTTGCAGCGGTGATCAATTTAGATTGTAATTTCCTTGGGTTATGTTTTCTCTTGGTTGTTATCAGTTATTCAGCGTAATACCACACCCACAGCACTTAATAGCTCATGATGTCAAAATATCTCATACTTAAAATTCTGGACATTTAGAAATACTTCCATCATTTTTTAAAAGAGAGGGGCATTAAAAATGGTATTGTTGCAAATAACATAACGAAGTCCTGATGGAAGTAGTGTTTAACTAGTGTATGATACATAAAGATGAAGATGCACAATTTTAATGGATTTCTCAATACTAAAATGTTGATCTAGTTAAGGATGTCAAACTTTATACTTTCTGAATTTATAACACGAACAGTCTGTTTTTAACAGTCTGTTTTTCTTCTCCCTATAATCAAAAGACAGCAACTCTTGTTACAGCACATTGCATGAAAATAGTTTAAAAAAAAAAAAAAAAAAGCTTTTTTCCAGGTAATGTAGTAGAACCAGTATGACAGTACTGTTTACCAAAACAGTAAAAATTAAATCCATTAATTGATGGAACAATGTAGACTTTCTCTTTTGGAAGCCATGTGAGTATTCTAATTAAAAAGCAAACCAAATTAAGTAAGCATTCAAATTATTATTTGACTATATATATTATTTATATGTATGTGTATATAACTGCATTTTTCTTTTTAAAGATGTATTAAAATAAATTGTAATGTTTTGTCAAAGTACATAGAAACCAATTGTTTTTAAAAGGAGGATTTAAAAATTGCTATATAATGAATACAATTGTATAAAATTATATTAAATACAATTCCTATATAGTGAATACAATTGTATTAATACAATAAATTAATGTTAATATGTGTAAACATTACTCTAGATTAGAACAACAAGAAAAAATATTCTGCTGGATTTAGATTACTTTAGAATTTCTTAATGAGATCAGTTTCAGCTTAGTTTGACCTCCAGTTATGAATGCAAATGGTCTTACCTTGTTTTAGTTCTTGTTCCATTGCTAGGCATTAAACTGTAATTAATCTTATTAAGACAAACATGAATTTCTAAAATTAGATTTACTTATTT
The DNA here is from genome assembly GCF_964374135.1 of Grampus griseus. Taxonomy (NCBI): domain Eukaryota; kingdom Metazoa; phylum Chordata; class Mammalia; order Artiodactyla; family Delphinidae; genus Grampus; species Grampus griseus. The sequence continues at coordinate 15,979,516 of NC_138998.1, forward strand.
AAATTTTTAAATCATATCATCTACACTACAAACTGCTCCTAAAGTATTTACGTATCGCTGCAATGTGATGATAATGAAAAATAACACTGAAATGTCACATTTTAATTAATACAATATATTTTCACAGTGGGTAAACAAATGCAAGAATATCTTTTCCCTGTAAAACGTTCAACTAATAATATGCAAAATTAACAAGGCAATATATGTAGGAGAATTTACAAATGTTAGGAATTTGCTAGAGCTGGGGAAGAAAAAAGTTCTCAAAATTTATTATTAATATAAAAGTTCTTTTAGCACTAAACTGTGTACAAAATTATGAAAAAAAGAGAATGTTTTACTTTGTAGTTAAAATAATTCAGCTATCGATAAGAACTTTTAAAATTTCCAGCTTTTTAAACGCTGTATGAAGTTGAAACGTAAATTTACTAAACTTTTTCATTTGAAATATTGACTACTTACTTGAGAGAGGTATCGGTTTTATCTAACCTACTGTTATTAACCTACTGTTATAGAACTGTTATTCTATAAGTAGCAATCCAAATAAAATGAAAAATAACAAGTAACACTTTCTTCTTACCTCTATGTCTTATTTACAGTTGCTTGTTGAGCTGCTTAAATAGTTGAGTTAAACTATCAACACCTCAAAGAGCTCTGTTCTCTGCTCCGCTCTCTTCTCTAGACACATTATTTTTCCCTCTGCAAAAGGATAGTCTACCAAAAGAGGAAGTTGTGAAACACCAGAGTCATTATGCTTTATAAATTCTATGGAGAACGGAAAATTATTCACAAAGCTTACACTTGAAATCATGGTAACAGGCTATAATTTATGTGTATACATACATAATTAATGTATACACATATTTATATGTGTAAGCAAATTTTAGAAAAGTTATTGAAATCTATACTTAAGTAATGCTCATTTACATGAGGAAACATTTCCTGTGTGACTAAATGATAATCATAGAGGAACAGAAAATACTGCTCTGTGTGGAAGAAAATTATCAAGCTGATACATGAGGAATAAACTTGTTTTTATAAGGCTAATTAATGTAAAGTCTTTAGAGTATGACCTAAATCCTAATCTGACTACAGATATTTTGTAAAAAGAAAAAGAAAAAAAAACTTCAATAAACGGGCATTTTCCTGGAATCTGAGTAGTGGTTTTTTACCTACAAGTCTTAAACTTCCTTTCCCATGAATAGTTGCCTGTTACATATAGATAAAGCATTGCAAAACTGAAACTGTTGCTTATTCATGAGCTATGGTCTCTCTCAACTTCAGCCACAAGAATAAAAAACAGGTGCAGATTCTGCAATGTTGAACATTTAACTGGTTAAGTTTCTAACAAGATGGGGCATTAATTAAAAATATCTATAGGACAGTAGGGACAATGTTTGAAAAGGACATAAAAACAGTTGAGCAACACAAATACTATTGCCAACTTCAAATAAAAAGAAATACTCATGTATATACTTCTCCCAGGTTACTGGATAATAGAAGCAAATGGGTAGCTGCAATTTGTATGTGGCGGTCTCTCCCAACCTCCCTTGGTCGTTGGGGAAGAGGAAGGGGGTGGATTGCAAGAATAATTAAGTAATTATGTAAACCTCCACAGATTGCAAGAATTACTTTCTGGACTCTAGAAACTACCACGCTCTCAGGGTATCACACTCTGCTTTTTACTTAACTATATTTTCAAAGAGGCAATAAAAAGTAATTAGGGGATGATTAAAAAATGGAAACATTTTCCATTTCACCTAAAGTCATACTTAATGTGAATTTACAGTAAAAATAAATGAATAAACAATACTAAGAAAGCGGCCTCCACTCCCACACAAAAACCATAAAACCAAACCAACCAAACAAAACCCCCCGCATAGCATCACCAATATAAAATCTGATTTGAATTCTCTAGTGAGATAATTGTAGAAAAACTTTTGAAGAAAAAGTTATTATTGATGTGATTAACATTGCTTAGATTCTATGTGTTTTTTGAGAAATGTTAAATATTACTGTATATGAGTATTATTATAAAACATTAAGCCCATCTGCTCCCCAGAGACCCAGGTTCACTCCTGGAAGCATAGTGTTCAATATCTGTGGATGATTTTAATGTGCTAGCTCAGTATTTGTGTCCCTTTTACCAGGTGGTGGATGTGTATCTCTGTTTCTCTAATAATCCTTTCCAGGCTGGTGAATATGCTCAAAGTTCCTCCATCTTAAAAAATCTCCTCTGACTAAAGTGCCCTATTACCTTCCTTTTTGAGAAAGTTGTCACCATTGACTTCCTTCAATTCCTCATACCCTCTGTATGTGTGTATGTGTTTGTGTGTGTGTTAGAATATATATAAAATAAATTGACCATTATTGTCATTTGTTAAGCATATAGTCCAGAGGAATGAAGCATTTGCACACTGTTGTACAAACATCACCACCATCCATCTCCAGATCTTTTTCATCCTCCCAAATTGAAACTCTGCACTCATTGAAAAATAAATCCCAGTTTCTCCTTCTGCTGCCCATTCCCTGGCAAACACCATTCTACTTTCTGTCTCTATGAATTGACTCGTCCAGGTACCTCATAGAACACTTGTCCTTGTGGCTGTTTATTTCACTTAAGTTCATTCAAGTTATAGCATGTGTCAGAATTTTCTTCCATTATATGTATCTGCCATAGTTTGTTTCTATTCCATTATATGTATATACCATATTATATGTATATACCACATTTTATTTAACCATTCATCCTTTAATGGATACTTGTGTTGCTCCACCTTTTGGCTGTTGTGAATAATGCTGCTATGAACATGAGCGTACAAATATCTGACTCTCTGCTTTCAATGCTTTTGGGTATATACCCGGAAGTAAAATTGCTGGATCATGTGATTATTCTGTTTAAATTTTTGAGGACCTACCATACTGTTAAATACTCCTATCTTCCTCATGCTTCATCCCTCCGCATTCTGGTTTCTGTCTCGCCTATACACAAAGACTCTTGACAAAGTCACCGAATGACCTTGTTACCAAATCCAAATGACACGTCAAAGCCCTCGTACTTGACCTCTTTGCAACATTTGCCACTGTTGACCACTTCCTCCTCCTAGAAGTGCTCTTTGTGCTTGAATTCTGGACTTCACCTTCTCTTTCTGATTATGTAGCAATTGCTTCTTTGACTTTCTTATAGGGTTCCTTAACTGTGTTCATCCACTGAAGGTTGCCATTTCTCAGGACTCTGTTCTGGACCAGCCCCTCTTCTTACCCACAATCTCCTCAATATATTTCCACGGTTTCAGTAGGCAAATACTTACTGCTCCCAAATCTGTCTCCAACATAAATATCTCTCTAAAGAAGTTTTGACCAGTGCAAAATACAAGATCATTTTTACTTGTGATCTAGAGAAAAAAATTTTGCCTGGAAGCTCTAAGATCAACCTGAATTAATTTTCACCTCTACTATTGTTTAGCTTTGCAAATGTCAGCCATCATTTCTGAGCCCTTTCCTCATCCATAGAGTGGGGCCTTAAATGCCCTCCTTAGAGAATCATTGGAAGATGATTTTGTCAACATTCAAAAAATTATGAAATGAAGAATACTTAAATATTTTATTGTGTTTATAGTATAAAAATACAGATAAAGCAAAAGTCTATTCTATTTCCCTCTAACATGATTCTCCTCCCCCAAGGTAACCAATGCTATCAGTTTGATGCATATCTTTGCAGACCTATTTCCTGTGCAGTTATATATGTATATATAATATACATATACATATATTATAGCACATATGGAATTAAATAATTTTTTGGGTTTTTAAATGTACATAACATCATACTGTATGTTTTTCACTGTGGCTTTTTTTAACTTTAAAACATAGCTCGAAGGTATCTCCAAGTTATTCTTTTTTTAAAAAATACATTTATTTATTTATTTATTTGTTTATTTATTTTTGGCTGCGTTGGGTCTTCGTTGCTGTGGGCGGGCTTTCTCTAGTTGCGGAGAGCAGGGCTACTCTTCGTGGCGGTGCATGGGCTTCTCATTGCGGTGGCTTCTCTTGTTGCGGAGCACGGGCTCTAGGTGCGTGGGCTTCAGTAGTTGTGGCACGCGGGCTCTAGAGCGCAGGCTCAGTAGTTGTGGTGCATGGGCTTAGTTGCTCCGCGGCATGTGGGATCTTCCCGGACTAGGGCTCGAACCCGTGTCCCCTGCACTGGTAGGTGGATTCTTAACCACTGCGCCACCAGGGAAGCCCTCCAAGTTATTCTTTTGAACTGATTCATATATATCTAATTCTCCTGTTGATAGAATTTGTGTAACTTCTTCACAATTAAAAATAGAGCCAGTCAGCAACATTATGTCTCTTTAAAAATATGTGCAAGTCTTTCTTTAAGGTAGATACAGGAAAGCAGAATTGTTGGTCCAGAGTGTATATACATTTAAAATACCAATTGTCACTGCCAAATTGCCCAGTCAAGAAAAGATTTACCCTTTTAGCTTCCAACATCTCCTGGTTTTTGGCTCTTTTGTCGGTATTTAATATACTGAAACTTTTAAAGATTTGCCAATCTAATGGACAAGAAAATGGTGTCTTAATGTTTTTAATTTATATTCTCTGATTATTGTGGAGACTGAACATATTGTAATGTTTGTATCTCACTTTTTATTTCCCGTTTGTAAATTGTATGTTCTTTCATTCTAGACATTTGTTTATTGGATAAATGTCAACATCTTATTGATTTGTAGGGTTAAATTTATCTTGTTTCACTGCATTGTCATCATTCTTCTTTTTCAATGCTCCAGTAATTGGCTACTCTAACTTTTTGAGATGACTCCAATATTCTTTGATAATACACTTGCTTTTTGGAACAGCAAGATGACCCAGGCTTATTTTGTATATTTCCTACCATAGGCGTGAACTTAGTCATTTCTCTAAAGGACCCTGGTTCCTTTTAGTAGGACAGGGTTTTTTGAGACTACAGTTTAGACCTTAATAGTGTTCATTGCTACAGAGTTATCACAAGCATTAGAGTTAGTGAATAAAATGTCAGCTCTTTCTACATGCCAAGTAGCACTTAACTGCAAGATATATTTAAATATGTATTAGAAGTTTGTGTTAATATTACATATTTTGCATTAAGAATAATATAGGAATAATATATCTGATATAAGAAAATACCTTTTTAAAATAAAAATTGGGTGCTATTTTCTTATGAAAGGATATTTTGATAAAGAAAGGCAATAGCATAGTAATTGTCATAGTTTGCATTCAGAATGTTCAAAATACCCTTCCAAAGACATTTCAAAAATCGTCTAGATTGGAAAGATATTACACAGCTTTCATATTTTCCATTATTTTAATCTGCATTTATCATTATGATTCTCAATCTCTGTTCCCTTCAGTTTTTCCTGCTATTATGCCTTTACCACTTAAAAGTAAGCATCTCTGCATATGTCCCTGAAAACAGACTTCAATTAAAATAAAATATATTCATGCTTTTAGCCACTATTTTTTCTGAAGACATATTTTCATGGTCACTTGAAGACTACAGAAGTAGCAATATTTCAATTTCCCTCCGCATATCTTAATGGTGAGAGAAGTACTTTTGATTCACTGATTTTATTTTTAACTTCCTATAGAAATGCCCTTCGTATTTAAGCATTCATGTAATTTTTTCTGTTGTGTTTTCGTGCAGCTAGAGAATCGAAGAGGAAGGCATTGTCTGATCATTCTCAAATACCTTTAAGGCTCAGTTCCTTATCTGAAAAAGGGGATGAGAATACCAACTTCACTGGGGTGCTGGAAGAATTAATTGGATATCCAGGTAAAGGGCAAAGCTGAATAACTTCCTGATGAGTATGATGCTGATAATTTCCAAATCTAATTTGAGAACACACAATTGGACAAACATTTTTCTTCTAATTTGTGAATGTATTTATTTATTTGCAAACATTGCAAAAGGTTTACAAAGTAAATCACATCTAGTTCCACATTTATATTACATTTATTGTATTCATTATGAAAAATGAATGAAGAGAGCCAGGAATATAGGAGATTTGTGGAGAGTCATTTGTTCATTCTTCTGTTTAAGATTTATTATCTGCTATATGTAAGGATTTATACTAGGAGCTGGGAACACAAAAAGAACAGCTGGACTCTGCAGGTTATTCTCTGTTTCACTCTTTCCTGCCCTGCTTCTTTGCTGAGAAGCTGATCTCTACTCACCACACTACTAAGCTCCCTTGTCCTCTTCCTTCTGGTTGAATTCAGCCAATGGATGTACCAGCATAAGATAGAGAAGAGAGAATTTGGACTATTTATTTTATCCCCTTCATCCTGTCAGGGCACAGTTTAGGAAGTAACAGGATTCCTCTCCCTGCAGCTGCAGATCCTCTCTGCCTGTTTTTCTTCCTCAGACATAGCACTGACTAAGTTCCAGTAACACGGTTCTTCTTGCCTTTCAGGTCTAGAGGTGGCAATGGCTTCCTACCATCACCAACCTATAGCTGCTTTATTGTACCTGGTTGGTTCCTAATTATTTCAACACCTCTCAATTATTCCTTCATTAAATCACCTGAAATTGATCCTTTCAAATGTACCATCTCAGGCAGACCTTACTCTCAACATCTACGTTAGTTCTGTCGTGCAAACAGATTATACATGCTAATTTGAAAGTGACATATTAGAAGGTGTACAGTTTCAGAGGGAACACAAAAGTGGAAAATTATAGATGTCCTAGGCTAGGGGAATCAAGAATCATAGCACAGAGGAAGTGATAATTGGACTGAGACTGGAAAGAAGAGTAGGACTTTATGGGTATTTAAAAGAGAGGTTGCAAATAGAAAAGGCATGGAAGTCAGAGGAAGAGATGTGACCTGGAAGGGCTGGGAAAGGGGATGGTGGAGGACTATAATAGAAGAAGCCAGAGAGAAGGCATCAAAAGATGACAAAGGGCACCATAAGTAATGGTGACTTGAAATATGACTCCTGAAGAAGAAAAAACACCCACTTTTTTAGCATGGCAAGCAAGTCTTTCAGGTATCTGTACTTTTTCTTACCCACATTACTGATCCTTTTTCTTCTGGAAACAATTTTCATGGTTTTTCTCTGAGGAACAGGCTCACCCTTGGTATCAGCCCATGTAAAGTAAGTGGCATTGACTGTCCTCACACTCTGACATTGGTGTAATGTGACCAAGGTCTGGCAAGCAAGTTTAATCCTTTTCCTTTGCTACGGTGACTGGTTCAAAGATGGGCATGTAACTCAAGCCAGCCAATAAGACTTACTCCTGGACATTTTAAACTCTGCTTTTGCTGAGATTGGCTATCCAAGAGACTGAGCTCTGATGACATTCTCTGAGTCCCTGACTCCAGCTATGCCTGAACCCTTATCTCTGTTCTTTTCACTTACTGAGCCAACAAATTCTTAGATTTCTCTCACTTGCAGCTACAGAATCTTTTACATCAGGAGGGAAACTCTGGAGGAGGAAGCATGTTTTCTTGAAGCATAGAATATCATCAGTAAAAGAAAGTTTTTTCATTATTCCTAGACCAGGACTGTTCAACAGAAATATAATACAAGCCACATCTATCACTTAAAATTTTCTAGTTATTACATTAAAGAGAAATAGGTAAAAAGAATTTTAATAAGGTATTTTACTTAACTCAACATATAGAAATATTACCATTTCAGTATGTAATCAATATAGAAATTGTATCATTTCATTTTTAAATAATTAAAATAATTTTAATTGTTACTTAAAATTAAATAACAATTAAAAATTCAGTCACACTAGCCATATTTCAAGTGCTCAGTAACATTGGACAGCACAGCCCTAGACCAGATCCTAGAGTACAGGAGGAGTCAACAGAAGTCCAGTTGAAACTGAGTCTTTAGTCAAAGCTTAGGGTCTTAGAATAGGGAGATAGTTAATATTTTTGAACAGGGAAATGATGTAAGCAAAACAATGCTTCAGTAAAAATAATCCGGCAGCTACAGCATCCTTAAAGCTTTCCTGATTTCCCAGTCAAATTAATGATGCCTTTTTCTATAATCCTCTTGTATGGAGTTATAAGGACATATGTCAGATTCTCTAGGGGCAGAAACACTTATTCACTTAGAGTAAAGTAGCCAGGAAAATAATCTGGTGTTCAGCAGGATTCTTTCAAGACCTTGCTATGCCTTCCTTTGTCCCTAATGAGATTTGGAACATTCCCATGGCATTACGTGGTGTGCCAACTTCTGAATCCTGCTTCTAGACAATCAGGTACAGTGGATTGATGGAATCAAATGTATGATGAACAAATAATTAAAAGTTTTTTCCCTAATGTATGCATTAACTTAGAGGTCAATCTTGATGTGAGACCTATTCAAATAGGAAACAATAGGAGTCTTAGAGTCAAGAAAATATACTATATATTGTCAGCTCCAAAGTGGGAAAAAGTTTCTTTACTTTGCTTTTATCCCATCCCAGGTTCTTGGCCATAACAATTTCTCAAAAAAATGTATTTGGAACTAGTGAATTATGAAATACAAATAATAGTCTTTCAAGTTTTCTTGGATAAGTAATATAAAACAGAGCACTTTAAAAACATTTTTCAATTTTTAATCTATTTAACATATTTGAATAACTTTTTGATTAAAATTTTCTGATCAACATTCCATTTTCTTTCCATTTTTCATAAACAAAATGATTTAAAGATATAATACTTTTCTTTCCTGGAACATTCATTATGATTTTAATCAAATGATTATATGAATTCTAAGAGTCTTCATTTGCTAGCAGATGAATTACATTAACAAAAAACTGTTTTGTCAGAAACACTCTTTTTCTGTACGAACATTTCAAATTCCTGAGCAGAGGCATTTTACATGGTTAGTGAAACACTTTGTTTCTGCCAACTGGGAGAGGGCTATGTTTGTTATTTCTGTGGTGAAACAAAGAAAGGATATGTTCTTCTTCAGTGGCACAAAACCGCTACAACAGAGGAACATGTTTCAAAATGGGGGTCAGGTCAGGAAAAGAAGTCCCCAGAGGAAAACTGCTGGGGACTGGCCACACCTAAAACTAGAGAAAACAGTGCAACAGCCATTGGTGGTGACTGCAGCAAATCACAGCCCCTGTGAGATGACTGTGCCCTTTGTAACAAGACTTCCAGGGAGCAATGATGTTATATAATGTTGGAAGCTCTTGTAAAATGAAACATTGGTGTCATTTACTTGCTTTTTGTTTGTTTGTTTTGAGCAATGATGAGATATATATTTGAGAATGTCGTGGGGATTCAGTTTGTGGGACTGTAAGCATCAAAAGAGAAGAGGTATTTCTTTTTTTTTTTTTTTTTTTTTTTTGCGGTACGCGGGCCTCTCACTGTTGTGGCCTCTCCCGTTGCGGAGCACAGGCTCTGGACGCAAAGGCTCAGCGGCCATGGCTCACGGGCCCAGCCGCTCCGTGGCATGTGGGATCCTCCCGGACCGAGGCACGAACCTGTGTCCCCTGCATTGGCAGGTGGACTCTCAACCACTGCACCACCAGGGAAGCCCAAGAAGAGGTATTTCTTAGTGGGATTTAATCTCTGCTCTTTGGAGGTGGCTGTCTTTGTCAATACAGTTAAATATTTTTTACTTTTGGAGACTAGTTCTGACATTTGTTGGCAAGTGTGGATATCCATTTGGCCACTACTGACTGAGACCTTGGTGGTCATATTATAAAGCTTTACAATGTGCCTTTTGTTACAAAACATTTATATGGCCTTAATGCATTCTGTTCTTCCCAAAAGCCAATTACTAGCAGTTACTCAGCTTTTAGAAGGCTTCAAATGAAGTCACTTATGTTTCATAGTGGCTGAAAATTTACAAAAATATCAAAGCTCAAATCCTTTATTCTGTGTTCTCAACTGAATCAGTGGTTCCCAATGTTTTCTGAGTGTCAGGACATGAAGCACTTTTGATTCCTGGAAATACTGTCTTTTTTTTTTTTTGATAGATAAATAGCTAGATAGAGATGTAGATATATGTATACCTATATGTATATATACATACTATGTATATAAATGGATTTTCTTGGTGAATGGGAGTTACAGAAGTAATAAGTGATTATCATAAAACTATGAGAATAAAACTATAAAAATCATTTTTGTTTCAATCAGCTGGGGATTATTACAATTCAATTTTTATATATAGCTTTCCAGATCCATATATATATATCAATTTTTCAGAAATGGATTACATAAAAATATAGCAGACTCCTATATAACTGCATTTCTATATTTATTATTCACAGACTGGGAAAATACTTAATGACAAAGCTACTATACATTTAATAACACTTCTTATTCACACCATCACCTCCATACCTTTGAACATATTCTTATAGAACATATATATCCAGGCTACTGAAATAACTGTGGATGTATGGTTTGGAAATCTTTCATAAAAAAATATGTCTTTCATATTTAGAACCACTGATTGAAATCTTTTCACAACAAGCCCATCTTGTGTGGCTGTGCTGATTGCTCTACATCCAAAGCAAGTTCACTTGACATAGCTTCTGTTGTTGTCAAGAAACACACATGGAATAGTTGCTACAAACCAGAATAGGCCTCAACTTGTAAGAGAGAGGCTTGGGAATCAGCCTGTCTGATTATGTAGTTATATGACTTCAGGAATTAATCATTAATGGTTCTTAGGCTAAAGGTGAGTGAGATGCATCCATAATTTCTTTCCACAAAACCTGGTAAGACTTCTAAAAAGAGAGAAGATCTGGAAGAGGTCTTTAAAGAAGGAGCTATAATACTTGAGGAAGTTAGTTGGGCAAATGAAGCTTTCAGGGAGATGTACAGTCAAAATCCAAAAGAAATATCTAGTGAGTATTGTACTGAGGATGATCAAGAGATCAAAACTCACAAAGGAATTTATGTTAGAAGCAGCAGCAGTCATACTTAGAACATGACAAATTTCTTTTTAATTTGGGAACAAAATTCAAAATAAAGGTAAGTTCAGAAAATAATATGATGAACAACTGTGTAACCACTATCAGAATAAAAAGCTATTAATGCCTAGGTATCTTTTGGTTAGGTAACTTTTCTTTACATAGCTCATTTAAAAATTAACCTTGAAGTACAAGGAGTGGTTGATAAAGTGTTGGGGGATATTATAAAAGAGAATGGAAAGGAAAAAGCACCTTTGGGAGACATAGCTAGTAATGTACATGACACATACTCAAAAAACTTTTAGAAAAATGACTCACTGGAATTACTTAAAATTGCAGAGACTCATCAAAGATGGGAGGTTAACTATGACATGATTTAACATGTTCTAAGTTCCTTAGTTTCCACAGTCATTTGATTATAACTCTAACTGATTAATTTCAGAAATACAGACAGACTCCAAGTTTAACTGCGCTGTGATCCAAAAGTTAATTTGTGTCTTAGTTGTTTGAATTTGCTCCCCCATAGTTACAAGGTTATATTCTGTTGTTAACTCTCCTGACTGGTTCATAAAAGCCTATTTAACATGTCAGCCAAGATTACCAGCTCCTTTAGGACCCCTCATACATCACATATAGGAAGCAGTGATTGTTAGGTCCGATAATAGTAGGGTGGTTATATTTAGAAAAAAAAAGATTAGTTTTCTATGGCTGTGTAACAAATTATCACAAACTTACCAGCTTAAAATAATACGAATTTACTATCTCACAGTTTCTGTGGGTCAGGAATCTCATACAGCATGGCTGAGTTCTTTGATCAGAATCTCAAACTGCTGAAACAGTTTGAGATTCAGGGTTGCTATTCTCATATGAGGCCTAGGGTCCAAGGTCAAATAGGTTGTGGGCAGAATTCAGTTCCCTGTGGCTTTAGGACTGATGTCCCCATTTTCTTACTTGCTGTTGACCAGAGGCTGCTCTCTGCTCCTAGAGACCACATTCTTTGCCACCTGGCCCCATCTGTCTTCAAGCTAGTAATGGAGGGTATCTTGCACATCATATCCCTCTCATGTGTTGAATCTCTGACTTTCTCTGTCTCTGATCTCTAGGCCTAGTTTTAAAGGGCTCATGTGATCAGGCCAGGCCCGCCTAGAAAAATCTTCCTATTTTAAGGTCAATTGATTTAGAATCTTAATGACTTTTGCAAAATCCTTTAAAACAGTGCCTAGGTTAGTGTTTGATTGAATAACTAGGAGAAAATGTGTACATTTCAGGGCCCAAGAATCTAGGGTCACTGCCTTAGAATTCTGCCTACCACTAACCCTATCAGTTAGAGATACATACTGACATATGAAGGACAGAATGACATGATGCATGGGATTTGCATTGAAATAATCGAACAACAAGAAAAAAAATTAAGTGAGAGATAGATGAAATAAAATTGTCAAAATATTGAGTTGTTGAAATGGAATGATGGGTATTTAGGGGTTTATTTTACTATCCTTTCTGCTTCTATTACATTTGAAAATATCCACTAAAATTTTAAGTAAATAAATAAATAAATAAACTTTGATGCCATTGAACTGTAACCTTGTTGAGTTTAAACTCATAGCCTCATTCCTTCCTTTCTTCCGAATCCCTTGTCCAACCATTCCTCAGCATTTTAAATCCATGAAAGAAATTGGGACTAAGTGCATCCCTGGGCATACCTGGGATGGCCAGGACGGTAAATGTTAGTGCATAGATAAGGACTAGAGCATTTGTTATGCTGAAGGTGAGGAATATGTGTGAGACAGAGATCTCTGGCCAATGGGACAACTGTGATCAACTTTACGCTGGTTGGAAGGGGTAAGGAAATAAGGAGGCCTGAAAAAGAAGAACTGTCTTCCATACAAATGTCAGCAATAAATGTAGAAGAAATGATAGAATTAGCAAATTACCATTATGCAATCTGTGATGTAACAGGAAATTTAGACAAGGATATCAGAGATATGAAAATCAATTGGTGAAACTTTATGAGAACAAAATATTCACAGTTTTAAAATATCACCCTGTGAATAGCTTTTTTTTTTAAATTACAAAGGGAAAATGGATCTTTATAATGGATCAATCATGCAATTACTACCTTAATAGAGCTGTCTAACTTAAGATAACCAATAGTGAGACAATGTCATTTTATGATTCCTGATTAATGCAATGAGAGTTAATTGCTTTCACTTATGCAACATTTTTGCCCCAAATTTTTAACTTGAATACAGTCATAAGAAAATAATTATCCAATCTAAAGCATGGAGTATTTTACTAGACAACTGGCCTGAACTCTTACAAAATTCAGTGTCATTAAAAACGAAAACTAAAAGCATAGGGATTGTTTTAGATTAAAATACTCCAGTGAGACTTAACCAAATGCCTTAAATGAGCTTTGACTGGATCCTGCTTTGAAGAAAAAGTTTATGAGGACATACTGGAGAAAAAAATTTGAATGTGAATAGAACATTAGATGCTATAATTGATTTACTGTAGATAACGTTGAGGGTAATAAAACTATTGTGCTTTCGTAGGAAAATGTCCTAATCAGGAGATATGTTCTAAAATATTTAGAGATGAAGTATTATGATCTTTAACAGCAAGTTTAATATACATACACACATGTACATATGTGTGGTGTGAAGAGAGAGGGAAGAAACAAATTTGTCAAATGTTAACAATTGGTGAAGATTATATAGGCTTTATTGTACTATTTTTCAACTTTTCTATAGGTTTAAACTTTCAAGTATAAAGGAAAAAATCATACAACCTTTAAAAAAATTTTAATTAATTTATTTAATTTATTTATTTTTGGCTGCATTGGGTCTTCATTGTTGTGTGCAGGCTTTCTCTAGTTGTGGTGAGTGGGAGCTACTCTTTGTTGCCATGCACAGACTTCTCATTGCGGTGGCTTCTCTTGTTGCGGAGCACAGGCTCTAGGTGCATGGGATTCAGTAGTTGTAGCATGCGGGCTCAGTAGTGGTGGCTCACGAGCTCTAGAGCGCAGGCTCAGTAGTTGTGGCGCACGGGCTTAGTTGCTCCACGGCATGTGGGATCTTCCCAGAGCAGAGCTCCAACTGTGTCCTCTGCATTGGCAGGCGGATTCTTAACCACTGCGCCACCAGGGAAGCCTTTCCTGACTTTAGTTTCTATCTACATCTGTAAAATGAGGGGGTTTGAATAAATAATCTCTAAGTTCTTGACTATTCTTTGATTAAATGTAAATTGAAACAAAGGACAAGGCAGCAGCTGAATTATTCAAGAATTTAATAAAACAGGGCTTCCCTGGTGGCGCAGTGGCTGAGAGTCCGCCTGCAGATTCAGGGAACACGGGTTCGTGCCCCGGTCGGGGAAGATCCCATATGCTGCGGAGCGGCTGGACCTGTGAGCCATGGCCGCTGAGCCTGCGCGTCCGGAGCCTGTGCTCCGCAACGGGAGAGGCCACAACAGTGAGAGGCCCGCATACCGCAAAATTAAAATAAATAAATAAAAAAGAATTGAATAAAACAGACTAGAATGATAAGAAATGTGATGCTGATGACATGGGCAGTTAATTTAAAACAATTTTTTAAATAGCATGTAGTCCATTGCCCTGCACATAATTAGTTATGGTTTTTTAATTTGTTGATGGAATTACACAACACATTGATTCTTTCAAAATATTAAATATAATAAAAGGCCCAAATTATTTCCATTTTGAGAATAACAGTTATGTGGTTGATATATATAAGGAGTTCTACTTATTTCATATCCAGAATATATTTTTTGAGAAAAATAGAATTTCATTAGTAATTATCTGTCAAATATAGTGGAGAAATTTTTAAAACCATAGAAAATTTGTATGTATGATATATTATTCAAGTACTAAACATTATTTTCTACTATTAGTTCTTAAGGAAATTATTTTATTTTATTTTTGAAATTAAGGAATTTATTTTAAGTAGGTAATACTTTGATCATCAGGACATTTTCAGATCTATATTTATTCTGGTAGCTAGGCCATAGTATTCCCAAATGATTAACTTTCAGAATATAAACAATGCTCAGACAATATGACTGTGGTAGAACAATACAGAGACATGATTATTCTGCAACCTTGTGTATAAGAGAGACAAGAACACTATCAACACACAATCACACAACTGAAAGTCCTCTTCTAACATGAATGATTAGTACGTCTTTACTAATGACAACTCTCCTCCCACCTTCTAGATGAAGAGTATGAAGTTAACCCAGTTGTCCCCACTTCCTGACACCACTCATTACATAACTGGCTTCCACATCAACCCTCTATAGAATCACACTGGCAGTCTTTGGCTAGTGGGCTTGGACAAGTTATTGTCTATCTGCACTTCCTCCTTTCTCCCTTTACTCTCTTTCTGTATTCTTTGTCTTCCTTCCACCCTCCCCTCCTTTTTTCTCGCCCTTCAGGTCCTGACATTAGGCATCTTGCCTCTTCAGGCCTCTTACTACTATAGTCTTTGAGTTTTCTCTTTTTCCATTTCCTATTTTATTTATTTATTTATTTTTAAAAGTTACTCATATCGATATGCTCCTTCTCTATTTACTTTAATACCTTAGAAAAATAAGCAGGCTATAAAATATTTTTCCCTTTAAAATAAAGTTAAGGAAGTAATTTTAATTTTTCGTTCAGCAGACTAAATATCTTCATTCTTTAGCAAATTAGAAAAATTAACAATTCTCAGTTGGTGAGCATCAATTAAAAATTATATCTTGTTATGTCACATTTACAATTAGGTAGCAATACTAAAGGACAGAAATATGTTAAAGTATACTCTAAATGTAAGAATTTTAGCTGTTTTACTTGAAAATTCCAAAAATGTTACACAGAGAGCCTAAATAAAATGTACTGAATTGCTGATGAATCATATTTTCTCCATGGTGACATAAAATATTATTTGAAAAGGTAAGAAGGATGAAGCTTCTACTTCAGTTAGAAAGAAAACTGTAAATAAATAATGTTTCTTAGATAATTCCTTGTCTATACTGTAAATATTAATCAATTTTTATGAATAATTTTTGACATTGTCTTTCCTCTAATGGTTTATTTACATTGGAGTATTTTATTTAAAATTATTATACATCTAAATCTATCATAATTTCTGTTTAAAACTGTGTGCAAAGGGAAAAAATGAAGAAAATTTATCTAAAGTTCAGATTTTTTTACTCTTTATTTTACTACATATAATGTATAGTTAAGAATAAAAGCAAAACTGATACAACAGGATATGATATATCCTGGTAAAGTTTTCAACAAAGTATCAATATTAAAAGATTTGTCCAGAATATCTTTTTTTAAACACATGCTTCCTGTTTAAACATTATAGATTCTTGTTAACTAATATGAGCATCTTTCCAGTCTGCCTTCATATTATATCTAGATTTTCTTGCCAGCAAGAACATCACAGACCATGCACCTATGTATCAACTGGCCATCTTGTCTTTGACTAAAACTTTGGTTTGTCTCCCTTGGTAAAATCCAAACTGATGGGTAAATTAATTTTACAAACCTTGGTTGTGTTGGTACATTTTTAAGTGATTCTTTTTTCTTGTAAAACGCAAATGTAAATTGATTGTGTTAAAAATGAATTCTGCTTTGTTGTGTACTGATGGAGTCTTGCTCTCACCTAACAGTGAGTATTAAGATGGCTGCATTTTGATCAGATGTAATTTGCATCCCCTACGTCACTTAATACAACATTATTTACAGATATATATATATATATATATATACATACACATATATATACATATATATATATATATATAAACACACACACACACACACATATTCAGTAGATATTTGTTGAATGAGTGGTTCGATGAATGGACTACCCTGGTAACTAAGAAGGTGCTTAAGGCTATGGGATAAGGTTCCCATGTAATAAATAATTGTTTTTAAAATTAATATGAGCATTTGCTCTTAACACTTTGAGATCTGTAGGTCTTCCTATTGTTTAGTAGATTTCCCAGACTTTGGTATCATATTTCTGCCCATTCCTCTCCTACTTTTTTTAATGCTTAATTTATTACAAATTTCAGAATTGGCAAAACGTAACAGTTCTTACTACTAAAGCATTACCCCTTGTTCACCATAACAGAATATATTTAGCATTGCTTAACTAAACGAGGAAGAAACATTAATTCTGCCCTCCGTCTACTCATATGCCAAATCCACATCTTTGTCTGATTTACTTGCATCTGTTTTATTTTAGCTTGGTCAAGAAAACAATACCGTCTTGAACTGTATTACAAAAGACCAGAAATGTGACTGAATCAATGAATCACCATCCATTACAACAGTTATATTTGAAAGGGATATTGTTAGAAAGAAGTCCTATAACTATAAGGGACTATAGTCCTATAACTATAAGAAAACACCTTGAAACCTATGTGCACAGTGCTTTACAGCTCTCCAATTTATAGATTTCATGTTGGATTAAATAATTTGCAGCACCCTGACTCTTTTCAGGAAATTTTCCAAATTATCTAAGGCAAACTCACCACTGTTTATGCTACTGAATATTTGAAGTTTAAAAAAAGTCACAGGGCTATTGCACTTAAATGTGTTGCATAAAGGCCTTTGCTATTTACCTGAATAAGTTAGTAATTTTACTTAGGATGACTTTTACGCATAAATTAGTATCTTTAAAAAAATGTAATTCTATGCACTTATAAGATTTATGCTACCCAACATTATTATTAAACTATGAATGTCCTTGAATAAAGATTTATGTCAATAACAAAAAATCAATTGAGTATTATTCTCCCTCTAGGGCCCACAGTACATCTTAATTATGCACTTAAAAATCATTTTTTCAGTTGAAATGTGTTATAGAGATATGAATAATGATAAAAAACTGGTACAATATAATCTTTGCGCCACTTGCATCCCATAAAATCTGTGAATTTTTTTATTCAAACAGAACAAAGTTATTCAGTTATATGTTCACTAATGCTTCATGATGATGGTTATATTAAGAACAATTTTGGTAATAGTTCTATATTTCTCATCTTCTAGGGTAAAAAAATATGACAATTTCTGCCTAACTTGATCTGCAGCTACTTCCTTTTCTGGATTTGGAATGAATAGTAATTACCTAAATTCAGAGTTACATTTAAGACCAGATTTCAAAAAATTTTAATACAAAACCTTTCTGTCACATCATCTTGAGTTTTACTGAAAACCTAGAGGTGCATATAACACCTAGAACAGGAAACAAAAGTCAACCACGAAGAGAAAATGTCTTCTTTCAGTTACCTTTTATTAATTAATTGTGATAAAAATCTATGTAATTTTCATTTTCACTAACGTTTAAAATTCATTTTTATGGTGGCTTGCAACTCCAGATACCACCCATGATAACTGGAACTGAGAGCAAACAGGACCCAGTTCTATCTTCTCATACATCTCCACCTGTTTATCCATCTATAGTACAAATGTCTCTTTTTCCTAAAGTGGTATCATATATTCAGTCAAGAATTTAGATGAAAAAATATTTTAGAATCTCTTGAGAGGAGATAAGAGCAACAACACAAGAGAAAGCAATCACTTATGCAGGGATATTTTATTTGGCTCATATATAAGCACAGTGGTGAGAGAGGATATTGTGTGTTAAAAAGCAACTGAAGGGCTTCCCTGGTGGTGCAGTGGTTGAGAGTCCGCCTGCCGATGCAGGGGACACAGGTTCGTGCCCCGGTCCGGGAAGATCCCACATGCCACGGAGCAGCTGGGCCTGTGAGCCATGGCCACTGAGCCTGCGCGTCCAGAGCCTGTGCTCTGCAACGGGAGAGGCCACAAAAGTGAGAGGCCCGCGTACCACCAAAAAAAAAAAAAAAAAAAAAAGCAACTGAAGTAAAATCACAAGCCTAAAAGGAAGTTGTGCTTGAAAAGCAGGATATTTCTGCTTCTGGCCATAAGAGAGTCACAGAGTCTAGAATTGCCTTTCATCCATAGAAAACTAGGCAAAATATAGAATACATCTATTTTCAGAAACTGGACCATATGCAGTATACCTAATGGTCCCTGAGAAAAGAAGCAAATGAGTTGAGCTTCTTGCTTGGAGGTAATTTCTGGGCTGCAGTATAGACATAGGGAAACCAGAATGAGCCTGGAAATCTCATTGAGTTGGGGCATAGATGTCCCAATTTGAGGAGGCTGTAGCAGTTAGAACTTGCAGACAAAGTATCTGAGATAAAGGAAGTGTGTAGAGAAAGAACTCTAACAATCTGACTAGGGATTCCTATGAGTCTTTGGCTAAGTACCAAATATACACGAATACCATAAAGACTCATGAGTCCAGACTGGGAACATCTTCCAGTGAAAGAATAATTATATTGGAGCTGTAAGATGAACAATTCCCAAAACTCACACAGAGCTGGGAATTATTTGAGTTCCCATCAACCAGAGTAGAGATGCCTTGTTGGGTATTCAGTAGAGTACACAGAAGAACCTGTATCTTAAAAGTGGGACTAAAATAGCCAAGAGAAAATTTTATTCTAGACTTTCCCTAAAATGACTTTAAAAAGAGCCTAAGGAGTTCTCTGGTGGTTTCATGGTTAGGATTTGGCACTTTCACTGCCATGACCTGGGTTCAGTCCCTGGTCAGGGAACTGAGATCCTGCAAGCTGTGCAGTGTGGAAAAAAAAAAAAAAAGCCTTGAAACATCAAAGTTCTAAAATGTGCACCCAGTCTAACAATCTTTAAAGGAATATAACAAAATCCAGCACTCAGCAACCTAAAATTCACAATGTTCGGCAACTGATATAAAATTACTAGCTATATGAAGAAAGATAAAAATTTGACCCCTAACCCAAAGAAAAATCAGTCAGAGGAAACAATCCTAGAAATAAAAGGGATGATAAAATTGGTGACAAGGACTTTAAGATATCAATATAAATACATTCCACATCCTCAAGGACGTAAAGGAAAACATGAACATAATGAGGATACAAGTAGAGGATATAAAAGAGAAAAACTGGAACTCTTAGAGATGAAAGTTAAAATACCTGAAATTAGAAATTTACTAGATAAAATTAACAGCACTATATTCATTTCAGAAGGAAAGATCAGTAACTGTAAAGACATAGAAAAAGAAGGTACCTAAAGTAAAATATAGAAAGATAAAAGACTAAAAAATATAAACAAAGCTTCAGTGACCTGAGGGACAACAAAAAGCAGTCTAGTTTACAGAAGACCCAGAATGAAAGGAGGGAGAGCAGGGGACACAAATAATAGACAAAATTCTCCAATTCCATGAAGCTTACAATCCCAAAGCAAAATAAACACAATGAAAACTATCCCAAAACATAACACAAGCAAATTGCTGAAAACTGCTGTCTGAGAATGGAGATGGGTATAGGGAAAGGGAAGGAGATGGAGTTAGGGTTATGACTGAGATAAGCCCCAGATAACCGAAGCATTCCATTGACCTCTCCTTGAGGATCCACAACAAGCAGGTATAAATACTTAACATTGACTTTAAATACTGGCGTAATTTTTTTTTAGTCTGACATTAAAAGTGAACAAAATCAAGAATACTTAATCCAAAGCTGAGAAAAATATACACACTACACATAGACAAAGATATTAATTGGAGATATATGGGGGGTGTGGGTGATAGCAGAGAGTGGGGTAAAGGGAAGCTACGGATCATTTGTCATTTATTGTAATTTTTAGCTACCCCATCAGAAGTGTCTTCCTTGTATATGTGGGATAATGCTATGCTTCTTTAGTATGACATTTGTATTCAAGCCCTCTCACTGTGATATTTTATTCTGTAAATTCTCTCCTCCTCCACCCTCCTCTCTCTTCGTCTGCTCTTTATTAAGGATATAGCATGATATTGGAGAAAAGAAAACGGAGAATATGAAATTCTACCCAAACAGAAGGACAACTAACAGAACTTCTAGGGAGTATAAAAGAGTCAGAGAGGGAAATGAAGAGGAGAACCCAGGGTTTAGACACTTGCTGGGCCCCAGAGTTGGGGATAATAATTTGATGAAAAGATGAAAATGCATGGGTAGTTGGAAAGATCTCACAGGATAAAGGGCTGTAGCCTGATTCCCAGAGTTTATGAGAAGGGCCACAGGCCACCAAAGGATACCTTGGTCCACTTAGGTTCATACTGTGGGCCTGTGGTATAGTTGAGCAGAAATATCTTGAGTTATAGTTGCCAACTTTTTCTCAATCGCAAGTGGCAGACACGAATCCCAAGGTTCTTGCATTCTCTTTGGGGTGATGAGACACTGGCCATGAGGACACTGGTGAGAGTTGAGGTAGGAATATACCATCATAGTGAATGGACAGACACAGGACTTAGGCGGCTATTGTGAAGAGGACTGGGAAAGATGGGCTTATGTTAGCAAGGGAGGGCCACAGGGCCCTGACAACATTAAGAGAAAAGATTAGTAGTTCACTAGCCATGAACTAAGCAGGAGCTATCAACAAGACCCTAGCAGGCAGGTGTGTTTAAAGAAAAAAAGGAAGTTGATTGTTTCTACATGGTTGACCCTCAAAATATTTTAATTAGATGAATAAAATAATGCCTGAAATAAACTATATTCTAGGAGTTTTAAGTGGCTCAACACATCTTTGATAAATTTTTTTTTTTTTTTTTTTTGCGGTACGCGGACCGCTCACTGTTGTGGCCTCTCCCGTTGCGGAGCACAGGCTCCGGACGCGCAGGCTCAGCGGCCATGGCTCACGGGCCCAGCCGCTCCGCGGCATGTGGGATCTTCCCGGACCGGGGCACGACCACGCGTTCCCTGCATCGGCAGGCGGACTCTCAACCACTGCGCCACCAGGGAAGCCCCAATATTTTTTTGATACAACCATAAATTAACTATAAGTTGCAACTAGTTATAGAAAACTATTTTATCTAAAATACTTTATGTAACATGATTTTTTAAAAAACTAAAAGAAATACAGATTTTAAGAAAATGCATTCATTTTAGAATGTGTATCACTAATATATGTCATTTCTTCTATTTTTATGTAGCACTTCCACCTGGTTCAAACTTGGTGGGAGACGCTTACTTCTTGGTAGCGGGTAGGGCATGTTTTCTAAAGAGACAGCGGGGAGCTGGGCAGTGTATTTAAGATAGGACATATTTCAACACGGAACCTTGGAAAGAACATGTGATGCATCACATTGCCAGGTGTCCAGCCTCTGGTCTCATTATCCACAGAAGTATATGAGTCTTGTCATCTCAGACTCTGATGAGATCGCTTGGAGTATTAATTGTGGCTGAGGTGTCAGATGGAGTGGAGAGAGCTCTGAATGGGGGAGCTGGGGGTACTGACCTCTGCACTGGTTTCAGCCATCAACCAGCCATGTCACCTTCAAACTGAGGCTCAGTTCTTCTACTTATAAAAGGTTGGGGTCGGGACTAATTATTTCTAAGATCTTTGTCAGCTCTAATATTTTTTGAACGTTAAAAATAATTTCTAATTTCATAAACCTAGAAAACCATATCATCAATACCAAGGTTCAAAACTTTCAAAACGTGATGATATTTAGGAATGAACAGGGCTTCCCGGGTGGAGCAGCGGTTAAGAATCTGCCTGCCAATGTGGCGGACACGGGTTCGAGCCCTGGTTCAGGAAGATCCCAAATGCCGGGGAGCAACTAAGCCCATGTGCTACAACTGAGCCTGTGCTCTAGAGCCTAAGAGCCACAACTACTAAAGCCCTCGAGCCTAGAGCCCATGCTCCGCAACAAGAGAAGCCACTGCAATGAGAGGCCCATGCAACCCAATGAAGACCCAATGCAGCCAAAAGTAAATATGAACAAAATGAGAGTTTTTAACGTATCATTTATTTGTACTCTTTATGTAAAAATTTATGCCCTTCTCCATTGACCTAAAATTCTTCTCACTGTATTAAAATGAAACATAAAATACCAGATGTACTTGCGTTGGATATAACAACCAACCATCAGTAGAAATAATCTGGAGTTTAAAAGTAAATCAATCATTCATTCTTCTGGTGGTATTATTATAAATACTAATGGTAATATTACTCGTGAAGATTGTCCAAGGGAGACACAAAATCTGACTTTATTTTGTCCCACTTTATAACTCACACATCTCTAATTTCTTTTTTATCCCGATTTCTTCTTTGCAGGTATGTGGCACAAACCCTCCGAAAACGAGAAGTCGTCTGCGGCCTCTCCTTAACTTCCACCCAGCTGCAATTTTTTTTCCTTTCTTTTCAGAGGTTCTTCCCTAAATTTACATTTCCAGAATAACCTATTTTATCCATTTTCTCTCTCCTCTTAGAAGAAAGCATCTAATAAACTCAGTAGTTCTAAGATATTAGTGACAATTATGTGATTCATAAGGAATATTTATTTTTAAAAAGATGTAGTAATGCCTACCACTCCCCCATACACACCATTAACTCCTAGTGATATCTGTTAATTGTGGACCACTAAAGGGACATCTTTTAAAAGTAATTAGTATGTTTTCTTAGCTCATGAAGATTTTTAATTTTTAAAAAATATCACTTTTTTTAGTGCTTTCAAATAGGAACCCTAGTAACCTATTGTAAAAGGAATAGTTAAGCCACTGCATAATGAGCCATAAACTACATCAGAAGCACAAAATGAAATGAGAACTACCATGTCAGGCACTGTCACAGTCGAAAGATTTATAATTTTTTTCATCATGAAGATGTTGGGTAATTATTCTTACTGTGCAAAAGCTTAATTACATTCATATATAGGCATCTCTGCACCATTCACTCATTAAACATTCATTGAGCACCATGTTCCTTGACTAGTTCCTTGACTATATGTTAGTATTTATGCAAAATATATAAGGCACACATATTACTAGTTAGGTTATGCCCATGGCAGCCACCTAACTTAGAGGCTATGAGCTGGTATGCAAATACACTGAATAGTAGTTTACATAGGAGAAAAATTTGCATGTAATAATCTCCAAATTCCCATCCCATAAATACTTGTACTAGTTATAACTTATCCTTATGCATCAGAACTCCAAAATATAGTATTTTGGTTAAAACAAAACGTTTTCCCTGTTAAAAATATTGGATTGACGATCCTAGATTCAAAGGGTACTGGAACTGAAGGAAACTGTAGAAATCCTGTAGTACTGTGGTGCTTGAACTTGCTTGAAAGAGGCCAGGTGGCTGCCTCAAGCGGGTTGGAGGAGTGGCATGCTGTTGGGGACAGAGTGGCTGAGCAGGTGGCTCCTGGAATAACCAGAGCAGTAAAATCCCTGGGGCGGGGGCAGGGGTCGGGCAGCGCCCTCTGCTTCACACTCAGCCTGACTTTGCAAGTCACATACTTACATCATATGCCCTGGTCCTGTAGACATCTGAGTTTGCAAAGCCTACATTATAGCCTTCTCTTTCTTTTTACTCATTCTTCCTTTCCACTCAATGTCTAATCACTAAGGAATGAGGTTCGTGTCACTGGCTGATGTTTTCCTAGAGAGCACATTTTCCCCTGGCACGAAGGGAACCATCACCTTAAATAATTTTTACTTTAACTTATGAATAGCCTAAACAATTTTATGTAAATGAGTTGCATGCTCTGTGGACAGGCATTATTAATGTATGCTTGTGAAATTATTTTTATTTTAATAACACTATTTATGAGAGCTGAAGTGATGGATCCAGGCTTGGAAGCCTGATGCATCTCACTCACTTTAGATTTCTCACAGGTAAAAGCTAAGTGGTACTACCTGCAATATAACTCCAAATCCTTCAGAATACTTAGAAAAAATAAAAACTTAACAAAAAATCATCGTGTTTAATTTGACGGGAATGAAAATCGGAGAAATGGTTTCAGTTTCTATTTTGCCTGCTGCACTGTCCAATATGGTAGCCACCGGCCACATCAAGCTATTTAAATTTAATTGAAATAAAAAATAATAATTTTCTCAGTAACACCAGTTATATTTCAAGTGGCTAGCAGGTACTTCACTAGACAGCTGAGATATAAACAAATTTCCATCATTACAGAAATTCTGTTGGACAGCACTGTACTAGAGAAATACTGTAAACTGAAGAAAATTGCTTGTCATCTATAAGCATGAAATCTTTCCTTCCCTCTGTTTCTTGTCATGGTAAGGAAACTGTTGCTCTGAAAAGAATACCTAGTGCATTTGTTTTCCTTCTGACATTTCTTTCAATTGTCATGTCCCCCTGTATGCCTTTTACTTCTAAGGGTTCATCTTTCCTGTTCAATCCACACATTAAACACAGAGACAGCAACCATTACCATCCATAGTCTTCCTTGGTAAATAAAGTAACTCTTCCACTATCACTAATATTAACTATAAATTGTTATCCTGCAACTAGAAAAGATTAGATTGTACAAACTTAAGGAAACAGCTTTATGCCTCTGATGGATCTCCAGTAAATATCTCTGCCTCAAAATACCTTCCAAGAACCTGGTCACAGTGCCTGAAATCCCAGCATGTTCTGGAAAAATTTTAGTTTGTCTAAAGTTTATTACCAAAATGCAAATTCCTGGCTGCTGTGTATCAATCTGGTTTCCGTATGTAGCTATTTGCAACCCAACAGGTTAATTCTCCTAGGTTTAGAGCCTGGAAGGAAAAGGGCTTTGGCAACTAAAGAGAGGAGTTTGTCAGGGGAAGTTTTCACGAAAATGCCAGGTTGGTTCTGAAAACGTAGACCTCCTTACAAAGAAAGGAGACCAGAAAACATGAAGATGCTGTTTGCAGCACTATGGGATAAACCTGGCCTTGATCCTGAGTCTTTAATGTTCTCTTGTGCCATTGGACATACTTCTTACCCTCTCTGAACTTCAGTTTTATGTCCTTAAAAATGGGTCTATAAGTAACTTATCAGGATAATAAATGATGTGTACACATAGGCCTAGTTCTGTATAAAGCGCATATTGGGAGTGACAAAAAGGAGCTACTGTTGGAATTACCTGCCACCCTTGTCACTTTTTTTTTTTTTTTTTTTGCGGTACGCGGGCCTCTCACTGTTGTGGCCTCTCCCATTGCGGAGCACAGGCTCCGGACGCGCAGGCTCAGCGGCCGTGGCTCACGGGCCCAGCCGCTCCACGGCATGTGGGATCTTCCCGGACCGGGGCACAAACCTGTGTCCCTTGCATTAGCAGGTGGACTCTCAACCACTGCGCCACCAGGGAAGCCCCCCACCCTTGTCACTTTTAAAGTTTATAAACCTTTGATTTCAAACTAACAATGATGACCATATTCAATGTCCTTTCCTCTCTGCCTTAAGTACTTGAGAGTCAGTCAGTCAGAGCCAGGAACTGACTCCAAAAGATTGCAAAGAAGGTATAGAAGGGAACTTCCATGGAGCATGTGATGAACACAAAGAAATGGTTTGCCTGGAGCAGAGAATCATTAAATCATTATCCAGAAGTGCTGGAAAAGGAGATTGGAAGGCTGGGATAGAGATAAGATGTAAGGCTTGGCAGAAGTTGTTTTTTTTGTTTGTTTTTACATAGAAGATTCCCTCAAGGACTGGAACCAGAAAGTGTAAATTATTCCTAATTGTCTCAGTTTCTTGCATCTGTCTGGGTTTATACTGATCTTAAATATTCTTTTCAGTTACAACCAGAAAGTATTAATAAGTGCATATTGGGTACCTATTTGTGTCTTTAAAATAGGCATATCCTTCCTTTTAGGAGTTGTTTTCAAGCCTAGAGGGGCAGATAGATTTTCAACAAAAATTTCTATAAGACAACATGACATGAACCATGATATAGGGCAGCGCAGGGTACAATGGGAGTTGCAGGGGTATGTGCTCAGAAAAATAAACTTCTCCTGTAATAGCTAGCAAAACCAAACACTGAGTGGATGTCATTTCCTGCAGCCATGACTCTCAAAATACAACAGTTACTTTATTTAATGTTTTGGGATATTTTCTCTATGTCCTTCCTATCATATCTTTTAACATAAATCACCTAGAATCAAATGGAAATATTTAAGTTCATGAATGTCCCAGAAAATTACAGTAATAGTCAACTTAATCAGAAATCCTTATTCAATAACCTTACCCATTGGGAGTCAATATAAAGGATACCAATAAAATACTTCTGGGGCTTCCCTGGTGGCGCAGTGGTTGAGAGTCCGCCTGCCGATGCAGGGGACATGCGTTCGTGCCCCGGTCCGGGAAGATCCCACATGCCGCGGAGCGGCTGGGCCTGTGAGCCAAGGCCGCTGAGCCTGTGCGTCCGGAGCCTGTGCTCCGCAACGGGAGAGGCCACAGCGGTGAGAGGCCCGTGTACCAAAAAAAAAAAAAAAAAAAAAAGAAAACTTCTGATGGCTACATGGTTGCCACAAAGTATTCTTGAAGATCATCATTTATATTGACTTTTATTTTATATGCAGTTGTAACACATTTTTTTGTGTTCCTTTCTTGTTTGTTTTGGTGGTCCACACAGGCTGACTAGTGATAACAAATGAGAAATCTGAAGAAATCACGCACTTTGGAAATAGAAGTGGCAAAATATGAATCAGAAAGGAATCTGAATTTTGAACAAAAGGCATTAAGATTTGAATAATACTGCCATTCCAACAGCAAGCCAATGGGGAGTGCATTATAAAAGATTTCCTTCAAAGTGATCGAAATGGAAAAAGAAGGCATCTAAAGTAATAAGCTTCCATTGTTTGGAATTTTTACTTATATGGAATATTATTTTTATTGGTGATGATTGATAAATAAGGTGTTATAAAACCTTTAGACATAGTATTTATGTCTTCAAAATATTTGCCTCTGATTTCTAAAGCCTTGCAACAAAGCTATTAAAATCTTTTCTCTCTACACTCTGGTTCCAGTGTCAGAAAAGCCTACTCTTTAGGAAAGATGTTAAGGAAGATTAACATCCTGTCTTAAGTTTATGTAACGAAAAATAGAAATACTGTAGAAATTAAAGGGTCTGGACTTAAACAAAGTTATTAAAAATTTTATACACTTAGTGACATGTGATTTATATTTAGTTAAGTACCTTAAGAGAGTAATCAGGAAAAGTAACCTAAGAGTCTTTATGAACCAAGAACTAAAACCGTAAAGAAAAAAAAAAAAATCTTCAGATCAACATTTCCAACCAAACTCTACTCTAAAAATCTACCTTCCAGAATAGTAATTACAAAAGGTTTCATTTCTGTTTTTTGTTTGTTTGTTTTTGCGGTACACGGGTCTCTCACTGCTGTGGCCTCTCCCGTTGCGGAGCACAGGCTCCGGACGCGCAGGCTCAGCGGCCATGGCTCACGGACCCAGCCGCTCCGCGGCATGTGGGATCTTCCCGGACCGGGGCAGGAACCCATGTCCCCTGCATCGGCAGGCGGACTCTCAACCACTGCGCCACCAGGGAAGCCCCTTTCATTTCTTATGTAACAGTTAATTTCCAAAGAACTGAAAACTTTAAAGACCAACAAAATTTATGTGTTCGATGTAGAAGTAATAATAGCAATAGTACCTTTAAGACTGTGAAATTAAAACAGGGTTCTCTTCTCTTGCACTGTTATAAAGCAGAAACTAACAGACCATTGTAAAGCAATTATACTCCAATAAAGATGTTCCAAAAAAAACCCCCATAAAACAGGGTTCTCTTATTAGAAAACAAAGTTCCAATTTAAACTAGAATGCAAATGAATACCTCATTCCCACCACCCTAGTTCTGGGCCCTGGTTCAGCCCTTTGTACTATTTCAACAGTCTGATAATTAAAAGATCTCCTTATCTCTAATCTTTTTTCTTCCAGCTTATCCTATTCATTGATAAGATTAATCTTTCTAGAGCAGTGCTATTCTGTATCATTCCCACACTAAGGAGCCTTCAAAGACTCCCATTTTTAATTGTGTTAAGACAAACCCATCAGGCTGTACTCCAAATCCCTCTATCCCAGTGATTTTTCAAATGAATTCTCTGGAATCCTAATAATTCCAAGATGTGTTTCAGAAGTTACATGAAATTTTGGTCCAGTGCAATGGATGCTGAGGCTGCAACTATTGTCTATTACCCTGGGGTTCAAATGTCTACATGTCATTAGACCAGAACATTATAGGAATAATTGTGCTAAATTTGAACTGATAGACTAATTACTACTTTGAAAAATTTTACGTATTAGGGCTCTGCATAAAATTTTATTTGAAAAAAATTTTGACCTATTAAAAGAGTTAGGGAAATGTTTTATAGCATGCTATCATTTTATCTCCCAACATGTCCCAGTTACCTGTATCTACTATGATGCCAGTTCTTTTACTGGAAATTCCTTCCTCTTCATCTCATTCCCCATGTCCTCAGGTTAAATTTTTTCATGACCATCAAAGCCTTTACTGGTCCATCTATCCAACTTTCTCTTCACTTTGTGCCATGTTTACCGCACCCATTGGATTTTCTTCCCTGTGTTTTGTCCATACCCCACACTAAGTTTATTTTTCTTGACAGTAGGAATTGTGTCTTACTTTGCATTTATTAAGTGACCAATATTTCTTAAAAAAGAATTGAACGCCAAGATTCTGAAAGTAAAAATGACTACCACCACCACTGTTACCACCATATAAATTCTATAAATTCTCTGCTTTAAGAGCATTATCTTTTCAAGAGCCTTGTCCAATGACAGATGTTCTCTAATTAGTAAAATGTATGAAATATAATACTTTCATAGAACATATGCAAAATTAACAATATTTTAGAGTGATTTGACAATATGAGAAAATATGATTAGTGATAACAAGGATAATGAAAATAATAGTTTATTGAATGCTTATCACGTGCTAGATTTGTCCATATATCTTCTCTTCTCATTCTAACAGTTCTCCAAAATGGGCAGCATCTCACTTTTTTTTTTTTCTTTTTTTTTTTTTTTTGCAGTACGCGGGCCTCTCACTGCTGTGGCCTCTCCCGTTGCGGAGCACAGGCTCCGGACGCACAGGTTCAGCAACCATGGCTCATGGGCCCAGCTGCTCTGCGGCATGTGGGAATCTTCCCGGACCGGGGCACGAACCCATGTCCCCTGCATCGGCAGGCAGACTCTCAACCACTGCGCCACCAGGGAAGCCCAGCATCTCACTTTTATAGAAGAGAAAATGGATACTCCAAGAGGTCAAGTCACTTGCTCAAGGTTATAACTAGAGTAAGTAGGAGAGTCAGGATTCAAATATTGTTTGTGTGGCCCAAGAGTGAATGTTCCTTCCAGTTCATCACATTATCACTCAGAGTGTAAATAAGGAAAATAATAATGATACTGGCATATGTGTGAATTTTTCATGCAAGAAGCTTTGAATATTATTATTCAATCATGGAGTTTGAGACTTTTTTACGTCTGTTACAAAATTCTAGCTTGAGGGGTTTCCCAAGATAACACACCCACTTGGTCTGAAAACTGTCTTCCTCAGTTACTGAGCATTTCACTCGTCTTGGCTAAGATGAAGACCTTGCACCAGAACAAATGACAACAAAAGAAAAAAACTGAAAAATAGAAATGTTATATCCTTAGTTACAGATGTGAACTTAAAACGTATGCTGCTTTTGATGGTAGAATAAGAATGAAGAGAAAATGTGTACAGCATATGTTAGTCAAATATGGATTTGGGAGCAACTCTGGTATTGCTAATTGAGTAGCGATTAAAGCTAAATAAACAGAGGCAGACTTGCTATCATAGCAGAATGGATTGGAGGTATTGATCAAGATGCTCTTGAAGTGTGTGGGAGTTTCAGGCTTTCAGCTTGCTCCCCAGCTTGACTCTTAGCTAGAATAAATGTCAACAGTGCCAGTCTCCGTGAGAGACCAACTGCCTTCTCACTAATGCAACCAGGTATCTTCAGTCAGCCCTGTTTTTAACTTCTCTTGCCAGTTGCCAGTCTTTCTGATTTCAGTCTTAGCTTTAAGCCCATGGACTGGCTAAAAACTAGTTTCCTCATTTCACCATACTTAGCAATTCCAAACTTATCCTTAGGTCATTGAGCTAAATTTTACTTTGGTGATTCCTAAGTAACCTTAGTATCTTTCATAACTTTCCCCATAGTTTTTCCTTAATTGTGATTTTACAGTGTTTGAATTCCTAAATTATAGTAAAATAACACTAGCTGCAGGTATTTTGAAAGTAGCTCCTGAGACTATCACCTTGAGACGACCCTGAGATTATTACTAGGAAGAAAAGAGTGTGAACAGCAGGGGTGCCCAGTGGAGGTGGTCTCTAAGGAGGGGAGAGCAGAGGTACGATAGTTAATCAGCCCCAGTGCTTGAGGGTTCAGTTCCAAGTACCCAGAAGCCAGTTGTCCTAAGCTGTTTACAAAGCTTCCCTCTCCCTCTCCCTCCTTCCTTTTCTACCTGCCTCCCTCCCTTGCTCCTCCACCCCTCTCTCCTCCCTCGTCATCCTTCATCACTGATTTTCCTGACCTCATCTCCTCTCCGATCCTCTACTGATTGATCTAAAGTATGACTTTTAAGTTCATGAGAACCTTTCTCCAAAGTCAGAGTGAGCAGAGCCATTTTAGACCATGATACTATCAAGATAATATTTTTAATGTGCAAACAAGAAACTCTGTAAATAGAAGATCATTGTAATTGCTGCCACTTACAAGATGCCACTTCTATTGAGAAATTAAAGGTGATTTATATCTATTAAATGCAGTCACCATTTTGTTTCAAAGTGGAAAAATTATAGCTAACATTTATCAAATTCTCATTATGTGTCCGGGATAAGCATTAACTAAGTATTTTATACAAACTTTCTCATAAAATCTTTAAAATCAGTCCCTATCAAGCAATAGGTACTAATACCATCCCTACTTAACAAGTGAGGGAATTGAGACTTACAGAGATTGAGCAGTTTGTTCAAGGTCACACAGCTAGTAAGTATTTAGACTCAGGATTTGAAACCAGATACTACTAATTAAAAAGAAAAAAAAGAAGTGCTCTTAATCACTTATACTGCCAAAGATTTTAAATTATTAATTTTAAGCTATATCTGATACCCTTTTGGTCAAAACCACCTTTCCTAAAGCTGTTACAGAATATAATGAATGAAAGGCAAAAAGCAGACTGGTCAAATTTCACAGAGAATTAGTTTGGGTCAATAATAGAGTCATTCCAACAATAAACTCCACTTGTATTATATTTCACCATATTATGATAAAAATGCCTTTTTTTTTCTTTTTGTAGAAGTATTTTCAGATAGCATGGTGAGATGGTCTAAAACAACATATATCAATTCTCCTGTTAATTTAAGTCTTTCTCCAGAAATGTTCTTGCAACTGGATAACAAAGATTTGCTTTTATTTATTTTTTTGGTGGGGTATAAACTTTAATGAGAACATCTCCTTAAGAACATGGAAATGATGTTTTTTATTTGTTTTTTTTTTTGCGGTACGCGGGCCTCTCACTGTTGTGGCCTCTCCCGTTGCGGAGCACAGGCTCCGGACGCGCAGGCTCAACGGCCATGGCTCACGGGCCCAGCCGCTCCGCGGCATGTGGGATCTTCCCGGACCGGGGCACGAACCCGTGTCCCCCGCATCGGCAGGCAGACTCCCAACCACCGCGCCACCAGGGAAGCCCAGAAATGATGTTTTTACATACAGTACTGTGCCAACCTTTGGGCTCATATTTGGAGCTGCAGTGTTACAGAGGATTTACTTATTTAACATAGTTTTATTGAGTTTTATTGAGTATCTCCTGTGAACAAAGCATCTCAGACAATAAAAAGGTTACTGGTGTTAGACCTTACTTGCAGGAGCCAGGCTCACCATGATAAAAGAGACTCGCGTATCAAGATAAACCCCTCTGTTCTTTTTAAAATTTATTTTATTTATATATTATTTTTGGCTACACGCGGGCTTTCTCTAGTTGCAGTGAGCGGGGGCTACTCTTTGTTGTGGTGCGTGGAATTCTCATTGCAGTGGCTTCTCTTGTTGCGGAGCACCGGCTCTAGGCGCGCGGGCTTCAGTAGTTGTGGAGCACGGGCTTAGCTGCTCCGTGGCATGTGGGATCTTCCTGGACCAGGGCTCGAACCCGTGTCCCCTGCATTGGCAGGTGGATTCTTAACCACTGTGCCACCAGGGAAGCCCCAACCCCTCTGTTCTTGAAGCAAGCTGATCAGGAGTGAGTATACCAGGAGCATCTCCCTCACCTCAGGTGGAGAAGCAGACAATTACTTGTGTAGCCTCAGATCAAACTAAACAATGATTTTAACCTATGACACCGTAATCTACCTGACTTCAACTATCATCACCATCTGCAAATGCCTACTGCTATTCCCTATACACTAGACTGAACCCCCTGTATATTTACACTAATCTAGTCTAGGTTCACAACTCTTCTTAGGGCATTGTCATTTGGGGCATTGATATTTGGGGGGAGCTCATCTACTTTGAGGATCAGTTCCCTTAGCCACAATCCCAACTGGTCCCACCAGTTAGAGATGCCAGCATGTCTCAAGCTGAATCCATTTAATTATGACACATTTGTTAGAGCTGGAATGAGACTTAAAGATCCCTTGGTGGTTTTTTTGTTTTTAATTGAAGTATAGTTGATTTACATTTGGTGTTTTATTTTAATCAATAGATCCACTTCTTCAAGTGGAATTTAATGGAGAAGCTCAATTAAAAAAACTAAATAGAACTCAAGGTGCAGTTGAAATAAGAGTACAGAAATGAGAAGGTCCAAGATTCCTCCCTCCTCACCCACCATAAACAGACCTATTCAAGATGCTTAGAACACAGCCTTAACATTCCTGATTTAGTCCAACTAATCCTGAGTTCTAGGCATCTTGTCTGAAGTCACCCAACTAGTAACCAACTAGTAAGTCTAGGACCTAACACTCAAAACCAGTGTATTAGTCAAGGTTCTCAAGAGAAACAAAAACAATAGGATGTGTGTGTGTGTTTGTGTGTGTGTGTGTGTGTGTGTGTGTGTGTGTGTGTGTGTGTGTGTGTGTGTGTGTGTGTGTGTGTGTGTATTAACTGGGGGGACTGGAAAGTCTGAAATTTGCAAGGCAGGTCAGTAAACTGGAGACCCAGGGAAGAGCTGCTTTTGCAGCTCAAGTCTGAAGGCTATCTGGAGGCAGAATTCCCTCTTCCTTGGGGGACTTCAATCTTTTTCTATTAAGGCCTTCAACTGATTGAAGGAAGTCCACCCACATTATGGAAAGTATCCACTCAAAGTCTTCTGATTTAAATGTTAATCGCATCTAAAAAGTACCTTCACAGTGACATCCAGACTGGTGTTTGACCAAATATCTGGGTATCATGGCCTAGCCAAGTTGACACATAAAATTAACCGTCACATTCAAGGTCCTTAATTCAAAACTGTATGCTCTTTTCATTACGAGTAACGGTTTATGATCCAACAGAAGAGAAAGGACAGGGTAGCATATGCTGCCTGTTGCTTATCTAACACCCATTCTCCTCTTCCCCTTCCTAACAAAACCTAAAATTTTTGTGTGAAGGCCGGTGAGTCTACCTAGAATATTAAACCTTCTAATTTTTCCTAGCGTTATTTTTGACCAGTGAAATGTAAGGAAAGGTGACCAGGTGTAGTTTTGGGAAATCTCTTTAAAGAGACGAGTTGATTTAGCTGGTATGTGGCCCCTTGGCCTTTTCGCCGTCCTCCTTCGTCTTGCTTGGAATTTGGACCTGAGGACTGAAGCTACAACAGACACCCTGTGATCACAAATGTCAAGATCAGAAAGACCTAAGTCCTAACATTTTTTGAGCTGATGAACCAGCATCAGTAACTCTCTCCAGACTTTTTGTTTCATGAGAAAGAGAAAAAAATTTATTTTTTTCTATGCTCTGTTAAGATTGCTATGCAGTCTCAGTCCTTAATTGATACAGACAATGACACGGGTAATTATGATGAAAATCTTAAAAACTGAACAATGGTGGAAACCTTGAGACTGTGTCTAAGGCAGCAAGGCAGAAGAAACAGGGTTGATATAAGTTAGACATCATGAACACATCAAATACTATGAGAGACCATTAGGCAGGAGGTCTGGGAGACTGAACAGCTGCCATGAATTCAGCAAAAAGGTAAGTGGACATAAATAGCTATAGGAAGAAAGGAGATGGATATTTAAAATAGTTAAACTTTTTAGCCACAAGCCTAGGAGAGTCACTGGAATGAATTGCAGTAAAGCTGTGTGACTTTTTTTCTCTGAACCTTTCTGGAAAGCGATAGGACAGGAGAAGAGCAGGAACAAATTAACTACCCTCATTAGTAATCTCCACTGTAATTTGTCTCCTCCTGACAGACCCTTTGAAGAGCTTATCTTGACTGGTTTGTCAGTGGAAGCACCTCTTCATCCCAAGGTTTTTAAAACAAAGACAACTGATTAAACTCTTTAACTTGTAACTAAAACTGCCCACCTTGCTGCAAGAGCTGAATCACTTTTAGACATGATTTTTCAGGAGTGTGGGGTGGGGAAAGAGAGATAGAGAGGGAGAGAAAGAGACTTAATCTGTTTGAGATGATTAAATTAACTCCTGCTTTGAGGCAGAGAGATAGCTCTGAACTTTTCATAGCCATCGAGAACCTTTCCTAAAGATACTCTTCTTATGAGGGTTCAGTTTTATGGAAAGAATGAGGGGTTGTGCAGTAGTGATAAAGGTGTAAGTGGGAGGATGTGTGAATTGAATTTTCTCGAGTTGAGGTGGGGAAGCTTCAGTCGGTGGATGACCTTGGGCACAAAACAATCATTGGCTGGAAGTGAGCACATAATATCTTTGGGGAAAAGAGAATAGAGTAGGGCAGGTTCGAGTCAAGTTTGAAGGCAGAGATGTAAGTGAGAATCAAGATGTATCTAGCAATACACGGTCAGGGCAGCAAAAGAACTAAGCTGGAGGACAAGAAACAGGTGGTTAGCAAACATAAGGCTGGAATTGTGGCTGAAAATCCTGACAAAGGGAGATTTCTCCCCTACCTCCCTTCCTCCTTCCTTCCTTCCTTCCTTTTTTCCTTCCTTCCAGGGCATTAGAGGTACAGGGCTCATTTTCCTGGCCAAGCTTATTCCCTCCTGTTTTCTCAAACCCCAGTTCACAGCCAATGGAAAAAATGGTCCTCATTCACAGTTCACCTTTGAGAAGTCTTTCGGGAAGCACAGAAATTCAAGCATGTTTATTACACCCCCATCTGTTGTCAGGAATAAAAAAATATTTTTATGCAAAACTACAGCGTTAGGTGTGATTTTGACACGGAAAAATACTTCTTTTAAAGATTTCCAACACAATGGAATATGAGACTCAAATCTTATAATGCATCCATAGGGCTATCCGACTTCTTCCACTGAAGTAGTATTTTATTAAATAAATAGATATATTCCTAGCACTTTCTAAATTAATAAACATACATTTAAAATATTCTGGGAAGAGCCTATTTAATTCTCTGAGTAAAAGGCATCTGAAGGAATTTGGTTGGTGGGATGCAACTCTCTGTATTTTCTTTCCTCCCTCCCTCCCTCCTTCTCTCCCTCCCTCCCTTCCTTCCTTCCTTCCTTCCTTCCTTCCTTTCTTTCTTTCCTTTTGGCCAAATATCAGTCAGTTAATTGGAATCTAGTATTTATTGAGTACAAACATGGTCTAATTTAATGCTCACAATAAGCATTCCAATATTTTTTAAAAAGATTTTTAGCCACTTGTTCAAAGTCACTAGTTAAAATAGTAGAGAGTTTTCATTTTCTCTGAAATAAATCATCAGCTTCAAACAAACCTTACTGAACGATGCTAATTCTGTACACTCCCTCAAGTTATTTTCAAAGGTAAGGGACGTACAGGCTAGAGTTAAAACTTAGAGCTGTTTTGGGGACATATAAACTGATTTGAATAGACTTATTATACCAATTTGAAAATGAATATCTGGAAGAAGAGGAGCTTTGGTAGTAAAATAATTAGAGAAAGTGAAACATTAGCATTTTAGTTTAGCAATTTTCTTTCAGTGTGTGGAGAAATATTGGTTTATAAAACAGAATTTGTAGACGTGGTGGATTCAGTTTACAGTGACTCAGTTCATGGAGTCCTATACCCTTTCTTGGTTCCTTGTGATGTGGCAGCCACACACCTGTGACTTTACAAAAAGGCAGAAAAGGGTAAATGAGCAGTTTGGTTACTGTTTAATCATGAAACAGTTTTCCTGCTTTTTACCCAATAGGAAAATTAGATGATAAGCAAAAATTGCTTTTCATATACACCACAACGAAGGACTATATTTCAAAACCATTTTTCTTTGATGGTTCAATGACTTTGTTTTTTAATTTACAATCTCCTGGAAGCTGAAAATAAAGTAAATCTTCAGATAATATAAGAACCGCAAAACTTTTAGAAGTTTCACATAAGACATTAGAGGTATGCTCTACTTTCTACCCAAAGGAACTAATTTCTGAATATTTATTTAGTTTATAAAACAGAAATAATTACAGGCATGACAGACACAAACCTATGTTTTCCAAATCTTCTCAGAGCATAAATACTTACATTAAGATGAAGTGTTTTAGGTTAAGACTTATGTGTAAGAAGTCATAAACAACCTAGTTTCATTATATTTAATGTTCTAAAACAGCATTATAATCTTTTAGAATTGTTTTCATGTTTGAACCATTTAAATATATCTATTAATAATAAGGTTAAAGTTCAAAATAATCTATTTTTTAAATGCCACCCAATTTTCTGATTATATTTAAATATTATTTGCATACTTATACTAAATGAAAAATAGTTTGAAATCTCAGCTTTCTTAAAAAAGGAAATATTCTTTGATGACCCCTCTGAGCATTTTTGGTTCATAGCACAGTAGCTGGTATATATTTTATACTCAGTAAACTTTAGTAAACTACAGAATTTAGTGAACTACTGTGAATTATTTTATTATCTTTTAAAATTTTATATTGTATATTGGAGGAAATCCAGGAAATTTTAAGCATCCAAAAATTATGATCTAAAATAAAGCGTAAATCAATAATGAAATTAATCCTAGGCTAGGGTCTATTGGTTACAGGACATTTTGAGATGTAAGTTTATTTTAAGGTATTTCATGAATAGCAGCAATACATTTAGCTACAAAATCCTTTGGTTGCTAAACATTTTATGTCTTAAACTGATAACCTCTGAATGGCAATTTTTTTTAGTGTTAGTTATGTTTACCTTAGTACATATTTAACATCTGCCTATTGTGAACAAATTCATTCTTTGCCTCGGACATTCCCTCCTTGTTTTTCTCTTTTCTGGTTTCCCTTCATGGTACCACTTCCCTTCTGCCTTCTCACAAGGACATGTCTACTTGTCCCGCTCCCCCAAAGCAGAATCAAGGGCATGAGATTATTCTTACTGCCCACTCTCCTTCAGGCTCCAAGGATCTGCAACCATTGCTCATCAAGCCCTTCTCCTTTGTAACTCCTATTCGTTATTGCTTTCTTTAAAACTTCTGTTTACTGACTTCCAGGAGATTCAGTGTCTACAACTTCAACACCTCAATTGAACTCTGTCTCTTCATTCCATGCCCCACCACCATGATCATCAGTGATCCTTCCAACCCCCTTGGCCCAACTGTCCAACTCAGGCAGAGACATCCTGGTCATTACCTAGAACTGGTCCTTCAAGATATCAAAGTCTGAAATCCATTTCTCAGTCCCCAGCATCCTTCTCCTCCCATCATGAGCTCTCATGCCTCTATGGAATCTGTCGTTTGTGCCCATCATGACCCTTGGTTTTTAACCCCTTTGTACTGTCCTCAGGTATGAGAAAGCCTGACTACCTCCTTGGCCTCATTACCTACTTAAAGATCCCATGTTGAATTAGACTTTCCTTTCACTGACTTTCCTTCACTCTAGTCCCCAATCCTGGACACAATCTATTTTCTCCACTCCTATTCCATGGCTGCATATTGCTGAAGGATGTTGCAAAGTGATGTGTATTACAGGGACTATAAATTTATGGTCCCTGACCTCAGCTGAGTTTTCAGTGTTTCTCAATAATATTTTTCTGATTTTATTGGTTTATTTTCTATGGACTTCACTATTATTTGTTATCTACCTAAAACTTACTTCTGGTTGTCTCCCTCTCAACAGGGAGAAGATTTAGGCCATTTAATATGAATTCCCCACTTCGCTCCTTCTCTTCAAAACTCATCTAAACTATCCTTTCCTTTCTTGCTCTTGTTTTAGAGAGATCTCTCCAAAATTTTCCCATCTTCTGAACACACCTTCTTCTAGTTCCTTTCATTTTCCCTCATTTGTTTTTTTTCAGTTAATCTGTCTTTTCCTTGGTAAATCAAGGCCCAAA
Organism: Grampus griseus; assembly: GCF_964374135.1. Classification (NCBI taxonomy): domain Eukaryota; kingdom Metazoa; phylum Chordata; class Mammalia; order Artiodactyla; family Delphinidae; genus Grampus; species Grampus griseus. Next base: position 16,018,715 of record NC_138998.1, read on the forward strand.
TTGTTACCAAACTTAAGTTAAGCTATTCTCATTATTGCTTTCAACTTTAAAAAAGCCATCCTCTTTTTCACTTACTTCATAACTAGACTTCGTTAAAAGGTAGTCTGTCCTTTCTGCTCCCTCTTCCTTCCTTGGCATTGCCTTTAGCAACTCAGAGTCTAGACTTCCTCGCCCTGGTCTATTGGAACAGTTTTCTCCCAGATAACCATACAAATCCCCATATCCAGTGTCTCTCCCTAAAGTACTCTTAATCTAACACTGCAGACCATTCTTCTCACATGTCTAAATCATCTTTCTAACAAATATTTAAATTGCAACTACATGCAGTAATGCAATACAAAGATAAATATTATATGGCCCCTTTCCTTAAGAAGCCCATAGACTAGAGATGGAACACACTACTGAAGTTATGAACAAGAGCTATCATGACAGAGAAAAACAAGAGTGATCGGCTCTGCCAGGGAGAGCTGGGAACAGCTTCACCAATGTGACATCTTCAGTGCTGGTGCTAGGACTAGGATGTGTCTTCTGGGTGGAGAAGAGGAAAGCAGGCATTGAAGACAGAGACAACATGCCTGAGGCACTTGCCTGGCATGTTTTGGAAAAATTTAGTGTATGTGACTAGATGTAGAACATCAAGCATTCAGGGTGCTATATAGGGATTAGTGAAGCAGTTTGAGGTCATATGTTAAAGGACTTTTTAGACCAGGTAGGAGAAGTTAAAATCTGTCCCATTGGTACTAGGGAGCCAATGGAGACTTTTAAGATGTAGAGCTTTGTGATGTGATTTATCCAAAACAGAACAGATTACTGAGCCTCTGAAACTAACTCTTTATTTGCCAAAATTTTGATTAAGGGAAACTTCACCCTTCTAACCATTCACTCTTTAAAACTTAGACATAGGGGCTTCCCTGGTGGCGCAGTGGTTGAGAGTCCGCCTGCCGATGCAGGGAACACGGGTTCGTGCCCCGGTCCGGGAAGATGCCACATGCTGCGGAGCGGCTGGGCCCGTGAGCCATGGCCACTGAGCCTGCGCGTCCGGAGCCTGTGCTCCGCAACGGGAGAGGCCACAGCAGTGAGAGGCCCGCGCACCGCAAAAAAAAACCAAAAAACAAAATAAAACTTAGACATCTATGTCTAGTCTGCCCTCCCCCAATCACTCTCTGTATCTTTGATACCAAACTCTATCCATTTTACTCTACGTCATCTCTTGCACCTTGGATTTCCATTCCTCTCATCCTCCATGTCCAGATTCAAATCTCACCTGTTAGCTCTTGCCTGGACTTTTGAAGCACATCATGCACTGGGGTCCCAGCCTCTAGGGTCTCTCCTTTTACTAATATACTCCCCACAGTATTGGCGTTATGGAATGTCTGCAAAGAATAAACCAATATGTCAAATACTTTCTCCAGGTCTACCTGATATGAGAAGGCTTTCTTTCCTTTTGCTAAACCTTTGTTGAGTACCTGCTATCTCAGTACCTGCATTGTGCTGACCTCTTGCCTTTAGGCAGGGCAGAAAGCAGAAGCATCCTACTGGCAAGTGCCCTATGGTATTTATCAAGTCCAAGGCAGGAATTGTAAAATGGTGGCCATTGGGCTGAATTGGCTCAAAGTTGTATTTTATATAAACTGCATCATTTAAATAAACATTTACAATTTGGGACAATTCACACAAAAATAAAAATTTATGGTTTCTGTTGAAAACACAATCTGTCAAGCAGACTCAACAATCAGATGGTCCTAAGTAGAGGAGAAGCAAATGCTTATACCGGTACCACTTGCTACTGCCTTTGCATCTCACTTGATTTCTTTCCCCTAACATAATTCTTGGGCTGGGATGGGGTGAGGGGAAAGGAGGGAGGGAGGGCTGAAGATGCCTGGGGTTGAATTTCCTGTCATCCCAATGGGAAGGGGTCTCAGAGTCAGAATTACATTGTAAAAATTATTGTTGTAAAAGAATATGCAATTTCTTGAATGCTTGCGTGTTCATACCAGCGAGGTGTAATACCATAATTCATACCAACTAGGTGTAACATCAATAATTTTCTTGTTTGAGATTTAAAACAACCCCTCAATTTCTACTTACATTTTATTCTCTCATCTTTTTAAGAAGAGTGGGCATCAGAGCATTGATAGATGCAGGGAAGAGTGATGAGGGAAGTAAACAGAAAATGGATGGTCTTCAACATAGAAATTCAAAGCAGTAAATTAGGTTAAGGAATATCATGGGTAGAAAGCCAAGAAAAGAAAAAAAAAATGCATAGGCAACTGAGATTGGGAGAGAATTCCTAGTGTGATAAGAAGCAAATGCAGAATTGAAAGCAGAGATTTTGTCTTTTCAAGTGTTTGAAGACACCAGGAAATATCACAGCCAGAGCTGGAGAACATATAAAACAGAAGTCTAGAGAAGTCCCCAAACCGATGAAAGAACCTACTTCCCCAAATAGTTTAAGGGTCTTTGTCTTTGGTGAGCCAAACCACTAAAATAAGGAAGGAGGCAAGGTCAAGATTTTCTCTTTTAGGTTCGGAGGAGTCATGTTTTGCTGATCTGATACTAAAGCAACTATATTTCTGTACAGAGCATGAAGCTGTATGTAAATTCATCCATTGCCTCAACCTGTTCTGCAAATATGTAATAGCTCCGTATTTGGAGACAAAGAAGCCAGTTTGTTCATAGTATTGCATTGTTTACCTTTTATTAACATGTATCCCAGGGGCTCATTTGCATAACATTTGCATTGCTTTGGCCATGGACAGCACATAAGGCACCTGCAAAGCTCTTGATCCAGGGAGGAAATAGTGTGTGGTGGGCTTATTGAAGTCTATGTGAGTGAAGGTGGGGAGGGAAGGAGAGAGTCATTCGTAAATTCAGTTAAGATAGCAAATGAGTACTTAGGTTCCTTAAAAAACACTTTTTCCACTTTAAAACTATTTTGGGACTTAGAGCCTCAAGAGTAGAAATTGTTCTTAAAGGGAACAAAGTTCTCTGAAAGAAATAAAAAAGCTAAATCCATATTTGGCAAGGGGCTTTATATTGAATATAAATTTTAAGATAAATTTATTTTTCAGACAGTATATAAAAGCAATCTCAGGGCTTCCCTGGTGGTGCAGTGGTTGAGGGTCCGCCTGCCGATGCAGGGGACGTGGGTTCGTGCCACGGTCCGGGAAGATCCCACATGCCGCAGAGTGGCTGGGCCTTTGAGCCATGGCCACTGGGCCTGCACGTCCGGAGCCTGTGCTCCACAATGGGAGAGGCCACAGCAGTGAGAGGCCCGCGTACCACAAAAAAAAAAAAAAAAAAAGCAATCTCAGAAAAAAAGTCAGAAAAGTTTATTTTCTTTTTATTCAAAAAAAACCCCCACAGAGATATAAATTGATATATGTTCCTGTTATATTCCTTTGGATATTACATAGATTGAAAAACTGTAATTAGAAAAGGAATGAAAAATAATTCCATAAAGTATTCACACTTACATTTGAAAATCCAGAAGAATGTAATGACATATTTCAGCAGTCAAAATAGGGAGTCATTTTTTCAGGTGAACTGAAGTGTGCATTATTGCAGCAACAGCTGCAAAAGACTCCAGAGCTGACACTTATTTGGGGGAGTTCTGACAGAGTGGCATGTTATTCAAACTTTCTCTATGTAACTCACAATTCCATATACATATCTGTAATTCTAAACTTACGAATTTTGCAAAATCTGTGCAATCTCTATAGACACATACACATACTTGAAAGGGTTATGTTACTTAAGCCATAGACAATAATCCATTTTAAAAGACAGCAATAACTCACTGTAAGAATCAAGCCAGTTCTTACTATAAGTGTGCTTTAGCTAACTTTCATATGCCAAAATTTGCTTTAAAAAATTCAGAATTTATCGACATTTCTCCGAAGAAGACATACAGATGGCTAATAGGCACATGAAAAATGCTCATCATCGTTAATTAGTAGAGAAATGCAAATCAAAACTGCAATGAGATATCACCTCACACCAGCCAGAAGGGTGATCATGAAAAAGTCTACAAATAATAAATGCTGGAGAGGGTGTGGAGAAAAGGAAACTCTTATAGACTGTTGGTGAGAATGTAAATTGGCACAGCCACTATGGAAAACAGTATGGCTGTTCCTCAAAAAACAAAAAATAGAGTTGCCATATGACCCAGCAATCCCACTCCTGGGCATGTATCCAGACAAAACTATAATTCAAAAAGATACATGCACCTCTATGTTCACAGCAGCACTATTTACAATAGCCAAGACATGGAAACAACCTAAATGTCCATCGACAGAAGAATGGATAAAGAAGATGTGGTACATATACAATGGAATACTACTCAGCCATAAAAGAAAAATGAAATAATGCCACTTACAGCAACATGGATGGACCTAGAGATTATCATACTAAGGAAAGTAAGTCAGAAAGAGAAAGACAAATACCATATGATATCACTTATATGTGGAATCTAAAATACGACACAAATGAACATATCCATGAAACACAAACAGACTCACAGACAGAGAGAACAGACTTGTGATTGCCAAGGGGAGGGGGGTGGGAGGGGGATGGATTGGGAGTTTGGGACTAGCATGTGCAAACTATTACATACAGGATGGCTAAACAACAAGGTCCTACTGTACAGCACAGGGAACTATATTCAATATCCTGTGTAAACCAAAATGGAAAAGAATATGAAAAAGAATATATATATGTATAACTGAATCACTGTGCTATACAGCAGAAATTAACACAATGCTGTTAATCAACTATATATAAAATATACACTTATATAAATATATATATAATTTATATTTAAAATATAAAATCAACTTCAATAAAATTTTAAAAATCAAGGCCAAAAATATTCAGAATTTATGAGATAAACAACATACAGTTTTATTGTTTATTCTAGTCCATCAACTAGAAAAAGAAGTGAATTACTTCAAAGACATTACTTGAAAACTATATTATCATAGTTGGAAACTATCACCAGGAAAATTCCAATTCTCACCAGGGAGTACAAAATTACCATATTTCAACTCAAAACTAAATTTTAAAATGTTCCATATCACTGTATCGAATACATTTTGAAAAACATAGGTAGATCTTTCTACATTACTTAATTGCTGCTTGTTGCTCTAAACAATTTTCAGCTAAATAATAGTTTCAACTCCTATAAAACATAGTTCATAACATGGTAACGACAACATTTTTACAATAACTTACAATCTTCTGAGATGATGTTTCACAACGACTTCAGTTACAGCTGGCAAATATGATTTCTGTTACTCTTCTATTTTAGCCTTTCAGTAAGTGCCAGCAAACGAAATTATATTCCTTCCCTTTTATGGCTTTCTACAAGGTCCTGGCTTGTAGAGAGGGCATTTGCGAGGTTGCTAACGCTAAAGTTAATGTTAAACAGCTTATATTTTAACTACAGCTATTTTGCAGGTTGAAGTACCCACATTTTGATTCTTGGCCACTAATTTTGGTAGTTGAAAATAGTAAATGACCATGCTTTCGTCTTATTTATTTTTAGTGCTCTAATGGTGGCCTCTTTACACCTTCAGAAACATTAGTTCCTATTAACAGATCTGGAATATTGATTGATATGAAAATGAAAGTTCACGCAATCAACATTTTTGTTTGTTTAAAATAATTTAGAAGCCAAAACAATGATATTAGTTCACTTGGCCAAAATGCAAGGCATTTTAGGCTTTTAGAAGAAAGATGTAAACACTAACGTGGAAATAAGCAAACTGCTTACAGAAAAATGTGAAGGGAAGAAGGTTTTTGTTAGAGGACGTGGTAGCTTGCCATTAAAAACAGTTACTGTTCCAAGAAGTCTGTTTGGCTAATGCCAGAGACTCTTTATCAGTAAAACAAGTGAAGCTACGCCTCAAACATGTTCCTACACATTTCTTGAAAAAGTCTGAGCAACTTTAAAAATAGGAGTGAAGAGTAGAAGCCATATGGGTCACAGTCATGTTTGAAGTGACCCTCTGGTGATCTCTGTGGCCACTCTGACCACGCCCCCAGGCCCCAGCTGTGTGCATATGTGACAAATGGAAGCAGTAAGTGACGTCCTCATCTACAGGATCCCAACAAAACCTCTGACCACTTTTCTCCTAGGTTGTGACCAAATATATTGGCATTGTTTAGATATAACTAAAGGATGTGAAAATTGATTTGGGTAAAACGGTCAAAAAGAAGCCAAAGAGGCACTGCTAACAAGAATGCACATTATAATGTGCTTTCATATGATAAGACTAACTTCTAAAACACTCCTGAAAAATAACTTTTGATGGAATGTATTTATTGGGCCAACCAAAATAATCTATACTATCAAATATTTTAAACTATTGAAATTCTGAATAATGCATCCTTTCTTATGTAATCCTTTATCTTACAGGATAAAGGAATATTTTCATTCATTATCCCTTACTGAAATGGCTGTCTTGTCAAAACTAATAGTACTCTGATAATAGGATTTTTTTTTTAATTAAGCAGGTTTTCTCTCTCCTTTTCTTTTTTTTTTTTTTTTGATGCATGTTTGGTGCCTACACATGTTTGTACAACAGTGTGTTAGACTGTTAGTCTATTTAATTAGACTTTGGTCACTGGCCAGTTGGATTTATACTCTTTATACACCTTTTTGTTAGAACTCAAATATTTAATAATGATCATTATAAAGAAGTATGGAAACACCCACAATATAGTTCTATATAATCAGTGGCTATAATTAATCATGAAATTTGATGCAATTTTCTAATTTCTAATGTTTTAATACAACTGTTACATAATAGTATGTCTCAAAAAAATGAATAAAGCTTTTTAAGTACATTCTTTCCCATTCTCAGAAATAAGGCAACTAATATGATTTGATTAGGTTTTGATTTTCTTAAAAAAACATGCTAGTTAACCTTTTAGAATACTGAAATTCATGACTTTAGGGCTGTTATGAACCTTAGAAATTTTCTAGTTCAATTGCCTTCATTTTGCAGATTAGAAAACTTAAGAGTCACCAAATGAAAAAATTGCCTGGATTCATATAGCAGGTGTGATTAAGAGTAGATGGAGCAATTTGAATATGAAATAAAATAACTACAATCTAAAAACCTGAAATTTTCTTCTTTTAGTGAGTATATAAACCCCTATCCATCTACCATATGCATTTTGCATAAGATTAGGAGCCAGTATTTCCCTTCTTGAAAAATACTCTTTATATCATAGAAATATAAAGATAACAAAGTCATTTTTATTCTCATTTGTTTCAACAGATATTTATAGAAAATGCTTTCTAAACAATCACAAAAATGGTATGTCAATTCAAAATATTATGAACACTTCCATAATAGCAATATATAACATGAAATTATAAAATCATACCTGAGTCCCTCATTGATACTGAAATTTTGATATTATAATTAATTATTCTGTTGCCAAATCCCAGCTGTACACTCTACACTTTCTGCAAATTATTAAGTAAACCATTATAAGATTAACATTCGTTATACCTTGTCTTCTCTCATTAGTCCCACTTTTCAAGCAATGGTAATTTGAAGAGAAATTTTTATTTTGGCTCCTTTCGTAGGGGGGTTATAAACAAACAAAAAAGACTGGGATAGCTATAAAATGAAACATGCAACCCTTAAAAACTATGTTATTAAATCATCTTATAATGGCAAAGGAAAAAGAATATATATAATTTAAGTGAAATAATTTAAGTGGTAAAATTTAAGTGAAAGAAGCCATAAAATCCCATTTATAAACACACACAGTGCAAGTCTGTAAGAAAATATTTGAGAATATTAATAATGTAGGTTTTTTCCCTTGAATTGCAGGATTTTGGAGGATGTTTTCTTTTTAAAATAAATGTCTGTATTTTTAGTATTTTCTACAATTAGCTGATTTATTTTTATAATCAGGAACTAATTTCAAAAGAATATAAACATAAAAAACTAAATTATGGAGTATAATTATGTATGTGCAATTCAGGCTGCTTAAAGTTTGCATTCAGACAGCATTTTTACCCAGAGAATGTTAGGATCTTTGTGAGTATGTATTTCCTAAGGAGGTAATGAGACAAAAGGCATTTTTTGCTCAGTAAAAGATTAGCAGCCTTGCAAAGCGGAAGAGTCCAGTGGTACAGGAAACAAAAGTAAAAGAGTTAAGATAAGGGGCTGCTGAGAAAAACAAGAGAGTCTGTAACAAGTAGTAAAAACATTTGCTTAGTGTTTTGGCTTATAACATTCCTCAGAGAAAAGTAGAAGAAATTAATAGTTCTGTAACATCTGCATTATGGCAGGAATTATGTTTCTGTCATTTAATTCTTAGTTGTGTCCCATTGGTCTGATTCTCATATAAATTAAATATAATTTACCTCACCCTGGTGTGTTACCCAGAAAAGCAGAATGACAAAAGTAAGAAAACCAGGGTTTAAATCGAAGTTAGTTGGCCCCTAAAACTTCTGCTCTTTGCATTTTACCTCACTTTCTCCAGAGTATTTTGGTGAAATAACTGAACAGATAGTCTGTTTTCTAGGACGTTAGTGACTGTGGTATTTGACTGTAAGAAAAAGGGGAATTTGGTAATTTTACTTTCAGAAAGGAAAGTACAACCAGGGAGGGGTTTAATGTAGAGACAAACTTCTCAATTCTCCAGCTGAGAGGAAGCCAGTGATAAAATAAAACACAAAATGGCCATGAGAGTAAGACAGACCTTATGTGACATCGGGCAAATTTCCTAATTTTTCTGAGTCTCAGATTTCTCAGCTGTAAAATGATTAAATGATACCACCTTACCGAGTGGTTGTAAGGATATATGAGAAAAGCATCCAAAGAGTATCTAGAAGGGATCATGGAACAAAGCAGCCACCCAATAAATGTTGGTTATGTTTTCCTTGCATCCTGGCCATCTGAGACAAATTACAGTAAGGTACTCATTGCCCAAGACATTTATTAGTTGTTCCTGAGCTTCCATTAGCAGGTGGCAGCCTACCTATAAATTCCTAAGTGCATGTAATTATTTTTAAATACTATGTCTTGAGATGTTTCACTGTGGTTTTCCCATTACCATTTTCTAGTTTTCTCCATGAACTTCAGTTTTCTGCCAACAAAATATAGAGACTAAATTTAATAAAGTCATAATCGAGTTTGTATTTGGAGCATTTACAATCTCAATATTATACTGAAGGACGCTAAGAGATCTTTAAGTTCAAGAAACAAACAGGATGAATCAGGTTTATATTCTTTTAGTTTTAGCTAGAACAGCTTTTTTTTTTTAAACATCGTGTATCTTTAAAAAAAAAATTTTATTTATTAATTTAGGCTGTGCTGGGTCTTAGTTGCGGCATGCGGGATCTTCATTGTGACGTGTGAGCTTCTTAGTTTTACTACTACTACTACTACTACTACTGTTGTCATTGTTGTTATTTTCTTTCCAAATTGAATGCTCCAGACAGCACATCTCTCTGTCTCTTGCAAGCTCTGTCACTTTCTATTGCGGTAGCTTCTCACGTTTACTTTCCTTATGTGGTCCTGGATTTCATTCATACCCCTCTTTCAATGGTCTCGTCAGAAGCACTGGCATCACTGGAAGATCCATTAGAAATTCTTGGGACTCACCAGACCTGCTGAATAAGAGACTCTGTAGATGAGGCCCAGCAGTCTATGCTAAAATGTTTATCCAGGAATACTTGCTCCATTTTGAAAATCTGTGTTCTAGATGGTTACAGCTGAATCAATACTAGCACTCAGGTCCAACCCCCCAGCCTCTACAGACTCAGTTCTTGTTCACTGCATGTTTGACATCTTTGCTTTCTTTGGGGGCATTTTCAGCAACCTTGCAATGTCTCAGGTTAGCCTATGCAGGAAGGGTTCATTTTTGCAACAGTCTCACAATGTGACATTCATAGCATGTCCTTATGCATTTCTGACCTTCCCCTAATCCATTCCCTGTTTACCACACTGTTAAGACTTCCATGGAGGTGAGCAGGGTACTTAACTTTAGTGTTCTTTTTAAACGTTAACAATTTAATCTTCTTCTCTTAGGAAGTTGTGACTCACTCTATAGATGAAGAACTAAAAGCAAAACAAAAACAAAAGCAAAAAACATAACCAAAACAATCAAAACAAACAGAAATCCCCCCCAAACCAAGTCCTTAAAGTAACAGAAAATTTAAGCAGTATGTAAACGCTTAAGATTTTTGAGGGACATCCCGATATCACACAGGCATATTTGATGTTGGCAACTTTTTGGATTACAGAGCAGAGTTTTGTCTCTTCCACCTATTTATAACATCAACATAAGTACAAAGTGGGGCCTGAGCTTCTTCAACTTCTGACATAACTTGTGAAGGCGAAATAAATATGAATATGCCCATGAAACAACAGAAAATGAAAAGAGAGCTAACTTTCATTTTGATTTATATTGATAAATATTGCTTTGTTTCACTTGATTTTGTTTTTCTTCCACAATTTTTTATCAAGTCAGGGAAGCTGCTAACATTACTGCTTAAAAACCCTGTGTGCTTCTTCAAGATGTGGGAAACAGTAGTCAAACCATGGACTAGGCAGTCAAAAACTAAATTGTCTCACCCTTGTCTACAGTTTGATGGTACTGTTGTTTGTGCCAGCTAAAATTTCATCGCACACAATGAAATCCCTTGCAATGGACTTTCTCCTTTACCTAACCATGAATAATTATTCTAAGGTCAAACAGACCGTATACTTTCTGTGCCTCAATGCTTTTATCAGAAAATGAGGGAGATTTATAAGAGAAAAAAAAAAAAGAAAACGAGGGGGAAATTTAGGAACATTTTACAATGATTTTTTATATAAATAACAAAAATTACATATAAAAAAGTGAATGCAAGGCAATTACTAAGACAGACAGAGAATCTCTTTGCAGAAGGAGGTTTATTCTTCATCTCTCTCCTCACTAGCTTGCAGCAAAGCCAATCTTTCCCCTCTAGAGCCATGAAAAGATATCCAGGAATATTGTTTACATTATCTGTGGTGCATATTTTGCTTTATTCAAACCTCAGGAATAGAATCTATGAACTTTTTGGTGTGAGAAACAAAATAGTTTTGTATCACTGTTACTTTACATACTGAGACCAACCATACGTGTGTTCAGTATTCTCCTGGACAATTAACAAAGTAAAAGGTAGAGCACTGAAAATTACTATTTTGGGGGTATATTATCTTATTATTCTTTGTATCATCCGCACTTGGCACAGTTCCTCGTACATTATAGACAATGAATGCACGTTGAAATCATGAGTGAATAATTACTAATATTCATTGGCTTGCTTAATAATTTGGGTCGTTTGAAAAAAAAAAGTCTCAAAATGGATGAAAGAACAAAGCAGGCTATGATTCATCTTCATAGATTAACTAGTAGGAGTTTAAAAGCTGAACAGCAACAAAAAATAACCCTATTAGGAATGACATCTGAGTCATAAACCTAGTAATAGAAGCCTTGAGTTTTAAAGCATGTGTTGCAATCATTAAATTTCAACAATTCTTTCACTATCATCCAACTTCACATGCCATGTTCAGGAGCAATATGTCAAAATGTGCCATGACCAGCCTATCATGGAGAGTGCAGAGATATAGCTTCTCTTCTACTTTAATCTAGCGTTTTGTTTTCTTTTACTACAGGTATGTGGTTGCACTTTTGCCTTATGTCAACATTTAAAAGCACTTTAATAAACATGTTTGATAAATACTGATTGAATAGGCAACATTCTTTGTGTATGCTATAAATGGTTTATTTGGTTTCTGTTTCATAATCTAATTTACATAAAAAGTCTTTTCCAAGGATGGATACATTTTATTTAGTAATTTTTTTTGTTAGGTCCTGAATTTGGGGGGAAGATTTTTTTTTCACTTTAACACTTAAATTTCAGAACATCTTCAGATGCTTCTGAATAATATGAATTCTAGTGGATGGCATTTTTTTTCACAATCCATTTAAGAATCACTCTGAGAAAAGTAACAGTGTTGAAGATTCAGTCTCTCTGTAGTTCTGTAAGTTAAAATGACTGAAAATGAAACTCTGTATGTGGTTAGTGTAGACTGAATTTACACATGTTTCTCAACTTAAGTTCCTTATTTTAGGCAAATGTACTGTAGTTAATAGTTTCTCTATTAATTCAACAAGGGATTAGAAAAAAGGAGAATGGATGATTTAGAAAGTGTTTCCCAAGATTGATAAGTTAAATGACTAAATTCAATCACTCTGTTAACAAAATGTTGTGTTTTTTCTTGCCTTCATATTTGTTTCCATGTATCCTCCTCAAATCCTTTCCCTTTGTTCAAATTCATGCCTTAACTTTCTTTAAATCTGCTCTTTAGACAATCAACAATTCCAAAAAAACCCTTAACTTGCTTAGAAGCACTTTTGTTAAAATACTACTCTATTTTGTATTTTCTTATATTCTGCTTAAAAAAAGAGTTATTGGGTTAAAAAAAAATCCAACAATAACCTTTAGCCCTTCCCCATTTTCTACTCTTACATATAAACTCCTCAGTTAGGGTCTCATGCATTTCTACAACATGATCCCATTCATCTCCTCAAGCACTTTGATTCCTTCTATTTCCTACCACAAATCAAAACCCACTTTATTATTTTCCAGTTATAAGTTGTAGGTTTGTTCAACGTTTTTATTTACGTTATCTCCCTCTCAGCTTCCTATCCCCTACACTCACCTCTGTCAGGATTTATATTTAATAGGTATTTACTTAACAGATCCCTTCTAAGTGTCACCATGTCCCTGGCCGCAAGCTAGGAAGTGGAGAGATGGCAGTGAACTGAAGAATTGTCCCTGCACTTATAGAGCTTACAGTAAATGAAACAAAAGTCACCAAATTAAATATAAAACTAAATGTTTATTAAAAAAAATACACTTGCAGGGAAAGATCCAGAGAGCCATGAGAACAAATCAGAGACCCAATTTAAATTTGGGGATCTCTCAGTTAGTAATACTGTGAGATCCAAAGTACAGGCAGGATTAGCTAAGTAAAGATTAGATGGAAATCTGTTCAGTCAGAAGGAACAGAATTTTCATATGCATTGAAGAACTTTCTGAAGAAAACAAGTGTGACCATTGAGTAACATGAGAGAGGGAATTGTACCTAGGTGGAACACCCTTCCCAGGTAGCAAAAGCAGACCTGCTCCTCCATTCCTTCTTCTAACCTGACTATTGAATATTTTTAATGTAATTATCCATCCTTGACTTATGGATTTTTGTAAATGTCTTATCTCCCCTACTAGACTGTAAGCTCCTTGAAGGCAAAATTATTTCTTATTCCTATTTCTGTCCTCTGTATCATGCATAATGCCTCGTGGGCAGTGACTATGAGGCTGACTTCCTAAGTGCAGGACTGAGAAGGACCCACTGTTGCTTTAACTCTCTGCTGTCACCATCTTCCATTTCTCAATACTTTTTTTTTTTTTTTTGCGGTATGCGGGCCTCTCACTCTTGTGGCCTCTCCCGTTGTGGAGCACAGGCTCCGGACGCACAGGCTCAGCGGCCAGGCTCACGGGCCCAGCCACTCCGCGGCATGTGGGATCTTCCCGGACCGGGGCACGAACCCGTGTCCCCTGCATCGGCAGGCGGACTCTCAACCACTGCGCCACCAGGGAAGCCCTCAATACTTTTTTTTTGTTTTTATTTTTATTTATTTATTGGCTGCTTTGAGTCTTCGTTGCTGCGCGTGGGCTTTCTCTAGTTGCGGGGAGCAGGGGCTACTCTTCATTGCGGTGCGTGGGCTTCTCACTGTGGTGGCTTCTCTTGTTGCAGAGCATGGGCTCTAGGCACTCAGGCTTCAGTAGTTGTGCCATGTGGGCTCAGTAGTTGTGGCTTGCGGGCTCTAGAGCACAGGCTCAGTAGTTGTGACGCACGGGCTTACTTGCTCTGCGGCATGTGGGATCTTCCTAGACCAGGGCTTGAACCCGTGTCCCCTGCACTGGCAGGCAGATTCTTAATCACTAAGCCACCAGGGAAGCCCTCTCAATACTTTTTGAAGAAAGGACCCTGCATTTTCATTTTTCACTGAACCCCCCAAATTATTTAGTCAGTCTTGAATGAATACAAAGGTTCTGGGTGACTGAGTGGTTCAAGGGTTAAAGGAATCTAATTGGAGTATTCTGCAAGGTATTTTTTTCTTTTAGGGTCAAACTTATACCAGGAACACCACATGATTCTTGGTTATGTGATGGATGGCTAAGAAATGGGCAAGTCCTTAATCCTCCAGGGTGCTATTCCTTAAATAGTAAATTGAACTCCATATTGACTTGGCCACTGTGACTTATGTAGGTCTTCCTAGAACTCTCTCACTTGAAGCATATTCTCTCATGATCATCCCTTTTAGAATCTACACTAGGAGATAGGTAAGTCAAAGTCCCAGGCGTTGTTTATGAGGTCATTCATCTCTTGGCATTATGTGAATTCTTCTTCCCCTTCAGCTGTCACAAGTACGAAAGAGATATCAATGTGGAAAAATATTATGTCATTCAAGTCCCTGCTGATGAGTCTATGGAAGTTTGCAGAAAAAGCAGAAGCAGCAAAGACCTTCAGTTAGGTAGGATTAATCACATTATTTGTGCCTGGCAGTGACTGAGACTGGACATTTTAGAGCTGAAGGCTTGGAAGTTTGGGGGCCTGAAAGAACTAATTGAGTTTTTAGTCTAGACAAGCACAGTGCTGGAAAGTATTTGTGAGAACCTGGGATAAATATTGAGTTACTGACTGAATTGCTCTTTCCAGTTGAGAAGCCCCTTGGAGAATACGGAAGGATTTTTAGCTCATCCTCCAGTTTACCAAGCTACAATCAACAATATTACTAAGCTTTGATATGACAGGCTACCTCTCACTGTCTGGTCAATGATCCATGGATTATGGCCTCTTTTGTGAAGTTGACAACTTAAACTATCTTAGCTCATGAGGAGTTTTTTTTTTTTTTTTTTTGCAGTACGCGGGCCTCTCACTGCTGTGGCCTCCCCCGTTGCGGAGCACAGGCTCCAGACGCGCAGGCCCAGCGGCCATGGCTCACAGGCCCAGTCGCTCTGCGGCACGTGGGATCCTCCCGGACCGGGGCACGAACCCGCGTCCCCTGCATCGGCAGGCGGACTCTCAACCACTGCGCCACCAGGGAAGCCCATGAGGAGTTTTTATAGTTACTTCTAGCAGTGAGTCAAAAAAGTGCCTGCAGAGTAAACAGAACCTAAACAACATACCTTTCAATTCATTGCCTGGTGACACGGTGTACAGATTCCAAGTCTATTTCTTGTAAGATTTTAAGGATCCCAGTGGGCAATCTCATGCACGTACTGAGCTTAAGCTTAGGTTGCTGTCTCTCTTTGTTAAACAAATAACGACGGTGAATATTTTCATTAATAATGATTGCCATACTTCATCATCTTTCAGAAGAACATATTGTAAAATTAGTGACTACAAATATTGTTTTGAGAGAAGGTGAAATTTAAACCTATGCCACCAAGCAGGACTGGGTAAATCCAGCATTAAGTCTACTTGGTGATTATTTGGAGACATGGAGTTACCCACTTGCTATGAGAATGCATTCATTTTGTAATGGTGGAACAGAGTGAATCTGTTTATACGAACAAAAGATCATCCCTCCACATTTTTTTTTTCTGAATCCCTCAGGAAGTGTTCCTCCTTGGTAGCCTCCTCGTACATTGTACATCTTTCCTGTCACTTCTTAATCTTCCTGAACTTATTAATTTTTATCATTTTATCTCTTTCTCTCTAGCTGAAAGCTTTTTTATTTTATTTTAAATTAATTTTGGGGGGAGTATAGTTACTTCACAATGTTGTGTTAGTTTCTACTGTACAGTAAAATGAATTAGCCATACATATACATATATCCCCTCCCTTTTGGACTTTCTTCCCATTCAGTTCACCACAGTATATTAAGTAGAGTTCCCTGTGCTATACAGTATGTTCTCATTAGCTATCTATTTTATACATAGTATCAATAGTGTATATGTGTCAATCCCAATCTCCCAATTTCTCCCACTCTCCCCTCCTACCCCCTTGGTATCCATACGTTTGTTCTCTACGTCTGTGTCTCTATTTCTGCTTGGCAAATAGGATCATCTATACCATTTTTCTAGATTCCACATATATGTGTTAATATACAATATTTATTTTGCTCTTTCTGACTTACTTCACTCTGTATGACACTCTCTAGGTCCAACCACATCTCTACAAATGACCCAATTCATTCCTTTTTATGGCCAATATGCCATTGTATATATGTACCAGACCTTCTTTATCCATTCCTCTGTTGATGGACATTTAGGTTGCTTCCATGTCCTGGCTATTGTAAATGGTGCTGCTATGAACAATAGGGTGCATGTGTCTTTTTGAATTATGGTTTTCTCTGGGTATATGCCCAGTAGTGGGATTGCTGGATCATATCGTAGTTTTATGTTTAGTTTTTAAGGAACCTCTATACTGTTCTCCATAGTGGCTGTATCAATTTACATTCCCACCAACAGTGCATGAGGCTTCCCTTTTCTCCACACCCTTTCCAGCATTTATTGTTTGTACATTTTTTGATAATGGCTATTCTGACCAGTGTGAGATGATAGCTCATTGTAGTTTTGATTTGCATTACTCTAATAATTAGTGATGTTGAGCATCTTTTCATGTGTTTGTTGGCCATCTGCATGTCTTCTTTGGAGAAATGTCTATTTAGGTCTTCTGCCCATTTTTGGATTGGGTTGTTTGTTTTTTTGATATTGAGCTGCATGAGCTGCTTGTATATATTGGAGACTAATCCGTTATCAGTTGCTTCATTTGAAAATATTTTCCCCCATTCTGAGGGTTGTCTTTTTGCCTTGTTTATGGTTTCCTTTGCTGCACAAAAGCTTTTAAGTTTAATTAGGTCCCATTTGTTTATTTTTGTTTTTATTTTCATTACCCTAGGAGGTGGGTCAACAAAGGATCTTGCTGCAATTTTTGTCAAAGTGTGTTCTGCCTATGTTTTCCTCTAAGTTTTATAGTGCCTTAAATTCAGGTCTTTAATTCATTTTGAGTTTATTATTGTGTATGGTGTTAGGGAGTGTTCTAATTTCATTCTTTTATAATGTAGCTGTCCAGTTTTCCCAGCACCACTTATTGAAAAGACCGTCTTTTCTCCATTGTATATTCTTGCCTCTTTTGTCATATATTAGGTGACCATAAGTGCATGGGTTTATCTCTGGCCTTTCTAACCTGCTCCATTGATCTATGTTTCTGTTTTTGTGCCAGTACCATACTATCTTGATTACTGTACCTTTGTAGTATAATCTGAAGCCAGGGAGCCTGATTCCTCCAGTTCTGTTTTTCCTTTTCAAGATAGCTTTCGCTATTTGGGTTTTTTTGTGTTTCCATACAAATTGTAAAATATTTTGTTCTAGTTCTGTGAAAAATTCCATTGGTAATTTGATAGGGATTGCATTGACTCTGTAGATTGCTTTGGGTAATAGAGTCTTTTTCACAATATTGATTCTTCCAAACCAAGAACATGGTATATCTCTCCATCTGTTAGTGTTGTCTTTGATTTCTTTCATCAGTGGCTTATAGTTTTCTGTGTCCTGGTCTTTTGCCTCCTTAGGTAAGTTTATTCCTAGGTATTTTATTCTTTTTGTTGTAATGGTAAATGGGATTGTTTCCTTAATTTCTCTTTCTGATCTTTCATTGTTAGTGTATAGGTATGCAAGAGATTTCTGTGTATTAATTTTGTATCCTGCAACTTTATTAAATTCATTGATTAGCTCTAGCAGTTTTTTGCTGGCATCTATAGGACTTTCTATGTATAGTATAATGTCATCTGCAAACAGTGACAGTTTTACTTCTTTTCCAATTTGGATTCCTTTTATTTCTTTTTCTTCTCTAATTGCCATGGCTAGGACTTCCAAGACTATGTTGAATAATGGTGGCAAGAGTGGACCCCCTTGTCTTGCTCCTGATTTTAGAGGAAATGCTTTCAGTTTTTCACCATTGAGAATAATGTTTACTGTGGGTTTGTCATATATGGCCATTATGATGTTGAAGTAGGTTCCCTCTGTGCCCATTTTCTGGAGAGTTTTTATTGTAAGTGGGTGTTGAATTTTGTCAAAAGCTTTTTCTGAATCTATTGAGATAATCATATGGTTTTTATTCTTCAATTTGTTAATATGGTGTATCACATTGATTGATTTGCATATATTGAAGAATCCTTGCATCCCTAGTATAAATCCCACTTGATCATGGTGTATGATCCTTTTAATGTGTTGTTGGATTAGGTTTGCTAGTATTTTGTTGAGGATTTTTGCATCTATGTTCATCAGTGATATTGGCCTGTAATTTTACTTTTTTGTGATATCTTTGTCTGGTTTTGGTATCAGGGTGTTGGTGGCCTTGTTGATCAAGTTTGGGAGTGTTCCTCCCTCTGCAATTTTTTGGAAGAGTTTGAGAAGGATAGGTGTTAGCTCTTCTCTAAATGTGTGATAGAATTCATCTGTGAAGCCATCTGGTCCTGGACTTTTGTTTGTTGGAAGATTTTTAATCACAGTTTCAATTTCATTGCTTGTGATTGGTCTGATCATATTTTCTATTTCCTCCTGGTTCAGTCTTGGAAGGTTGTGCTTTTCTAAGAATTTGCCCATTTCTTCCAGGTTGTCCATTTCATTGGCATATAGTTGCTTGAAGTAGTCTCTTATGATCCTTTGTATTTCTGTGGTGTCAGTTGTAACTTCTCTTTTTTCATTTCTAATTTTATTGATTTGAGTCCTCTCCCTTTCTTTCTTGATCAGTCTGGCTAAAGGTTTATCAATTTTGTTTATCTTCTCAGAGAACCTGGTTTTAGTTTTGTTGATCTTTGCTATTATTTTCTTTGTTTCTGTTTCATTTATTTCTGCTCTGATCTCTATGCTTTCTTTCCTTCTACTAACTTTGTGTTTTGTTTATTCTTCTCTCTGTGTAAGGTTGGTGGTTTATTTGAGATTTTTCTTGTTTCTTGAGGTAGGATTGTATTGCTATAAACTTCCCTCTTAGAACTGCTTTTGCTGCATTCCATAGATTTTGGGTTGTCGTGTTTTCGTTGTCATTTGTTTCTAGGTATTTTTTGATTTCCTGTTTGATTTCTTCAGTGATCTCTTGGTTATTTAGTAGCGTATTCTTTAGCCTGCATGTGTTTGTATTGTTTTGCAATTTGTTTTCCTGTAATTGATTTCTAATCTCATAGCACTGTGGTCAGAAAAGATGCTTGATACAATTTCAATTTTCTTAAATTTATTGAGGCTTGATTTGTGACCCAAGATGTGATCTATCCTGGAGAATGTTCCGTGAGCACTTGAGAAGAAAGTGTATTCTGCCCCTTTCGGGTGGAATGTCCTATAAATATCCATTAAGCCTATTTGGTCTATTGTGTCATTTAAAGCTTGTGTTTTCTTATTAATATTCTGTCTGGATGATCTGTCCATTGGTGTAAGTGGGGTGTTAAAGTCCCGCACTATTATTGTGTTACTGTTGATTTCCACTTTCATGGCTATTAGCATTTGCCTCATGTATTGAGGTGCTCCTATGTTGGGTGCATAAATATTTACAATTGTAATATCTTCTTGGATTGATCCCTTGATCATTATGTAGTGTCCTTCCTTGTCTCTTGTAATAGTCTTTATTTTAAGGTCTATCTTCTCTGCTATTATTATTCCTACTCCAGCTTTCTTTTGATTTCCATTTTCATGGAATATCTTTTTCCATCCTAGCTGAAAGCTCCTTGCGTGTAGGGACCAGTCTTTGAGTGTAGGGATAAGTTTGGTATCTTTATCCACAGTTCCTGGCAGGTAATAAATGCTTATTAAACGAATAGTGAAAGAATGTGTGGATTACTCTTCTTTTCAGTTACACCATGGGTATCTGTATCTCCTTAGTCCTGACACTTAGATAACAATAAAGCTGACGAAAGACAGTCTGAAGCAATAGGAAATTTATACAAGGCCCAGAAGCTGTAAGGTCATTTGAAAATGTGCCCATGTGTAATGGTAGAGGAAGCTCTGGAAAGCAGAGTGCTTTCTATCCTGGAGGCAAGACTGTGTAGCTCAAGTGGCAGAGGGAGGCAGCATTCAGAAGAGAGCAAGCAGCACAAGGCCTGCTTTGATGCCTCTGCTCACAGTAAACCACATCCTCACCTTTGGGGTGAGTTACTCTCTGAAGTGCTTGGCTGGTGTTCTAACATCTGAAAGGAAGCACTCGTTTTTAACTTCTGCCCCCAAAATATAGGCTCTAGTGGGAGGATGGGGAAGCATAATTAGAGCCCCTATCAAACATTTTTTTGTCAGATGATAGAAACATCTGATTTAATGAAAGGGATTAGGAAGGGTTAATTTCTACACTTACATTTCAAATTTGTTAAATTCTGTGGGGCAGAGTGCCAACACATTCATTTACAGACAGATAACTATTTCACAGGTGTATATAAAAACCATCTTGTAGAGAATGTTTTTGTAAACAATAGCAATCTAGGTTGAGCTCTGCTTCTCTCCTTCTACAGAACCAGTATCAGTTCTTAAAAAAAGAGTATATGTACACATATATTAAAAAATCTACTTATAAAGCAGTCAAATTAATTGTAGTAGAAAACTTCAATCTGTGAATCTGATTAAGTATATTGTCTAGATGCCAATTGGAGACATTTCATAGAGAAGGATAAAAGAATGTTAACAAAATTGTAATAATTTATATAGCTCTCTTTTGCCCTAATTTAGTTGTGGGAGGCTATTTTTTCAAGTAAGTTTTTCCTTTTGATTTTTGGTTCCACTAGTTTTCTCTGAACATAATTTCCAATCACAATATAAAATGCACTATTATTTATTTATTGACAATTTTAAAAGTAATATCTATTTTATTTTAACTTTCCTCAGATTATTTTAAATTTACATTTTCTTCTTCTTTTTTTTTTTTTTTTTGCGGTACGCAGGCCTCTCACTGTTGCGGCCTCTCCCACTGCGGAGCACAGGCTCCGGACGTGCAGGCTCAGCGGCCATGGCTCACGAGCCCAGCCGCTCCGCGGCATGTGGGATCCTCCCAGACCAGGGCACAAACCCGCGTCCCCTGCATCGGCAGGTGGACTCTCAACCACTGCGCCACCAGGGAAGCCCAACATTTTCTTCTTTTTAATTGTTCTTTTCTTTTTTAAATTGTGTACTAGAAAATTTTATTTTCAAGGGATTTGTGGTAAACACTGCTGTCCCTCTCCTCAATCCTTCCATGCTCACACAGAAGCATGACTTTTTTTTTTCTTTTTGAGATATCAGGAGACCATTCTCTCTATCATAGGAAGGTAAATATTGGTTAGTTTAAGACAACTATTCATCTTTCCAGTAATAGAATGGAAATGGTCACATGATGCAATTCAAGCCAAGGGAAGGTCTGTTGGAAGCAACTAGGAAAATTGTTATTTTCATTACTAAGAGGCCCAAAGAAAATATATGGACTTTTGTAGTCTTTCTGGGTGACGATGCAATATTTACAGCTACTGTAGCCAACCTGCGGTTATGTGGAAGAGATAAGCCTGAAGGCAAAGCTAAGGAATTAGAAAGAAAAGATGGACAGATCCTGGGTCAATGATAAAATCTTTGTGCGTTAATAAGTTGTCTTATGTTTTAAGCCACTTTAAATAGCATGCTCTGTTACTTATTGAAAACATGCTAACAGACACGTCACGGTTTTTGGAGACTCATGGCTTCTCCTGAAAGTGGGGTTATGATTTCACACCAGAAGATGCCATTTAATTCAATATTTTTTTACTGACTGTGCAGATTCAGCCAATTAAGGTCTATAATTTGATACTTAGGATAGTAGATGAAGCCCAAGTTAGGCTTAGGCTAAAGCTCCATAATTCCAAATATCTACATTTTTGAAAATATTTTAACATTTAAGATTACATCGTCACAGAGTTAAGCTGCTATGGCCTTACCTTTAGAACATCATTTACATTTTGAAAACTTTCTTTCTCTCTCTTTGTTTGTTTTTGCCCAATAGATTATTATAAAGTGAATCTGAAACATTTTGATCCATTATCATATTGAGACAACAAAATCATCATGATGTGATGGCTGAAAAATGTACCAACAACACTATAGATTTTTAGGGGATTTACACAGTTCTGACCATTTTATTAGGCCCTGAATATACAGAAAATGCCGTTGGTAGTCATATATCAATGATCTGCTGAGAATATTGCCATGAGAATCAAAAAAAAGAACTCTTGGGCTTCCCTGGTGGCGCAGTGGTTGAGAGTCCGCCTGCCGATGCAGGGGACACGGGTTTGTGCCCCAGTCCGGGAAGATCCCACATGCCGTGGAGCGGCTGGGCCCATGAGCCATGGCCGCTGAGCCTGCACATCCGGAGCCTGTGCTCCGCAACGGGAGAGGCCACAACAGTGAGAGGCCCGCGTACGGAAAAAAAAAAAGAACTCTTGGTTAGAGCATTTTGCGGAAAAAGTCCTCAGAATATCAAAATTAAAAGGAATATTCTAAAGTACTTTGTCAATTTCTTTATTAATGCTTAGTTTCTCTCTTCAACATCACTGCAAGTAATTCCAGCCTAATAATTCTCCTATTTAGTTTCACAATTTATTAGTATATAAGTGGCATTTTTTATGGCTCCTTGGTGACTATGACTTAAATTAATAAAGAGAAATTCATTTCATATGTTTTTCAAACCATGTTTCATTGAAATCTGCTAGTATTTTCTAGTATTTCTCATAGTGAATTTCTATGAACAGTATATTAAGCAGAATTCCAAACTGAAGTAGCTTAAAAGGCAGTTGGATGGTGTTGTCTATACTGCAGGTTGATTCTACCATGCACGGCATGGCTGCCAGCAGCTCTGGGTTCATATCCTTAGACCTTGCTATGCCACAATTCTTGCAGAGGCTAAAAATGAAGGTTGTGTGTCCTGCTGTTTTCCCTGGGTGAATAGCAACTCCACCAGCACCATGTACTGGGAGGAGGGAGAAATGCCCCAATAGCATAGGTCTCATGACCAGAAAAGAATTGGCGGAGATTCTAAATAAGACAACACATGTCCTCTACACAGGGGATATTTACCACAGTATGCAGAGTTTCCCAAACTAATTTGTCCGGGAACCATTTCCACTCAGAACATCTGTTACCATTTCTGGAAAGCAAATTTTTGACTTAACACTTTGCAAAATTATCCTTCAGAGTATGCAAAACATTTCAATACAGATTAACTCCCTGGACCTTTGTAACAATCCTACTGGATACGTCAGCCAGGTAGAACCAATTTACCTTAGGACACCCAGATTCTGAGAGATTTAGAGACTTGTGAAGAGTCACGTAGACTACTGGAATAAAAATTCAGTCCCAGTAAGTTGTCAAATATTGTGAGACGGCCTTTGGACTGTGCCAGCTAGTTTTGTAAGTTTTCTCTAAATCTGTAAGTACCTCGTGTAAGACGCCGCACACAACACTATCAAGGCCATAGCTTGGTCACTATGGCATTTTATAATTCATTAGTACAATTATACAAGGAAGGCTTTGGTATCAACCACTTTCAACCACTTATGTGAGAATCCTGGCTGTTCTTTTGGCTAGAGTTTTGCCCTTAGGCAAGTTATTTTCACATTCAAAAATCACGTCTATGAAAAAAGCTGACCCTATGAGGTTGTTGTTGTTGTGATTAATAAAGATAATGAGTGTAAAGTACTTAACAGAGTGACTAGAGCATACTAATCACTCACTAAGTCTCAGTTATGATTTCAGAGAAAATTTTCACAATTGAGTAATGGTATAGTGAAAAATTCCAGAAAGTTTCTTATTTATTGTATATTTCTCTTTTAAAGCATGCATAGAAATTGAAAATCTTGTCTGCAAATACACTTTTTTTCCCTGATCTGTATCTTCTAATATATTTCGGGGAAAAAAAGGGGGGGGAGAGAGACACACACACACACACAAACAAATGGAAATCAATTAACCCTAACTTGAAACAGATGTTACTAAGATGTGCTGTATGTACTTTCACCCATGAACAGCTAACACATCAATTATGGGAAGGGAGAAGTATCCAAAGCCAGATGTTTTGAATGTCTTTGGAATTTATACACTTTCTTAACTATGACCAGTTGAGTTACTGTATTTTTTT
Source organism: Grampus griseus (assembly GCF_964374135.1). Classification (NCBI taxonomy): domain Eukaryota; kingdom Metazoa; phylum Chordata; class Mammalia; order Artiodactyla; family Delphinidae; genus Grampus; species Grampus griseus. Next base: position 16,042,894 of record NC_138998.1, read on the forward strand.
GATAACTGAAATAACTTCTCCTTAATTGCACATCATTGTAAATTCAAAGACAGCTCTTGGCCTTTTAATAGGCACAAAGGTGCTTCTGCTCAGTGTGAAGCAGATATGAAGACAGAACCAGATCAGATGCAGAGCATATGGATAACATTTTTTTTCTAAATTATTCCATCAGAACAAGGATTCAAACATATTTCCTTTGCCAGTCGTACTTTATACCTTGGTGTAGTTAACAAATCTCAAAGGAGCTCACAACCATTCCACACAGGGTCTTATTCCAAGTCAGAATAGAGTCAAATACAGTGTATTATGATTTAGAGTCCATTGCTGAAAATAGGATATTGTGGCTTAAAGAAATATTTAGACATTACTTAAGCTAACTATTATGGGATTGAAATGAAGGTCTAAATGTTATGACTGGAGCTGCACTCATGTTTCCAAAGCTTTTTAACCAAGCCGGTAGCTTGCAGAACAAACTCCACTCTGGAGTAGAAAATGGACACACACACACACACACACACACACACACGAGTCAGGCCCAAATAATAACATAGTGTATATGAGTACAATTTCTAATCTTCTTTCTTTCAAAACCTAATTGGTATTGCTTAGCTCACTGAATATGGATAATTTATATCTAAATATTCAAGAAGTCTGCCTCTGAGAATTTGTATCAAGAACCTGCATGTCGGATTGTCTTGAACGTATATACCATAATATGCTGCCCCCAATTCTGACTTAGCTTCACTGTTGGACTATAGTAGTCGAAAATTTCCCCGGAGCAACTCTACTCCTAAATATGTCCGCTCTTGAGTCTGGGCCTATTCCAAGAAACCCAAAGCTTCTAATCTCTACGAAATGAGGACGTTTGGCAGGGGATGGGCACAGCCTGTGTCTCTGAGGAATGGAGGGCGGTGGGAGGGGGTGGGAGAGAGTGTGGGATGGCTTGGGACTTTAGCTTGAAGTTGCCCACTTCAAGTCTGAAATTACTTGGAAGTGCTGCTTCAGCATAAATTCATGTGAATTCAATAATGATTTTTAGTCAAGTCTTTAAGTATAATTGATTCTTTGGGAAAGTGTTAGGTGGTGATTTCTCACCCTTGCTGGCTCACTCCCACACATGCAAAAACTCATACCCCAGTTGAGAAGCATGGAAAAAAGTGTGCACAAAGTTTGCTTCATGGAGTCTTTCACGACTGAAGTAAAATCACACGGAGGACTCAACTTGTATGCACCTTGCCTGCAAATATTCTTAGGCAGCGAGCAGAGGATCGTGTTGCCACACTGCTCTAGCACCCAAATTCTTCAGGGAGGACTCTTGGTTATGTCTTAAAGAAAAAGCAGAAAGGAGAGGAAGGGAGTGGATCCACTGCTACCTAGTGTACAGGTCATGCCCTCACTCCCTATAAGGACTTGGGGGGACAAAACTGACTTGAGTCTTTAATAGGAAGGATAAATAGGATATAGGATATAATTAGACCTATATGCGTACCTCTCTTTTCTCTCCTCTAACACAGGGATTGGATTGTGCTGTGTCTATATAGCCCACTACTTAAAGATATCAATAGGGTAAGGGAACAGGAGGCTGTCAGGACAAAAAGAAGCAAGAAGAACTTGGCCTGTGGGCCTCAGGCTAAATGTTTAACTGTGAAGGTTTCCCCATTGCTTGGTTCAGCTCATCAAGCAGCTAATGAGGATTTGGAGGCAGATTTCGTTATTCCTAAAAAACAGCCCAAACTAGACTTAGTGAAGCATATGTCCTGTTTTACTTCTTTATCTAGGCTGTTGAAATGGAGAAGCAAGTGATTGGATGGGATTTTGAGTCTAATATATATGAGAGAGAATCCTAATGTAATAGGATTCAAAAATTGAATTCTTGCTATAACTCATATGGGCAAAGATAACCCTCGTCCACCAGAGATGGGGGAAAAGAAATGACTAAATACCCAATCCAATTTAAAACTTAACCCAATTAGATAATGTATATAATTCCTTTACGTAAATTAATACTCAGTTTTTCTGGAAAAAAAAGAAAAGCTCAGTTTGAGTCACCTCTTCTCCTTTGCTTTTATTCCAAAGTAGTGACTGAGTTTCTGGGGTGAGGGATGAGAGAGGGAAGCATTGCTATCTTTGGACACAGCTACCTCTGCCCCCACCCCACCTCATGTCCTCCACCCCTGTGTCTGTGGCAATGTTCTCTTTCTACCTTGTTGATGCTTGTTCACTTAGCAATTTGTACCAATCTGCAGCTGGGGTGGGGTGTTCTTTCTGAGAGCTTGGAAAAAAAGTCCAGTGGGTGAGATAAAGAAATGGGGGCCCAGCCTCACCTCAGTCCCTGACGGTACGATAGACCCCTTTGCTGTCAAGTTGTGATGCTCACTTGGGCTCCATCTGGTGGTCTGTTCTGTAGCTCTTTCTTTAAGGCCGTCTGTCTCTGTCCAAGCTATCCCAACTGCTAAACTCCATACCAGATTCTCAATCATGTCCAAGTCCTTTTTATGCCACATAGAAACCAAAGGTGATGAGAACAGCTGAATCTCAGGTTCCCCTTCTGCCTGGCAAGATCATGGGTTGGTATGGATGATCAAAGCTCAAGACCTGAAAAAGTCTTGAGAACATGTCTGACAGTCTTGCCCTCTAGTCAATCAATATCTCTTCTCTCTCCTCTTCTGTTATCTTCCCACCTCCCCTTCTTTTGCCTTCAGCTGGGAGCTTTCCCCTCTGCCTCATCCTCTTTTGTGTCTCTGACCTCCTCTCAAATCTTAATAGACAGGGGTATTTTCTCTACACTGAATGGAAACTCTGATCCTTCAGGCTTGGTTACTGAAATGCAGAAGTGTGAAGAAAACAGATGAAAAAAGTTTAGGAGATCATTTTTCAAGACAGTGTCCTGGCTTACAAGGCACTTTTCTTACTGCATTATCTGATTTGCGTATCAGAAGCAGAATATCTCCTTCTTCCTTTTATTCTCAATGTAATAAATGGTTTCCTTTTGTAATAAATTCTAATCTTCCTTCAGCAGATGGATACTTTAGGTCTATTAGTGCCAAGATTATTAGTTCATGTATTTAGAAAGGTAAAAATGGAAAATATATTAATGTTTCCAAGAGGTCAGATGCTATATCCAGACTTTCCTCTTCCAGCTTTGACCCAGAGAAAGGCAGTATGCTTGGTAAATGATGGTAATACCAAGGGCAGTGTATTCTTGCCCTACTCCCCTTCTTCATAGCTGTGTACCAAGGAGGAGATTGCTGTGTGAGATATCCACACCACCATGGGGCAGCCTGGTTCATTTAGGAGGACAGAGTGACATGGTCAGACACAGAATTTCTAGGGTCACTTCAGAGCCTCTCTGATGTCCCATGCAGTGTGGACAGTGAGTTGAGAGCACAGGTGATTGGTGGGCTGCCAAGTAGGAGGCTATGTTTAAGATGGAGAGATGGCATACTGTTCTAGATCCATCAGGAACTGTGAGGAAACTGAATCAAGAAGGTAGAGAGATAGCATGCCTCATTGTAGCCAAAAAATGCACCGTGAGTTCAGCAGCTACAAGTTTTGGCCCTGGGAGCCAGCAAGACATCTAAATAGCAGAACATCAGGGACTGGGCGGGAATGTTAGCATGGGACATGACCTGTGAATGTCAGCAGAGGTCCACCATGAAACCAGTCATATTAGACAAAGTTTTAAGAGAGATTTGTTGTTTACTTATGATATCACACTTGCTTTATTTTTTATTTTACTTTCAAAATTGTCCTAGAATGTAATTGATCATAGGATCTAGTCAGGACCTAGGTAACTTGCTTTCTGGTAATTGAATAGTGGGATAAAGCCTGAAAAATCTGAAGGGTACAAACTTGCAATTAGTAGATGAATAAGTCCTGGAGATCTAACGCACAGCATAGTGATTACAGTCAACCATACTGTATTACAAATTTCAAAGCGGCTAAGAGACTAGATCTTAATTGTTCTCACTACAAAAAGGAAATGATGATTATGCGATGTGAAAGGTGTTAAATAATGCTATGGTGGTAATCATATTACAATATATAAATGTATCAAGTCCACACGTTGTACATCTTAAACTTACACAGTGTTACAGGTCAATTATATCTCAATAAAAAAAAGAACTGGAGAATTAAAAACAATTATCCCAGAATGCATGATTAATTTTATGGAAAATCTCTTCTTGTCCCATATCCTTTAGGTAGGAAGGAAGAGTCTCTGATTTTCAGAGATTCAGGATAAGTCTGTGATTCCTTTCTCTAAGAGGGCTACCTGTCTCACTCCTCTGTCTTAGTGTCTGTCTAGGTTAGGGCAATTATGGAAGACAGGATAAGATGTTGTCTTGGGATAAGGTCCTCCTGTGTATAGAGTGGTTAGGAGCCTCAAAAGTGAAAAGGATACAACTAAAGAGATCCTCTCTGCCTTTCACTTGCCCCAGTGAGACAGATCAGGGGTGAAGTGGTACTTGAGGTGCTTTTGAAACCCAAGGGTAGTGATGCCTGTCTATGTACAGTGATAGTATGAATAATCACCACTACACATGTATGTGTGTTGGAGGACATATAGCCAAGGCAAAGTGTCTCTGATTGAATTTCCCCCCAACAGACCCTGAGTGCATGTAGTTTATTTGGGAGGTGATCTCAAGAAACCAATATGGAAGTGGCAACTGGTGAATTGGGATAAAAAAGGAAGCCAATAATAATAGTTTATTATTGAGCAGGCTACCTCTGTGAGTATAGCGGCTCAATCTAGCTAGGGACCTCTGGTAGGCTGTGTGTCATCTCAGATAAGTTGTGAGGGAACTAGGGTATTTATCTACTACCTTCTGACAGTCATTTGTTGGAGACTGCCCCCAGGAGGCATAAACTGCCCAGAAATCCTGACCTATCAACAAATGAGCAGAAAAATCTTCCATGGCCTGAAACCCTCAAGCAGAGACTTGGGTCTTTGAAGGTGGAAGCCAATCATTCTGAACAAATGAGATTACCAAAGAGATGTAGATAGGGCATTGATGGTGCCTGGAGCATAGGTATAGGGAAATCAACTGCATGTGAAATGTGATTTCAGGAGTGTCAGGAAGATCAATCAACACTTAATGATAGCCCCCGTGAAAACTGTTTATCTTTCACTAATGTTGAAAACAATACTTGATTATGATCTTTTAGTTGCGAGTGGATTGATAAATGAATGTATTAATTCAATACAATTGAAAATTTCAGGTCTTTTGCATCTGACATGACTGGATCTAGTGTTTCTGATTACACCAACATGATTCTTTTTCTCTTTTTGGACTGTTTTCTATGTTTTGGCTTCTTACTTAGGTAGGTCACCTCCATTGGTGGTAAAATTGACTACCAATTAGATTCAACCAGTTTAGTAAGCCCAGAATAAATAAAGTACTTGCTTTCCAAAAATTCCAGAATAAGTCTAAGGAAGTTCTCACTGAACTAAATCATGTCACTTGTAAATCCCTCAGCCAGTTATTGCTGTCAGAGAAATAGAATTTGATGATTGGCTGGACTGAGTTCACATATTCATCCCTAGAACTACGGGAACTGGGAACACCTTGCCTGAATTACATAGCCCAAGGTACGGGCAGAGAAGTTCCTTAGAAGAAAATCAGGTTGCTGTTATTAGAAAAAGGGAGAAAGGATAGCAGACATTAAACTCATACACATAAACACCCCACAGGAATATACCCACATACATTGCCATTTTACCCTTTAGGTTTGATCCCTGAAAAAAAATGTTTTCTAATAAAAAAGATTTAATAACTTAATTTGTTTCGAGACAGGTGACGACTTTCCGGCTTTGCAATAGCTGTTTGTATGATGCTGAGCAATTTGCTAAACAGAACGTTAAAATGGGATGTTTCCTCTCTCAGCAGTTTCAGCTGAGACCTCAAAGCTGAAAGTGTCAGGTACCAAGGACCCTGATGTTCTAATGGGGGGTTCTAGGCCATCTGAATAGGATTTACAAATGAGGGGTTCCCAAATTTCTTCCTTGATCTTTAGCCCAGCAAAACTATGTGGACCCTATGAGAGTTCATCAAGGAGAATTTCTTCAGAGATATTATGATCCTGGTTTTCTCCTCTTCCTCACAAGGGAGAGCAGGTGGTACTTTTCACACAAATCTGGTGAGGCAGGCTCCTAGGGAATCCTTGCAGAGCCTAGCACCTGCTCCTTGGGTTGGGTTTTCTGACTTATGCATGGAAAGGTAACCGAGACTAGAGCTGCCTCAGATGACAGAGTGAGGACAGACTTAGAGGGAAAGAAACACCCCTGGTTGCTCCCTCAGCGTGGTAGGATGGTTAAGCATGTATGTTCTGACTGAAGTGCTTCTGCTTTAGTTCAGATCTCACCTCTACCACTTACTGAGTGTTCATTGCTGTGTAACTAATTTTTCTGTGGTTCTGTGGAAATAATTCAAAGAAGTTGTGTGATAATAAAATAAACTGGAGTTTCTTAAGTGCTTGGAACAGGATTATTGTTTCTCACAAGCTAGCAGATATTTCTGAGGACACACAGAGAAAGTTGGATTTGAGTTATCTGAAAAGGGAGCGGGAATAAGAAGGTCATTAGAGGGGCAAGGGACACAGCAGGGAGAGCCTCTACGGAACATCTGGAAGCAGAGACTGAGGAAGGTGTCATACACAGTCAACTAGAGGAGACATCATGCCACATGGAGTCTGCAGCGGGATCTCTTGATAATGGCAGGTGTCTTTGAAGAACCCTCAAAGACACCCTAAAATTACTAACTTTTGAAGATCTGCCCACATGCATGGACAGCTAAGAGAGAACTACATGATACCACTTCCCCTTCTTTTTTTTTTCTATCTGTACCCCCTCCCCCAGATAAAAGGGACAGCTTTGTGATGGGAGAGGAATGCAAAAGCCAGGAAGAATCATCAAATAGACCTGAGCAAAGCTGATCCCTTCCCAAAACTTTAGTTATGAATTAGACAAAAGAGTGAAGCTTTGGAATTGATACGAACTGCATTATGCCTCCCATCCCCATCGTGCCCACAGATTCACCTGTTGAAGCAGTAACCCCCAAAGTGACAATGGGGCTTATTTGAAGACAGGGCTTTTAGGAGGTATTAAGGTTAAACGAGGTCATAAGAGTGGGGTTTAATTCATTTGGATTGGGGATCTTACAAAAAGAGGAAGAGAGAGAGCAGTCTCTCTCTTTTTTTCTCTCTGCCAGGTGTAGACACAAGAAGGTGCGGATCTGCATGCCAGGAAGAGTACCCTATCCAGGAACCAAATTGACCGGCACCCTGATCCTAGACGTCTCAGCCTCCAGAACTGTGAGAAACAAACATTAAGCTTTTTAATGGCTGAAAAATTAGACTATTCATTCACACTATTCATTAATATCTAATAGGAGCTGGAAAAGCAATACTTTCAACCTAAGAGTTTATCCCAGAACAGGGAAGAAGTATTTGATACAACAGAGTTAAAAGGGCAGTGGTGAGAAGGAATGACATACTTTTCATGAGTCTAGATATTCAATAATTTGGTTGCATACAACTTCTTTGGACGATGTCTTGTTTCTCTAGAATTATCAAGGAGTTGGATTTGATTGGATTCAAATCCCCATTGCAGCTCAGGTATTTTATTCAATGAGTCATTTCCATTGATGTGAAAGAGCTTCAGATATTTTCATGAAAGCAGTTTTTGAAAAGTAAATATGTTAGAACACTTCAAAAGCAAGATGGAGAGAAAAGGAGCACCAAAGAGGACCTTTTAGAGAACTAGAAGTCTTAGGGTTTTTAACCACAAACCACACTTTTCTTAGGTCCAAAACTCCAAGTCACCAGTATTGGCCATTTCATTTAAGAAAGCACCTCACTAGACTAAAAATCATTTAGTGAAATTCCAGTGGTTCCTGACTAACAAGGAGCCACCAGTGTTCTCAAATTTTTTTCTTAATAAACTAAAACTTATTTTAGTGAATGTAAATTAAATTATAAACACCACACACACAGACAAATACACACATACACAATGTCTTGACCATAATGAATTTAGAACTCTAGAACTTCTGGCTAATAAAACGAAACCCCTGATTTCAAGTAGAATATAGCTAACCATCCAAGTTTTAGAAAGTTGCTGTGGCATTCTGAAAGATGTGCAGAGCATTTCATATTCACTCTCGGGCAACTCATCCTACTAGTTTTTCTTTAAAGAAAATTATTTCTTTTCTACGCCACATATGTCCCTATGCTTGCGGAAACTGTAATTCCAGTTTTAAAGGTCTGTCACGCACTGATCTGAGGTTTAAAGACATTCCCTTCCAACGTGTTAAAGCCTTATGTTTCTGAGGGGGAGAAACCAATGAAAATGTGCACTGTAAATTCTCAGTTAAAAAGCACCTACCTGGGCTTCCCTGGTGGCGCAGTGGTTGAGAGCCCGCCTGCTGATGCAGGGGACACCGGTTCGTGTCCCGGTCTGGGAAGATCCCACATGCCGCAGAGAGGCTGGGCCCGTGGGCCATGGCCGCTGAGCCTGTGTGTCCGGAGCCTGTGCTCCGCAACGGGAGAGGCCACAGCAGTGAGAGGCCCACGTACCGCAAAAAACAAACAAACAAACAAACAAAAAAAACAAAAAAGCACCTACCTGCATGAGGGTATTTTCACATTTAAATGTTGCCAGCGATACGTAATTTGCAGGCTGCATGTATAGAAATTCTCCCTTGTAGACCTGTCCAAACCGAGAGCCAGGGTTATTAAAAAGTCTTTGTACCCTTTTCACATAAATCTAGTGTTCCTTATACAAACATTTTTCTCAGGTCAGAGTGATTCATAAAGCCTGTAATCCCATGGGTGTAATAGGACACCTCTCAATTCTGCATCCCAGGGATGACTAATTTCACAAGCTGAGGGAAAACGATAAATGCATTATAGTGTTCTTGCAAAACAAATTTCGGAGAGAGAAAGGGATGAAAAAGGAAGTGAATGTAGAAACTGAAGATTTACTTCACTGCACAGAAAAGAATATTAGATCTGCCTTGGCAGAACTACTTAATTCATAATTCTGCACAAACAACCTCAGTAACAGCACTGCCAAAAGCCTTCCTAATATGCATGTACCTACAAATGCTCAGTTTTGTCTCTGGTAACTGCAAAGTATGAGAACTGTATAATAATCACATTTCATAGTGAGTCATGGGTCAGAGAATCTGTGAGGAATCATCTCATTATATTGTTTCATTCAGAAGCAGTTCGATTCAGAGGCATTGTGGTTGGGACTTTTTGGCTTTATCATCAGCAGCTATGTGTTGATCCCCTAATGTGTGGGAAGGCACACAGTAGCAAGGTGTAAGCTGGGTTATGACACTCATAAGAACAAGGGCTTTTATAGGAAAAGGCAAATAACCATATAGAATACTATCATTTGTCTTGGGTGAAAAATCATAAAGCTGTGCAGAAGTAGATACAATCAGATTGTTGGAAACACTAAAGAAGTCTTCATGGATGAATGAGTAAACAGAACTTTAAAAGAAAGGTAGTCTTTAGATGAGCAGAAGTGAAGAGAGAATGTCTTGGAGAATTACCTCATGTTGAAGAAATGGAACCATATAGGCCTAGATGCTAGAGTATTTAAAGCATGCTTGGAGAAAACTTATATCATGCTTGGAGAAAATTTATATTATTAGATTTAACATATGAAATTGTTATTTTTGTAGGTAAGAAATGATCAAGTGTCCCCAGTTTTGTGAGATGAAAGTCTTGTATACTAGAAGACAAAGGTAGATATGTGGGTAGGAGCTAGATTGTGAAGGAATTGGGAATGTTATGGAAAGATGCTTGTAGTGAGGCATTTTCTTTAAACCACATCAACAACACAGCATCTGAAATCTAAAGGATTATGAATCTTAGAATTTTCTAGGGAAGGGATCTTAGGAAAAACTTAGTTGAACTTCCAACCCTTGAATGACTGTTCATTGTCTTGCTTTTATCATCCTGATCGTAATGAAGGTACACCTAATTCAGCTAATTCTCTTTTGAGTCAACTATAATGGTTTGTTTGTTTCTTTATTCCTTTGTTTGTGTGTTTGCTTGTTTATTTAATCTTGAACCAAAGATCAGTGCTACAGGCAAGGATAAAATTTTAGGTCATCCCTTCAAACATTTGAAGACACCTGATTAAATAGTCCCTTTCTTATTGCTTTTATTTTTGTGACAGTTTCAAGCTCTTCACCATTCTGGTTGGTTTCCTTTAGACATGCTCCAATTTGTGAGTTTCTCTTAAAGTTCAACATTCAGCACAACACAGCACAACACACTATGTGGATATTATATTCAGCTAAGTGCCTGTCAATAGATGAATGAATAAAGAAGATGTGGTATATATACAATGGAATACTACTCAGCCATAAAAAAGAATGAAATCTTGCCATTTGTGACAACATGGATGGACCTAGAGGGCATTATGCTAAGTGAGATAAGTCAGACAGAGAAAAACAAATACCATATGATTTCACTTATATGTTGAATCTGAAAAACAAAACAAATTAACAAACGTAACAAAACAGGACAGACTCATAGATGCAAAGAACAAATAGGTAGTTGCCAGAGGAAAGGGGATTGGGGGGATAAGTGAAATAGGTGAGGGAGATTAAGAGGTACAAACTTCCAGTTACAAAATAAAGGAGTCACAGGGATGAAATGTACAGCACGGGGGACAGAGTCAGTTATATTGTAATACTTTTGTATGGTGACAGATGGTAACTAGATATATCATGGTCAATTATACTTCAATTAAAAAAATACGTAAATACTGGGAGGAAATTCATCAAAACACTAATGACAGTTATCTCTGGCGGGTCGGGATAATGGATGATTGTTAATTTTTACTTTATGCTTTTATGTATTTCTAGCTGTCTGCAATAAACATGCATTTTTTGTAAAATTAGAAAGAAAACAAATAAATGTCATTAAAAATGAAAAAAAAGTGAAAGAAAAAAGTACACCACTAAATGATCATTATCTGGATTCACATGAACTATTTAGAAAATAACATTTATGAAATTCACCGAATCTTGCTGCAATCTGACCAATATTTCTCAATCTCAGTCCTAAGTATAGCATGATATGGGTAAGGTATCTTGTCGAAATACTGGCTGACTTTACTTTCAGAATTCTCCATTTCATAAACTCTATCTCAACATTATTATCACAACTTTTGCTTAATGGGTTGTTTCTACAAGACCCTTTTCCTATATCCCAACACAAATGATAGATTAAAACATGAGTCAGGAAACTTTTTATGTAAGAGGCCAGATAGACTTTTTGGGCTGTGTGGTCTCTGTTGCAAATACTCACCTTTGCTTGCCACTGCAGAGCAAAAGCAACCATAGACAATGTTAAACAAATGAGTGTGGGTGCATTCCAATAAAACTTTATTTACAAAAACAAGCAGCAAGCTGGTTTGGCCCATAGCAGTAATTTGCTGACCCTGTATTAATATATTAGTATTAGTACATTGTCAACGATCATATCTGTAAGTTCTGAAGGTATGGAGGAGTCTCTAAAAGAATAACTACAGATGAGAGAACTCAGAGAGGAAATTTGAAGATTAAAATCTTTTCCTGAGGGGAGTAGAAGGCTACCCACTTCAAGGAGTCACATGGACAGCTAAGGGCTTTAAGGAGAGAATGGACGGTTATCTTCATGTATAAGAGAGTGTGCCTAGCAAATAATGCAAATTTCAACTATTTTGCACTTTTGCTGAGGTTTGGGACAGGTTTCAGTATTGATATTATCCAACTATCACACTCAATTATCTACAGGATTGATATGAAACCAAAAAGTATAAGCCATTTAGCTACCACCAGCTTGAAGTATTTCTTAACTTGGCTAGTGACAGTTAGAAGGCCTTGGGCACATGCATGTAAAACAGTATTTAAAGGTAAAGTGGAAAACTGTGTTCAGCAAACCTTGACCTGTGCACTCACAAAGTACCACTGTGAGTATAAAAATAAACAAATGAAACTTCCTCCTCGGGGAAAAGCTAGCCTGTCATATGAACTGAAACAGGAACCAAAAGATTCTTTTAGTATGGACATTATTTTTCTTTACACTTGTATGGAGTTCATATACCATCTTTCTTCAATTATAAAATAGCATGGATTGTAAGATACACAACTGATTTAGTAACTGCTTTTCAGAAAGGAAAACAAAGCAAACTAAACAAAAACTCTACCATATTAAATCTTCCCATCTATTGTAGAATACATTCTGGCTTTAGAAATTTAAAAAGTGAAAAAACAGCATAATAAAATCAAAAAAAATGTTATATATTATCTCCTCCACTGTCCTCTCCCCACCCCCAAACACACACATATCCCTTGGCTTTAGGGAAAAATAAAACAAGCAGGAGCCTACCATTCATTCTTTGGGAATAATGCAACATAAATGAACTTAATTGCTTTGTCCCAACCTGTTTATTCTAACATGAAATGAAACCTTATATTTGGATTGTTTTTTAAGTGGATATGAAACTATTAAGAATTCTTTAAAAATAAACTTTTATTTTAGAACAGTTTTAGATTTATAGTTATTGCAAATATAGCACAGAGAGTTTTAATGTACCCCTGCCCAGTTTTTAAATTTAGTTCTTGTTTGTTGTTGTTGAGTTTTAAGAGTTATTTGTATTATTTTAGATAGAAGTTCTTTATCAGAAATGTGTATTGCACATATTTTCTCCCAGTTCTTGGTTTGTCTTTTATCTTAACTGTGTTCTAATTTCCTTTTCCTGTTCTAGGATCTAATCAGTGATACCACATCACATTTAATGGTCATGTCTCCTTAGGCTTCGCTTGGTTTTCACAGTCTCCCAGACTCTTGTTTTCGATGACCTTGACAGTTTTGCAGATTATTGGTCAGATATTTTGCAGAATGTCCCGCAACTGGGATTTGTAATACATTTAAATTCTTTTCTCAGTTTCTGCATTCCTTTCTGGGACTCCCCCAAACTCCTAAATGATTTATTAAAATTGGTATACATTAAGATTTATTCTTTGTGCTATAAAAGTCTGTGGATTTTGACAGATGCTGAACATCTTGTATTCACCACTGCTGTATCGTACAAAATTAGTTACACTGTCCTGAAAATTCCTATGTTTTGCCTATTCAACCAGCTCTCCTCTGCCACCCACAGAACTCCTGGCAACATACTGATCTGCTTACCATCATTACAGTTTTGCATTTTCCAAATGTCATATTCCTATGGAAGCATACAATATAAAGCTTTGTCACGCTGGCTTCTTTCACTTAGCAATAGGCATTTAAGTTTCCTCCATGTCTTTTCATGGCTTATTAGCTCATTTCTTTTCATAGCTGGATAATATTCCTTTTAATGATGTGCCAAGTTTATCCTGTCACCAACTGAAGGAAATCTTGGTTGTGCTCAGTTTTGTTTTTTTGTTTTTTGCGGTACGCGGACCTCTCACTGCTGTGGTCCCTCCCGCCGCGGAGCACAGGCTCCGGACTCGCAAGCTCAGTGGCCACGGCTCATGGGCCCAGCCGCTCTGCGGCATGTGGGACCCTCCCTGACCGGGGCACGAACCCGTGTCCCCTGCATCGGCAGGCGGACCCTCAACCACTGCGCCACCAGGGAAGCCCTGTGCTCAGTTTTTGATGATCATAAATAAAGTCCTTCTAAATGTTTGTATGTTTTTATGAGTATGTTTTCAACTTATTTGAGGAAATACCTAGGAGAGCAATTGGTGAATCTTATGGTAAGCCTATATTTAGCTTTGCAAGAAACTGTCAAAGTATCATCTGAAGTGGCTGTACCATTTTGCATTACCACCAGCAATGAATAAGAGTTTCTGTTGTTCCACATCATCACAAACATTTCGTGTTGTCAGTGTTTTGGATTTTCTCCATTTTAATAAGTGTATAGTGATATTTCATTATTGTTTTAATTTGTAATTCCTTAGTGATCAATAATGCTGATAATCTTTTCACTTGCTTATTTTCCATTTGCATATTTTCTTTGTTGAAGTGTCTGTTCAGATCTTTTGTCTATTTTAAAATTGGGCTATTTGTTTTCTTTTGGTTGAGTTTTAAGTGTTACTTGTGTATTTTGGATATATATAATTTATCAGATATATGTTTTACAAATAATTTCTCCCAGCCTGTGGGTTGTCTTTCCATTCTTTAAATAGTGTTTTCTATAGTATAGTTTTTGATTTTTTTAAACTATTTTTATTATGCTAAAATATCTATAACAAAATTTTCTATTTTAGTCACTTTTAAGTGTACAAGTCAGTGACATGAATTACATCCTCAATATTGTGCAACCATCACCACTCAATTTCCAAAGTTTTTCATCACTCCAAACAGTAATATCGTACCCATTAAGAAATACCTCACCCCCCAGTCTGCCCTATCCCCAACCTCTGATAAACTCGAATCCACCTTCTGTCTCTATAAATTTGCCTATTCAAGGTATTTCATATAAATGGAGTCATAAAAATGCAATATTTGTCCTTTTGTGTCTGGCTTATTTTATTTAGCAAAATGTTTCCAAGGTTGTCGCATGTATCAGAGCTTAATTTCTCTTAAGGGCTGAGCATATTCCATTGTATCTACATACCACATTTTGTTTATCCATTCATCTGTTGATGGGCACTGTGTTGTTTTCATCTTTTGGCTTTTGTGAGTAATATTGCTATGAACATTGGCAAACAAGTCTTTGTTTGAGCCCCAGTTTTCAATTCTTTTGGATATATACCTGGAAGTATAATTACTAGGTCACATGGTACTTCTAGGTTTAACTTTTTGAGGAGAAACCAAACTGTTTTCTACAACGGCTGCACCATTTATTATGTATTCCCACCAGCAGTGCATGATGGTTCCAATTTCTCCAGATTCTCACCAACACTTGTTATTTGCTGTTAGTTTTTTAAAAAATAATAGACATCCTAATGGGTGTGATATATATCTCATGGTAGTTTTGATTTGCATTTTACTCAAGACTAATTACATTGAGCATCTTTTCATGTGCTTATTTGCCATTTGTGTGTTTGTATATCTTTTTGGAAAATATCTTATTCAAGCGCTCAAACTCTTTTTACTTATTTTGGGTTACTGAGTTGTCACAGCTGTCACATCTTTTGGATATTAATCCCACATTAGAGGTATGATTTACAAATATTTTCTCCCATTCTGTAAGTTGTCTTTTTTTTTTTTTTTAATTTAGACCTTCTTTTTTTTTAGAGCAGTTTTAGGTTGACAGCAAAATCGAGGGGAAGGTACAGAGATTTTTCCATGTGTTCCCTGTCCCCGCACATGCACAGCCTCCCTCATCATCAATGTCCCTCGTGAGAGTGGTACATTAGTGACAATGCGTGAACCTACATTAATACATCATAATCACCTAAAGATCATAACTTATTCCGCAATTCACTCTTCTTGTTGTACATTCTGTGGATTTGGACAAATCTATAACAACACGTATCCATCATTATGGTATCATACAAAGTATTTTCACTGTCCTAAAAATCCTAACGCTCTACCTATTCATCCCACCCTCCCCATAACCTCTGGCACCCCCTGATCTTTTTATTGTTTCCATAGCTTTGCCTTTTCCAGAATGTCCTATGGTTGGAACCATGTAGTACGCAGCCTTTTCAGGTTGACTTCTTTCACTTAGTAATCTGCATTCAAGTTTCCTCGATGTCTTTTCATGGTTTGATAGCTCACTTATTTGCAGTGCTGGATAATATTCCACTGTCTGGATGGAACCGTTTATCTGTACATTCACCTACTGGAGGACATTTGATTGCTTTCAAGTTTTGTCAATTATGAATATAAGCATCAGTATGCAGGTTCTGTGCAGAAAGAAGTTTTCAACTTGCTTGGATAAAACCTAGGAGTGCAGTGCTGGATAATTTGGTCAGAGTATGTTTAATTCTGTAAGAGACAACCAACCAGTCTTCCAAAGTGGCTGTAACATTTTGCATCCCACTAGCAATGAATGAGAATTCTTATTGCTCTACATTCTTGCCAGCATTTGTTGTAGTCACTGTTCTGGATTTTGACCATTCTAATAGATGTGTAATGATACATCATTGCTTTAATTTGCATTTCCCTGTTGGCATATAATATGGAGTACATTTTCACATGCTTATATGTTATCTGCATTTCTTCTTTGGACTGTTAAGGTCCATTTTTAAATCGGGTTGTTTGTTTTCTTACTACTGAGTTTAATTAGTGTTGAGTTTTAAGAGTTTTGTATGTTTTGGATAAGTCCTTTATCAGGTATATTTTTTGCAAATATTCTCTCCCAGTCTGTGTGGCTTGTCTTATTCTCTTGACATAGTCTTTTGAAGAGCACAAGTTTTTAATTTTAATGAAGTTTGGCTTGTCAATTATTTTTTTCATGGATTGTACCATTGGTGTCGTACTTTAAAAGTCATTACCATAACAAAGGTCATCTAGGTTTTCTCCTACGTTATCGTCTAGGAATTTTATATAGTTTTGCATTATTTTACATTTAGGTTTGTGATCCATTTTGAGTTAAGTTTTGTGAAGGGTGTAAGGTCTTTGTTTAGATTCATTATTTTGCATGTGTTTGTCCAGTTGTTTCCACACCATTTGTTGAATGGGTTGTCTTTTCACTCTCTTGATAGTGCCCTTTGATGAACCAAAGGTTTAAATTTTAATCAAGTCCAATTTCTGTTTTCTTTTTAAAAAATCTTTGTATATGTGCATGGTAAGGGTCCAGTTTCATTCTTTTACATGTTGATTTACCATTTTCTGGAAAAGTTTGTTCAAGGACTTTTCTTTCCCCATTGAACGGTCTCCTCATCCTTGTCAAAAATCAGTTGACCATAGAGGCGAGTTTATTTTTATGTTCTCAATTCTATTCTATCGGTCTATTTGTCTATTCTTATGCCAGAACCACAAGTTTTGATTACTTTAACTTTTTAGTACATTTTGAAATCAGGAAGTGTAAGTCCTTCAGCTTTGTTATTTTTCAAATGTTATTACTATTCAGGGTTCCCTTGGAATTCCATGTGAATTTTAGCATTTGTCCATTTCTGCAAAAAACCGGCATTGGGGTTTTGATAGAGATTGCCTCAGCAACAGGTAAGTGGAGGTAGGATGTGAAATGCTGACATCTTGCCCCTGTCAGGAAGATAAACTTCTAACTGGAAGCTGGGGAGGGAAGGAAGCCCTGTATTCTCAGGTGCATCTCTCTTTCACTGACTTGGGGGAGGGGAGAGGAAACCCATCTTGTTTCAAATGCCACAGATTCTCACTGTTCTTAGTGAGTTTTAGTAGATTTTCTTGAATAAATGTTTCTTCATTTGCTGTATGCCTTTAAGGCCATTTCCAAAGACTTTGAATGGTTGTTTCTTTAAAAATATTTTTTTTACCAGGTTCCCTGGAGATGGGGTCAGCAATGCTCCCCACACTGTCATACTGTAAGTGGAATTCTCCTTAAATATAATTTTAATATAACATTTATAACTTGTTAAACTCTTCAGAAAGCAGATTTGTCCCTTCACAGAGAACCAATTTGAATTATGAATTTGTTCCTAAGTACTTATTATAAATTGGTCTGTGGCATCTTCCCCAACAAAGTCAAAGCTTTGGGTATTTATAGTAAAACTGGTGTCTTTTTTTTGGTAAATTAGCGACTTAAGTTATGGTGTGATTTTTGTAATTCAAAATTTTAATTGAAGCGTTGTGTACAAACTGTAAAGATCTGCAAGGAAAGATGGTAATTTGACTAATTTCACGAAATATATTTCCCTTTTTATTATATTTATAATGCATTAATATATATTTGTTATTACATGTTTAAATAATGCACTTCTGTATTCCCAAAGAACTTTAACACATTTGTATACATACATACTTATGTATAATTCAAAAATAAATGCGTCTGTTTTCTGCAACTTCATTTTTTTCACTTCACAATAGCTCTTAGAAAATTTTACTTGTTAGTTGTTATGTATCTTCTTTATGTTTTTCTTTAATGGCTGCAAAATATTTCATAATGTGGATCACCTTATTTCTTTAAGACACTCCCTTATTGATGAACATTTAGGTTTCATTTTTTTTTAATTTTAATTATAATTATTTGGAATTAGAATTTATTGAACATTACTCATCTAAGTGGATTTGGGTTCTGTCTGACTATAGAACCCAGAATCTAAATTATCTCAACATTTTGCTCCCTATTAGGGGTAATATCATATTTGAGTTCTTAACACATATACTTTTATGCATAATGAGAAACTAGATTTTTAGAATAGATTCCTAGAATCATAACTACTGGAATTTATACTGATATTAATGTTTAAAATAAGAAATGTTCTAGCTAAACAGCCTTCTAAAAAGGCATTACCGCACAATACTCCCACCAACAGTTTATGTATCCATTTTCTCTCCAATGCTGGATATTAAAAATCTTATAAATATTTTGCTAATCTAATGGGTCAGAAAAAGATATAACAGTTTTTTATTTTTATCTCCCTTATTATCAAGGAAGTAAACTATCTTTTCATATGTTTATCTACCATATGCATTTTTTGTTCTTTCATTCATCTTTCTATTTGGTTGTCCTTTCATATTGATTATAAGAGCTCTTTATATATTCTGAGTGTTAATCCTTCCTCATATTTCCTTTATTTATTGTTGCCCAATTTATAATTTCTCTTAACTTTAAGGAATCTTTTCTACAGAAAATACTGAATATTTTTATGATGAATGCTTGCATTTATGTTTTAGAAAAATCTTCCCCAATCAAAGTTATAGATGTGTATAACTACAGTGCATTTTGCTTTTATGGTTGTTAATATGTGGTTCTTATGTGGGTTTAACATTTAGTTCTTTTATCCCCTTGGAATTGTTTTATATGTATTGTGTGAGGCAGAAATCTAACTTTATTTTTTACAAACATTTAACTAATTTTCCCAACATTAGTTTTGAAGTTGTCAACCCCGTAACTTTTTAAACAAAATATAAAAATAAATTTTTTTGTCTACATAAAACATTTCTTATGATCTTTTACTATAGGATTTTTTGCACCAAAACATTACAATCATATTTCATTTACATATAAACCTGAGGCTGAAAAACATGTTTTGGTAGTTTTATCATTAAAGTATTTGTATTCTTTCCTTAGTTTATGGAAAATTCTGTTTCACCAGTAGTTTTAAACATTAGGGTTGTTCCTTTATGGGAGGTGTATTGCCTTCTGGGGGATTCTCAGGTAGTTGGTGAACATGTCTCTCTATTTGGCTTTTCCACTAGAAATTTTATGCCAGATTTATTTTTAGTTTCTATCTGTCAGCAGATTAAGATGTTTGATGGAAACCTCTTTATCTCAAGGATTTATTCAATTCCTTTAGCCACTTGAAAAATGAACGTTAATCACAAAACACAAAGAGTCAGTATAGTTTTATTACCTGACTTAAGAGCATCCCATTAAAGGTTAATATTTCCCACTATAGAAAAAAGAAGGTTTATAATTCCCAGGGAATTAACTAAACAAGAGGAGCTGTCTGACCCAGGGAAATTCCTCAGGGGTCCTATACAAGTTCCAAGCATTCTGAAGATTGGTACTCAACCTAGCCTGTTTTTTAAGCCAGTTGCTCTTTGGAAGAAAACATTTTCTCTGATACTTTAAGTTTGATCAATACATAATTTAACGCTGCATATATAGAAATATCTTTCAAATTTACTTAGAAATTTAGGCAGGAGAATGACATTTTGGGAGAGAGGGATTAAGGGGGGATTCTTTTAAAGCAATTGGAAAAATGAAATTAATAGTCAAATATAAGTGTTCTTCAAATTTAACACTATAACCCAGAAAATTTGCCTATAAATATTCCTGCTGTCTTGACAAACTGAAATCTGTTTTAGCTGTATTAGAAGGACTGCAATTGGTCCTTCTACAATGAAAAAAAGCATAATTGGTCTATCTTGTAAATTGAACATTTAAGATGAGATTTACTTGTATATGTTTCTCTGTAAATTTGGGGATATTGATTTATTTTGTGAACACTACTGGTTACAGACCAGTCCATCTCCCTGACTTCACACTAGTCTATTACTAAAATATCTGCATTGTTTTAGATTCAACATATCTGACTGAGTTATCATGTACTACAAACAACCATCAAATAAATACAGAGTTAAAGAATTTTACTAGATCAGTGAGATAATTTGCATTTTTAAAAAAGATGAATTATGAACTGTTAGTATGAGCATTAGAAATTATATTATTTTGGTGACTATGTGTGAAATTCTGAACAATTTCTTTCAAGGGACGGATACCCATTTAAAATTTTAACAAGCAGTTCTCACTCTGTTTTTTTTTTTTTTTTCCTGATTGCCCTTATCCAGCAGTACATGATTTGCAAGCTCTCTCCTTATTGCTTGGGTTGCAAACACTGTCATGAATTAAATATTTTGCCTATGGAGTATAGCTAATCTATAAACCAACATCATGTAATGCAGCTTAACCTTGACTTTCTTTGACAGTTGTCATAAAAATTGCTTTTGGTTTCAATCCAGTCCTGTTTGATAACCATAGTTTGCATTGCTTCTCAGAGCAAATCCTTTCCTATGATCTGAGTGAGGAAGTTCTAGGCTCATTGTATATGTCAGGTCTTCTATTTAGGTAAGTGAAAATAATAGCTGATGCAAAGTCCTTGTTTAAAAAGCAGCAGATGTTCCTATGTCTTTGAACAAAGGTCAATAAAACAACAACTTAACAACAACTCAACAACTTTCTTCAGAAAACTCACATCTCAGAAAAAGCACTTTTGCAAGCATATTCCTAGAGACTGGTATAATGGAAAGATCCTAGACTTCAGGCCACATGGATGTTGGATTGAATCCCAGACTCCCACCTGCCTATCAAGGGAATTTTGGCAACAATGAATTTAACTCTTCCATATCTCAGCTCATCCTAGAGTGGGGTTGCAAATGCCAAGTCATAGATTGTTATATGTAACAGGAGAATTACAATATAGAAAGCACCTGGCACAGTGCAAGCAATGGCGGGCCCTGAAATTCTAGATAAGTCATTCCCTGACCAAATTAGCCTCCCTAGGTTTTAACTTACCACTGAGTTTCACAGGGTTTTTCCACTACTGTGCATTCTCAGATTCTACTAAAATAGGACTCAGGACAGAGGAACACTAGAGCAGACAGCCTGGGTGGGGAAGAAATAGACGGGTAAGGAGGGTTTAGCTCTCTGGGCAGAAATAGGGCTTTACGGAGCTTTCAAAAAATGAATCTCAGCATACTGTCAGCAATCATGGACTATGCTAAAAATACTGGTGTGATGGCTAATTTTACGTGTCAACTTGACTGGGTTAAGGGTTTCCGGGGTGAACAGGAACCGGTCTCAGGATGAGATAAGCATTTGAATCAACAGACTGAGTAAAAAAGATGGCCTTCTCCAATGTGGCTGGACATCTTCCAATCCATTTAGTGGCTGAATAGAACAAAGAGAAGGAAGGGTGAATTTTCTCTCTTTGAACTGAAAACAATCACATTCTCCTGCCCTCAAACATTGGTGCTCCTGGTTATTGGACCTTCTGACTCAGACCAGGTCTTGTACCATAAGCCTCCCATTCTCGGGCCTTTGGAAAAGAACTGAATCACATCGTCACTGGCTTTCCTGGTTCTCCAGCTTACAAATGGCAGATCATGGGATTTCTAAACCTCTATAATCACATGAACCTTTTCTTATAATACATCTTCTTTTATATATATCTATGTATCTGTTACTGGTTCTGTTTCTCTGGAGAATCCTGACTAACACAGCTGGGTTTTTGGGGTTTTTTTAATATTCAGGTTATACGCAAAACACAGAATTTAGAGTCAGAAAATATGGATTTATGCCCTACCTCCACCTCTTACTACCATGTTCTTGTGAAAATTAATAAAGGAAACTCACTAAAATGGAGGTGGGAGGCCAGAAGGGGGAGCTCTCATGTAGTACCACTTGAAGTCAATTATAGCAAGAATTGTTAATTACAGATCCAAAAAAGAATCATCAGGAAAGAATCATCAATTTTACATCTCAAGAGGAAAAGACGTACACTGCATCTCCTATGAGAAATCAACTATCCCAGCAACTCAGCCAATGAGAAACTGTCATCATGCTGAACTCTCACTTTTCTCCAATGGATTTTGTTCAAAACAATCCCTCTCAATTCCTCCTTTTTCTTTATAAAATAATGTTCCTCTTCTTTGTTTCTTGGACTTGCCTATGGTTTTTGTCTTAGCTTGCTTGTCATGAATCGCAATTCTCTGCTATTCCTAAACAAACCCATTTTTGTTGGTAAAAAAACTGTTTTGTTTCTAAGGTCGACATTCTTAAGCAAATATCTTCACCTATTTAGGCCTCAGTTTTCTCATCTGTAAATCGGCAACAAAAATATTTTATGCTATGTTTAGTTCAAATGATTATTAAGAGAATCATATGTAATTAGTGTATGAGATACGTCTTTGAAAGTATAAATTCTTATACATGTTGTTAGCTATTATTTCTTGGTCTGGATAAATTAACCATATATCATACACCAAGGAGATATAAGAATTAAGACAAATTGATTATATTTTAAAATGCTACATAATCTTCAAAGGAAAAATTCTCAAGGAAATAGATACTTTCAAAATATAAACTAGTTTATGTTGGCCATATAAAAATTCTCATAGATTTATAACACACACACACATACACACACACACACACACAAACACACTCTCTTCATTATGAGAAACCCAGGGCTTTTCAGCAAAAAACCTAGACTGTTTCACTAGAAAAACTAGTGACCTGGAGATTTTATTACCATGGTTTATACTTGTTATTACTATAAATGTAATGTATTGAAATTTTAAGTAATAAAATTTTAAGCTGTTTCAGAAAGTTAAATAAAATACAAAATCCCTTTTTTTAGGTCATTCAGTTAGCCTCCTAATACGGGCATAAACTTCAGAGGACTGGACTTTGGACCTTGATTCCTCAAAATAAAGCAAACAGTTTCCCATGACTTTATAACATGATTCAGCCATTGGAAATAGGTTGCACAAAAAGCTTCATGCAGCACAGCAGAGCAAACATGTTCTAGTTGATGCAATAGTGTAGGGAAGGACAGCATGCATATACATTTAACTATCCAGAGAAGCTCCTTAACTTTAAAATTATGCATGGAACCAGACCATACAGAAACGTCTAATGGACTCCAAAAGAAGACTAATGACAGAAATTAATTGGAGAAAGAATAAATACTATTTCTTCAAAAAGCATGTACTAAGAATCCAAGGGAACAGATACGTTACTCATTCAGGATACGTTTAATGAGGTTTCAAGAAAGGTTTACCACTCTATTTAAAGATTGGTAGCATGTTTTGGTTACACTTGACGAAGGACACTCTGCTGTTTTCTTTTTCAATCTGACTGGAATTCTAATTTTTACTATGTCAAAGAGACTCTCAAGTGTTTTTTAAATCCTCTTATAAAAATATTTCTCTATTTGGCACTTAATGTAGATCCAGTCAACCAAAAGTACATCGCATTTCGGGGAAAGAAAAATTAAAACCTAGTTCTAGTCTCTATTATTTTAAATCTGCTATATTTACCAAATACTTTTCACTCATTGATATATGTTTTAGGCATCAATATTTCAATGGAACAGGATAGAAAGCCCAGAGATAAACCCACACACATATGGTCGCCTTATTTTTGATAAAGGAGGCAAGAATATACAATGGAGAAAAGACAGCCTCTTCAATAAGTGGTGCTGGGAAAACTGGACAGCTACATGTAAAAGAATGAAATTAGAACACTCTCTAACACCATACACAAAAATAAACTCAAAAGGGATTAAAGACCTAAATGTAAGACCAGGCACTATCAAACTCTTACAGGAAAACATAGGCAGAACACTCTATGACATAAATCACAGCAAGGTCCTTTTTGACCCACCTCCAAGAGAAATGGAAATAAAAACAAAAATAAACAAATGGGACCTAATGAAACTTAAAAGCTTTTGCACAGCAAAGGAAATCATAAACAAGACAAGAAGACAGCCCTCAGAATGGGAGAAAATATTTGCAAATGAAGCAACTGACAAAGGATTAATCTCCAAAATATACAGGCAGCTCATACAGCTCAATATCAAAAAAACAAACAACCCAATCCAAAAATGGGCAGAAGATCTAAATAGACATTTCTCAAAAGAAGATATACAGATTGCCAACATGAAAGGATGCTGAACATCACTAATCATTAGAGAAATGCAAATCAAAACTACAATGAGGTATCACCTCACACCGGTCAGAATGGCCATCTCAAAAAATCTAGAAACAATAAATGCTGGAGAGGGTGTGGAGAAAAGGGAACCCTCTTGCACTGTTGGTGGGAATGTAAATTGATACAGCCACTATGGAGAACAGTATGGAGGTTACTTAAAAAACTAAAAATAGAACTACCATATGACTCAGCAATCCCACTATTGGGCATATACCCTGAGAAAAACATAATTCAAAAAAAGAGTCATGTACCACAATGTTCATTGCAGCTCTATTTACAATAGCCAGGACATGGAAGCAACCTAAGTGTCCACTGACAGATGAATGGATAAAGAATATGTGGCACATATATACAATGGAATATTACTCAGCCATAAAAAGAAACGAAATTGAGTTATTTGTAGTGAGGTGGATGGACCTAGAGTCTGTCATACAGAGTGAAGTAAGTCAGAAAGAGAAAAACAAATACCGTATGCTAACACATATATATATGGAATCTAAAAAAAAAAAAATGGTTCTGAAGAACTTAGGGGCAAGATGGGAATAAAGACGGAGATGTTGAGAATGGACTTGAGGGCATGGGGAGGGGGAAAGGGTAAGCTGGGACGAAGTGAGAGAGTGGCATGGACATACACACACTACCAAATGTAAAATAGATATCTAGTGGGAAGCAGCCACATCGCACAGGGAGATCAGCTCAGTGCTTTGTGTCCACCTAGAGGGGTGGGATAGGGAGGGCGGGAGGGAGATGCAAGAAGGAGGAGATATGGGGATATATGTTTATGTATAGCCAATTCACTTTGCTATACAGCAGAAACTAACACACCATTATAAAGCAATTATACCCCAATAAAGATGTTAAAAAAAAAAAAGAACAGTAGGTCCAACTTAAAAATTGTCTCAAAATTTAAAAGGTTAGATCTCATGTTGTGTTCTTACTATAATAACATTTTAAAAATTTAAAGTATAATGTTGGTATTTAGTATACATTAAGTGCTTAATAAATATTAGTTCCTTGTCCTTTTAAAAAATATTTAATATGAAATTTTTTGTGTACAATACTGTTAAAATTTTATATTATGCTGCAGTACATCTGCATATTATTTTAATATTAATATGATAAAAGATTACTGTGACCAAGTTTTCTCATTTCATATAAAGGAGAATTTATGTAGGTAAATTTTTTTCCACAATTTCTTCCTCTAAAAAGATAAAGTTTTTCTGAAGTATGAGGCTAAATACCATTTGAAAATAGCTCAAGCTTGTTGAAAGAATTTATTATTTTTACAACCTCACCACACAGAATTTTATATTATAGCTCCATTATTTGCCAATAACCATATGCCACTAAAAGAAGAGAAGAAAACGAGCATGGAACTAGCATCTTAAAAATATTTTAATTAAACCTTAGCATGCTGATTTCTCACTAGAAGAATGAAGAATGTGAGTCAACAAGAGTCTTAAGAAACTGCTATTACTTCCTCCTCTATGTTCCCAGAGAATTATCTGTATTCTACATTCCAGAATTTATGTATGTCATACTAAAATTGTTTTTATACATATCAATTTCTCTTAAGAGAATGCTAAGTCCTCTAAGATAAAGATCATTTTATTATTGTTTTATATATTATCAGTGTACTTAACATGTTGAACAAATGAATAACTCTACATTTGAATGAGTAGAAATATGATTTTGGTAAATTTTAAAAAACATTTATGATCCACAGTAAAAATACATTTTACATTTGGGTGCAAAATACAAATGTCTATCTCCCTGTCTGTCTGTCTATCTATCTATCTAGATCATCTCTCTCTCTCTAATCAGCTATGGGGAAAGGGAAATTTTCCCTCTTCTCCTTCTTGGTTTTTTTTGGCTAGCAATTAAATGACATAAGGCAGATTAACAGGAGAAAATCAAATTTATTGCATGTGCACATGGAATCCACATCAGTATGAATTCCAAAGACAGCAAGGCAAAGTGAGGTATATATGTTATTCTGTACCAAGGAGAAGGAGATAGGGTTCTGAGACTTCAAAGGGAAGAAAGGTAATTCACGGGAAGATAAAAAGAGTTAATGTTTGGTAAATAAATGTTTGCTGGGCCATTCACAGACAGTGGGACAGAGAGAGGACTTTGATCAGATGGGCCCTGCTAGGCTCCTCCCTGTCTACCACACCTAATTCATACTTAGTTATCTAAGGTGATAGCTTCTTCCTGGGGCAGGCCTCCTATCTTAAATTCTTTTAGGCAGTAAGGAGGAATTTCAAAGGTTCTTTCTGAGTCTTTTGGGCCTTGATTGTTTTCAGCTCAAAATAATCCACATGTCAAGAGTGGCACATCTTGGGGCCTTCTGCCTGAACCCCATCACTGTCATCTATCATCTATCTATCTATCTATCTATCTATCTATCTATCTTTTAGAAATATCAATGTAGCATCACAAGCAACATTTTTGCCTGGGCGAAAAGGAATGTATACAGGGAACACAATTAACCTATTCAAATACCCTTAGAAAGAAGTGATAAAGATCAGGTTAGTTTGGAAACAGCTGAAAAAGAAAGGTGCCTGCTTGTTTAGGAGGCCGAGAAAAGGATGGAATTAACCCTTCATTTTGTGATCCTGGCTAACTGGTGGAATATTGACAGCAATGACAGGGAAATTGAGAAACTGGAAATAATGGTCTGTTTTAGGGGCTGTTTGGGGTGTTTTTGATGTTCCCCCACTATTGAATATTTCAATATCCAAGCTTATCTTTCTACCTTGGAATGTATAATGGTTATTTTTAGCTAAAGGTTTCCAATCTCTTTGACAATTTATAGCTTGTATGTTTACCTCTGGTATGACGTGACATCAAGATGTAATTCTTAGGCAAAGAATGATTTCTATTTGCATAATTGGAATTAGGTTAAACTTCAGTGTCTGGAAGTCTATTAGCAAAGAGGCAAACATCTTAGAAATTAGCTGAACCAGATGGCTCTCCAAATCACATGGTTTACCATTGTTGAGATTCAACATATAATCCTAGGTTCAAAAATTAACTAAAAAAAAAAAAAAGGTAACTAAAAAAAAAAAAATGCCATGAAACTGCATCATGGAAATATTTTGAATACTATACAAAGCTTGACTAAAGTTGTTTCTTTCTTTCACAATGAAAACATTTTGGTTTTGGGCATGATTTTCAAAAACTATTAGGTTTCTATCTATTAGATTTCAAAATTTCTTACCAGTGTTGTTCTCATCTCCCACTTCTTTCAGTTCCTTCCTACTCCAAATCACTAAACTAAGAAGATAAAGAGTTGCCTCTGATAGATACTTGTGGCAAAAATTAAACCCAACAGATACAGAAATGTAACACAGAGCATTGTTTTATTTTAATTTTTTTAAACATCTGAGTCAATTCTCTTTGGGCCTCAGAATATTAATTTATTAATATTAATTATTTTCATGACAAGTTTTATTATTTGGGATCCATTCATCTGAACAAATCAGAAATTTTATAAATAATATCTTTGTATGATTGATTCACTTTAACATTATGATTTTATGTGAAATGAAAGTATTTATTTTGTTAATTGGGTTTGTTCTCAGACAGAAAACATACCCTTGATAAAATTGTCAATGCAATAGAGTAAAATATGAACATTTACAGGATTATTGTTATAGGGTGTGTGGTAGCATCGTATACCTGACAAGAAATTCGTATCTTACAACCTTAGAATGTGTTCAGATGTTTATAGCATACAATATATCAAAACGATTCATAATTACAAAGCATATTTCTTGATAGAAGCTATTTCATATGTGCTTATAGTCTCTTTGCTGTTTATCCAAAGCTACAACACTTTGCTTATGAGATGAAGTGGGATACACAACAAATTCCTACAAAATCTGTTGGCATTGGTAAAAGGAGATAAAAAAACTAAGCTAGCTGAAAAGAGGTTTGGGTGTGAGACAGACCTCTACTCTTGGTGACCTGCAGGTCTGGTGGAAAGAATTATTCCAGAGAGCAATCCATAGTGCTGCACTGGGTTCTGTTCCATGGTAGGAATTAATGTTTCAAAACATCTTTATTGACTGTCAGGTGATGCTCTGTTAAAAGCCAGTTTTTTCCCTTTACATTCTATTGGTTCCTAACTTGATTAAAATATTCTCGGAATGTAAGTGCTATAATGACAGCCTTTAGGAAGAAAACCTGAGACACCTGTCATGGATGATTAAAAAATTAAAAGATCAAATTACTTTCTTCAGGTAAAACAAAATTGGAATTTGGTAAGCATTATTACCCCAGTACTTCCATTTAGAAATAACATCTTAAGGACTAGTAAGAATGTCTAAATTATTTTTCTTCCCAGATGATGACGTCTTATAAGGAATTAATTATTCAGAATCTAGTCACTTTCTTTGTTAGTTCTTTGTAGTAAGTTTAAACGATATAAAGAAAGAAGGTAGTGTTAATTATGACAGATTCTAAGACCATACTATCATGGAAGTGGTTTAATTTTAGATAAGATTCCAAAAAAAATGAATCTGAATCATAACAAGCAAAATAATTCCAAGGCTTCTGAAATGTGACACTACTGCTGATTGCTGAGAATGTAATTATTATAAAGACTCAACAGTGAGTCTGCACTAAAATACCATTTAGGTGATCCTTCCTTCTTGCAATGCAAAAAGGAGCATAATAAAAATTTAACTTTGCTAAGACTCTGAGAAAATACTCAAGTGACGCAATGACAACAGTAAGAAACCAAATAGCAACAGGACAAATCACAAAAGGACATTTTTGAGTCCTTAGAAATTTGGGAAATGAAAGCATATGAAAGTAATGAAATTAGGCAGGGTTTGGAAATCCAGTGCTGGTGCCGCCCAGATAAACCAGAGTTCAAGAGCACTATGGTGCCAGCTTTACATGAAATTGCGAAGTAGGTTGATTTTGGCTTCGGCACTGACCAATTGTTTTTCACTCCTACATTTGGTGGGTGGGGACTGAGGTAGCATTGAATTGGGTAAAAGGAGAAGAGTATGGCAATGTCTCAAATTCCTTTAAAATCTTCTGCTTCGGGCACTTTTCCTTAGCCACCACCATTCAACTAAGTATCCATTCCATGTACCTCAACCCAGAAGACTGCCATTAGGTCAACTTTTGCTTCCAAAGACTTTTTGCTGTTCTTCTCAACTAAATACCACTCCCCGCCCCCCTCAACGTTTCTCAGTCTGAAATCTGTCTGATGGACCCGTGTGGGCAATAGGAAAGCATTATAAAGCCTTTGTTTTGGCTTAGCTGCAAGATCCCTTTCTTTCAGTTTCTCTCTGAGTTTTAGACTTGTCATCGATAAAGTAGAACTAATATACCAATGTCATAGGATTGTGATAAGGATTCACTGGAAATAGAGTTTCTGGCACCCCAGAACTTGGCATAAAATTTGGGCTACGGTGCCCTTCATCTTCCACATAGTGCTACTAAGAAGGGAATTCTGTACAGTCTGCCAGCTGGTGTGAAGTAGTTATAAATTTCCTCCCTCCCTCCTTCCCTCCTTCCTTCCTTCCTTTTAAAAATCCTAATCCAGCTGAAATACACCACATTCTCATCAGTCACATGTAGTTCACTATAAAATAATCCTCAAAGTTCAGGTAACTAATTTCAAAACCTGGTGGGCGTATCTCACATGCAGATCGAAAAGCCAAACAGCTGGTCTGGCACATCTAGGAGAGGTACTTCTGCTCTGCAATACCTAATGTCACTGCTTTTCCGGGAACACTTTTTATTTGAAACCTTCCCCAATACAGATAAAAGTGGGGTTACTTTGACTGCAGAGAGACGGACCAAGTAGAATCTGGAGTCTCTTCTGCTCTACAGTATCCAAGGCCATGTCAAAGAACATATGCAATTTGAAAAAAGTATAAAATCATTTTTGCTTTGTTATACAGCAGAAACTAACACAATACTGTAAAGCAATTATGCTCTAATAAATATGTTAAAAAAAAAAGAATCCACCTGCCAATGCAGGGGACACGGGTTTGAGCCCTGGTCTAGGAAGATCCCACATGCCTCGGAGCAACGAAGCCCGTGCGCCACAGCTACTGAGCCTGCACTCTAGAGCCTGTGAGCCACAACTACTGAGCACGCGTGCCACGACAACCATGAAGAGGTGCTATGCGCCTAGAGCCTGTGCTCCGCAACAAGAGAAGCCACCGCAATGAGAAGCTGGCGCACTGCAACAAAGAATAGCCCTGTTCTCCGCAACTAGAGAAAGCCTGCGAGCAGCAACGAAGACCCAACGCAGCCAAAAATAAAAATAAAAGGTATACCAGACTATGTTAATGTGCATTCAAGACTGAGAAACGCTCATCTACCGGTGGTAGAAGTAGAATTGTTTGGGTGGGATTCACTTTAGAGACTTCAGTTTGTAGTTAGAATTCACCAGCAGGCCAAGACAATATAAACATCTATATTATTCTTCAAGGCTGCTGGAGGTGAAGTTTTGTTTGTTTGTTTGTTTGTTTTTGAGGTACACAAATAGAGGTAAGCCTCAGGGCAAATCATTACATAAAGATTTTCGTCTTTATCTTAAGAGCAATGCAAATCCATTGGAGGGCTTTAAGCAGGGAGAATGTGATTAGATTGTGTTCTTAAAAAGATCATTCTGATAGGGATAGAGTAGGATAATTAGTTGGTTTAAAATCCCACTAGGGGATTAAAGACAGAAAGGGAATTTTAAGGGAGTTTGGGGAGACTGTTGTAAACTACTGACCACTCAAGAAAAGAATCTAGTAACCTAGCAACAATCTACACTACCTTGATGAAAGACCAGGTGCCTCTAAGCACCAGGCACACTCAAGACACAAACCCTGATTGTTAAAACACAGTAATCAAGACAGTATGGTACTGGCACAAAAACATAAATACAGATCAATGGAACAAGATAGAAAGCCCAGAGATAAAGCCACGCACATATGGTCACCTTACCTTTGATAAAGGAGGCAAGAATATACAGTGGAGAAAAGACAGCCTCTTCAATAAGTGGTGCTGGGAAAACTGGACAGCTACATGTAAAAGAATGAAATTAGAACACTCCCTAACATCATACACAAAAATGAACTCAAAATGGATTAAAGACCTAAATTAAACTCTTAAACTATTAAACTAATTAAACTATTAACTAATTAAACTATAAACTTAAACTATTAAACTATAAACTAATTAAACTATTAAACTCTTACAGGAAAACATAGGCAGAACACTCTATGACATAAATCACAGCAAGGTCCTTTTTGACCCACCTCCAAGAGAAATGGAAATAAAAACAAAAATAAACAAATGGGACCTAATGAAACTTAAAAGCTTTTGCACAGTAAAGGAAACCATAAACAAGACGAGAAGACAGCCCTCAGAATGGGAGAAAATATTTGCAAATGAAGCAACTGACAAAGGATTAATCTCCAAAATTTACAAGCAGCTCATGCAGCTCAATAACAAAAAAAACAAACAGCCCATTCCAAAAATGGGCAGAAGACCTAAATAGACATTTCCCCAAAGAAGATATACAGATTGCCCACAAACACATGAAAGAATGCTCAACATCATTAATCATTAGAGAAATGCAAATCAAAACTACAATGAGATATCATCTCACACCGATCAGAATGGCCATCATCAAAAAATCGAGAAACAATAAATGCTGGAGAGTGTGTGGAGAAAAGGGAACACTCTTGCACTGTCGGTGAGAATGTAAATTGATACAGCCACTATGGAGAACAGTATGGAGGTTCCTTAAAAAACTACAAATAGGGCTTCCCTGGTGGCGCAGTGGTTGAGAGTCCGCCTGCCGATGCAGGGGACGTGGGTTCATGCCCTGGTCCAGGAAGATCCCACATGCCGTTGGAGCAGATGGGCCTGTGAGCCATGGCCGCTGAGCCTGCACGTCCAGAGCCTGTGCTCTGCAACAGGAAAGGCCGCAGCAGTGAGAGGCCCACGTACCGCAAAAAAAAAAAAAAAAAACTACAATAGAACTACCATACGACACAGCAACCCCACTACTGGGCATATACCCTGAGAAAACCATAATTCAAAAAGAGTCATGTATCAAAATGTTCATAGCAGCTCTATTTACAATAGCCAGGACATGGAAGCAACCTAAGTGTCCATCAACAGATGAATGGATAAAGAAGATGCGGCACATATATACAATGGAATATTACTCAGCCATAAAAACAAATGAAATTGAGTTATTTGTCGTGAAGTGGATGGACCTAGAGTCTGTCATACAGAGTGACATAAGTCAGAAAGAGAAAAACAAATACCATATGCTAACACATATATATGGAATCTAAGAAGAAAAAAAGGGTCATGAAGAACCTAGGGGCAAGATGGGAATAAAGACACAGACCTACTAGAGAATGGACTTGTGGATATGGGGAGGGGGAAGGGTAAGCTGTGACAAAGTGAGAGAGTGGCATGGACATATATATACTACCAAATGTAAAATAGCTAGCTAGTGGGAAGCAGCCGCATAGCACAGGGAGATCAGCTCGGTGCTTTGTGACCACCTAGAGGGGTGGGATAGGGAGGGTGGGAGGGAGGGAGACGCAAGAGGGAAGAGATATGGGAACATATGTATATGTATAACTGATTCACTTTGTTATAAAGCAGAGACTAACACACCATTGTAAAGCAATTATACTCCAATAAAGATGTTAAAAAAAACAAAAAACACAATAGATATGCAGTCTGAATCTTGTTACATGAAGTCAGGGAGTTAATAAATAGTCCTTGAAGAGTAGCATTTCTGCAAGACAGAAATATAGGTGAAAAGGGAAAGAAATAGGTGAAAGGGGACATTATACTAAAACCTGAGATGAATTACCATATATTAGTATATGTCACCACCCTTCTGCTAATATACATATTTAAATAGCATCATGACCATCTCCATTAGACCATACAGGGTCAAAGGAGGAACTAATGATGTAAGCCTTGGTGTCTACACAAAAATGAGGAAGAAGGTGGTCTTCTTCCCTCCCCACTTTTTCTTTGATTATAAAAATGTAGCCCTCTTTGTTCTCGGGGCTGTGCTCCCTTGCCTGTCCGCTTGTAGCTCTCGCAAGCATCCTATGCTAATAAACTCACTCTTTGCCTATCAAATAATAAAAATGAAAAAATAAAATAAAATCATTTTTGAGGTTTGATCTGGAAATAATCATTCTTTTTTGAAATCTACCTGTCCACTTTTCACAGAAAGGAGACAGAAACCAACACAAAAAGGCAGGATTTCAATAGTAGAGTTTCTAGCTTTATGCAGGGAATTCTCTAGTTTTTATAAAGTGGAGTAAACAAAAACTGGCTCTTTAAAAAAAAACACATGTATTCTGGTTTCTAAAACTTTCCTAGGAAAATAAAGTCTTTGCATGAAAAAAAAAAGCATTCTATAACTACAAAACCCATAGATCGTTTATACATTTGATATTTATACCCATTTAGAGTCATATGTACATTAAATTAAGATATAGACTATGAAAAATATTGTTATTCAGAAAACAAGTGTTATACAAAACAAGTGTTATACAAAGTTATACACTCAAAGCAAGTGTTGAGATATTAAAAAAACAGATTTCTTCAATTTCCCCCCAAAAGCCCTGGTTTTTATAAAGGGATACATTATTCTATTATAATTCAAAAATACTTCATAATTTTAGAGAAAAAGCTTAAATATTCCCACATTTACAGCCTTCTAATATACTAATTTATTAGAGAAATTTAGAGCATTTGCTACTTTGGGGATTTAAAATGTTGCAATCACTAACAATGCTATTTGCCATGATAATAAAATCATGGAAGCAAATCATTTTATAATTTAACAGGTGGCATTTTTGACATTGTTATATATGTCAGTTTATTTTTGATAATTTTTAACAAGTCAACTAAGTACTTTGTGATTTAACATTATATTTACTAATTTTTTTCAGGATAATTATTTTTCAGTCAGTTGATTAGTGCTTTGCGCTTCTAACTAGCTTGATAAAGCTCCAGACAAAGTGAGGAGATGTCAACAGTGGAGGCTGCCGTGGACTGTGTCAGAAAAGGAACTTGGGCAACTCACCTAGAGAGACTACACTCAGGTTCCCCCATCCCTAAAAATTGATGTAATAACAGTCACTCCTTTTATTTAGCACAGGGGTCCCCAACCCCCGGTCCACGGCCTGTGAGGACCCAGGCCACACCAGCAGGAGGTGAGCTGCGGGCAAGTGAGCGCAAAGCTTCTTCTGCCGCTCCCCAGCGCTCGCATTACCCCCTGAGCCATGGACCCCATTGCTCACATTACCACCTGAATCATCGCTCACATTACCACCTGAACCCCCTCCACACCCCGCCCGGTCCGTGGAAAAATTGTCTTTCACGAAACCGGTCCGTGGTGCCAAAAAGGTTGGGGACCAGTGATTTAGCAGACATCATAAAGATAAATAATATAATTAAAGGAACTTGAACATTTGGGAATAAATATATAAACCTGAGGCAGGATTGTTCTCGTTATTATGATCATGATGAACAATGATCATATTCAAAAGCTGAATAATTAATACAAATTACACAAGACCATTTTTTTTAGACTGCATGCAAAGAGAAACTTGGAAAGTGGGGAGGAATCTCAAGCTGGGCTGCTGGGAAAGTCTGAGAGCCTAAATCCTGCCAGAGGCACTGCTGGGTGTGCTCACTTGCAACACTCCTGTCTGGCAGCTCCCATGTGAGTGCATCACAGATTCGTCTTTCCCACCAGCCTGTGCTGAATAGTCTCCCCTCCTACTTACAACCAGGCATGTTTCTTGCTCACTTCTGGCAGGAGCAAGAGCCAGAGGCCTGATGGGACAAGCAACTTGTCTTCTCTGATCCAAGAGAATGCCCATAGTTTCAGGAGTTGAATATCGAAACTGAACTCTCCTATACCACCTTTACACACAGGGCTAAAACTTGTAGTCTCTGGCTTTGTTATCAGTCAGATGCCAGATAGGAAAGACACTGGGTCACCCCTAAAAAACAAGGCTTTGTTTCTGCATCAGAGTGTGCAGTCAGGTTTTCTACTGTTGTACCATAAAAGTTAGACACACCCCTCTTTAATATAAAATTTTCATGTAAAGTAGCAGTGTTAGAGCATCTCTGTTTCCTTCCCCATAGGGTCTCTGGTCCATTGTCTCTGTCACGGTGAAGTCTTCCCTGGTGTCCCCTTCCTGACCTTGTTTCTCACTCAATTATTTTCTTCTTCTATAACTCTATACCTATCCTTGGGAACACTTATCTCAGTTATAATTTTCGTTTACCTGCAAGATTATTTGATTAGTATCTGCCTTGCCCAATGGACTTTAAGTTATAACAGATCAAGAACAGTCTTTATTTTTACTAGGGCTGTCATATATAACATGCATGCATAAATAAATAAAATTTAAAAAGATTACAGGACACCGAGTTATATTTGAATTTCACATAAACAATAATTTTTAGTATAAGTATGTTGTTTATCGAACATTCAAGTTTAACTGGGAATCCTGCCTTTTATCTGGCAATGTTTTCTAGTCACAGTTTGACCTTCAATACCTATCATAGTGTTAGGAACATCATCAGAGTTCAATTAAAATTTCTTTTTTTTTTACATTTTTATTTATTTATTTATTTTTTACTTTTATTTTTTTGCGGTACACGGGCCTCTCACTGTCGCGGCCTCTCCCGTTGCGGAGCACAGGCTCCGGACATGCAGGCTCAGCGGCCATGGTTCACAGGCCCAGCTGCTCCGCGGCATGTGGGATCTTCCTGGACCGGGGCACAAACCCGTGTCCCCTGTATTGGCAGGCGGACTCTCAACCACTGCGCCACCAGGGAAGCCCAATTAAAATTTCTTGAATGGGTGAATGAAAGATTGTAGGAAGGCAGGAAAGTACCATAAAATTTTAGATAGCTGCCAATATATAAGAATGCGTTATTTGTATACTTAAATCCAACCTCTTCCCCCAATTTTTTTTTGGAAAAAATTAATTAATTTATTTTTGGCTGCATTGGGTCTTCGTTGCTGAGCACGGGCTTTCTCTAGTTGCGGTGAGTGAGCGTCTCATTGCAGTGGCTTCTCTTGTTGCAGAGCACGGGCTCTAGGTGCACGGGTTTCAGGAGTTGTGGCACGCGGGCTCTAGAGCACAGGCTCAGTAGTTATGGGGCATGGGCTTAGTTGCTCCACGGCATGTGGGATCTTCCTGGACCAGGGCTCAAACCCGTGTCCCCTGCATCGCCAGGCGGATTCTTAACCACTGCTCCACCAGGGAAGTCCCCTCCCAACATTTCTTAAAATAAAATTTTAAAAACAAGGAACAATTCATCAAGCTCATATATAAAAGACTTTGAAAGAGTTATTGACAAAAATATTATGCTAGACTTCTGCCATTAACATAGTTTTGACCCTCCTGGTTCCTACGTATAAGAAGTAACAAAAATCATATGCACACCATAGAACTAAAAGTAGAATTTAAGGCAAAATGGTCTTGTAATTTTTTTAAACTTTGATTAAAATATAGCAGATGAAACATAATAGGTAGTTGCAGTGAAATAATTTTCTAGAGATCAAGTCCTGTAGAAGTAGCAAGGGAAACTGGTAAGTAGCCTTCATAAGGTTTTAGGTAAGCTCAGGTATTGTTCTTCCTCATTTTCTTTATAATTGTTTGACATAATTCCTTCCTATAAGTTACAAAGCAGATTATTGTCTTTCACAGCTTTTTATGCTCATCTTTTTTTTTCAAGAATTTCAATACTGGATGCCTACTGTGTGCAAGACAATGTCTATAAGAGATGATAAAAATATGTGTAAATGTATTAAAGACACAAATAAAAAGTACACTTAAGTGGAAACACATTCATTTTTTTGTAGAAAGAATTTGCTACATCCCCCAAATGTAGAAAGGCAAAGATTGCAAAGCACAGAAAGAATCCATTTAGGGAATTCCCTGGTGGTCCAGTGATTAGGACTCTGCACTCTCACTGCCGAGGGCCTGGGTTCAATCGCTGGACAGGGAGCTAAAATCCCACAAGCCACATGGCATGGCCAAAAGGAAAAAAAAAAAAAAAAGAATTTATGCCAGTACAAGTTAAGACATACAATATGAAAGAGCTAATTCCCTGTAATACACATGCAGTTTGCCCCTTACTCTCCATGATCTATACAGTAGTATTAGCAATTTCATTTGAATACTTCATTTTAAATCACTGCAAATAAAATAAATTTTACTACAAGTTTAGTTTATATCACTACTACTCTGTGTAAGCTTACTTCTACTTTGCTGTTTTCTTAGAAAGAAATGAAGAGATCCAGTGACACTCTCCTCATTACAGTATTTTAGAAAACCACTTTGCGGTAGATTAAAGATGAGCTGCAAATTCTTTGCTATTCCTTCACAAGAGGTGGAGTCTAATTCCCCTGGCTTTGAATCTGGGCTGGCTTTGGTGAAATCTTTCCTCTTGTTCTATATACTTTGGAATAGTGTATGGAAGACTGAAGTGTGTGTGTGTGTTTTTGTTTGTTTGTTTCTTGAGTGTTTGGTAGGACTTTAGGAAAAGCCATACCTGGCTCTGTTTTACTTTTGGTTTTGGTTTGTGGGAAGATTTTTTCACTCACAATTCAAACACTTTAATGGTTATGGAACTATGGTGTTTTTCTTTTTGATTTGTTTTCTAGGGATTTGACCACCTTATGTATGTATTCAAATTTATTGGCATAAAGTTGTTCATAATATCCTTATATTAGCTGTTTAACAATTTGCATCTGTCCTGTCTCCCTTATATTTCTAATGTTAATTCTTTAAGCACCCCTATCTCTTATCTCCTCACTACCCCCTCCGTCTTCCTCTCCTCCTTCTTCATCAACTTTGCCATCATGTTTTCAAAGAAATGGTAATTCATTTTAACTTTGCTGATCCCTTTGTTTTCTATTTTATTTTCCCCATTTCCTAATCTGTTAGTAAGGATGAACGGTAGAAGGTATATCTCATGGTCAGCTAGCAGCATGTCCCACACCCACTTGGAAACTGCACTGATGTTTCCCAGAGAGCTAAGAAAAAGAACAAATTTCATAAAAGTACAACTTCCAAAGGGAAATTCTATGCATTATTTATTTTTAAATGATATATTTTGTAGCAAAGAATTTGACCTTGACAAAAGAGGGGTCCTAGCCTTGTCCCTGGCTCCAGGAAGGTAATGTCTAAACTCTAAGGAATATCCCCAGTGATAGGAGTGTCTTTGTTGTTCATGGCAGGTCTTGTGAACCACATCTGCCAGCTATACTAGAGAAATGGCTCATGGTGGGTCCCTCTGATCATGCCTGAGAGTTTATGCTAACAAGATGACCCATGGTGGGCCTCTTGGACCATGTGTTACCAGCCTGAGTTCTGGAGAGTAGGGGCAAGAGACAGAGCACCACAGGGGCCATCAATCAATCAGTCATGCCCAAGTAATGAAACTCTGGTGAAAAGTCTTGACACTGAAGCTCAGATGAGCTCCCTGGGTTGCCAATACTCCACACATACTGTCACACATGGATGCTAGGAGGGTAATGTGTCCTGAGGACAATGGAAATCTTGTGTTTGGATCCCTCCCAGACTTTGCTCTCTCTTCTTTTGGCTGATTTTAATGTGTCATTTCCCTGTAATAAATCATAACTGTGATTATAATGGCTCTCAGAGAGTTCTATGAGTCCTTCTAGGAAATTATGGAAACTGAGGTGCTTTTGAGAAACACTAGCTTGGACTACCAAGTCACCTTCCATCAGACCAAGGAAAGTACTTTATAGCTCGTATGCCCAACCATGGGCAGGGAGGTATTGTCCTCAGAGGAATGGTTTGATAGAGAATTAGAATGGACAATTAGTACATTTGTTGTTTAAAATGGGGGAGATAGGGCTTCCCTGGTGGCGCAGTGGTTGGGAGTCCGCCTGCCGATGCAGGGGATGCGGGTTCGTGCCCCGGTCCGGGAGGATCCCACATGCCGCGGAGTGGCTGGGCCCGTGAGCCATGGCCGCTGAGCCTGCGTGTCCGGAACCTGTGCTCCGCAACAGGAGAGGCCACGGCAGCGAGAGGCCCGCATACTGCAAAAAATAAAAAATAAAATTTAAAAAAATGAGGGAGATAGAAGCAAGAAGGGTTGGTTTATACACCTTCATGTGTGTGTTCTCATATTCAACATGAGGGGTCCAAGGGAGGGTGATGACTAGATAGATTCCTTCACTTTTCTGGGTAATCTGCGGAGAAGGAAATAGGGGAGTATTCTGGTAGGACTATACAATTTTTTCCCACAGAGGGAGGACGGTGGTATGACTATATTATTTTCTTTTTTTCTCATATCACCTCAACCTTTTTTTTTTCTTACTTAATGCAGTGGTCCAAGGACCAGGCTTGCAACTGTTGGTGCCAGAAGCAGGCATGATCCCTAAACAAAAAACTGTAGCTGTATCTTTAAACCTTTATATCAGGATTACCAAGGGGCTGATGGGTTGTATCTGGCATAATTGGGGTTGGTGGAAAATGTAAAATTAGTTGCCTAGTGCTTGAGATAGCCTACTAGTTATGCACGATATAATTCTTCCCAGTGTAATGGGAGTGGACTGAGGGGGAAGCAATCTGGATCTGCTCAGTGGCCAAACATCACATCTTTTCCAAAGGTGCAAAGTTTGGGTAAAGCTAAACAGTTAATAGGGCTAGGGCAGGAATAGTAGCTGAAGGTAAGGGAATGAATAAATGGGTTATGTAATGAGGGAAATCAAATATTACATTACTACTTTGAGGAAGACTCAGAAGAAGAGATGATATTGTCTCTTAACTCAATTTTACCAGATGCTTGAAAGGGTGAAGATTGCTTCTGCTTTTGCAAACTGACATGGTTGTAGGGAAAACTGCAAACCTGAGTGGCAGCACTCTAGGAGACATTTTGGTTCTACAATATGATGGTGGACTGGACTAACTGTTGATGACTTACTGGGACTCTAGTAATGTGCCTGTATCTTTTGATCTTAGTTTTAAAGTCACATCTACTGCCATACTGTGATAATGGTATAACACAGACACTATTGGTGAGGTTATAATGCTGATATTGGTGGTCAAATTGGAAAACTAGTTAAAGCCTCCTTAAGATGTAATACTGATGGAAAATAATTGACCTGAGGAAGAAGAACTGGATTTAGTCAATAATCAACTAATTTCCATGCTGAATAACTGCACAAGTTTATCCTAAGCTAGAAATAATGGTAAATCAAGAAACAAGAATGTGAAAATGTTGTAATAACTTTATGGGACAGATTAGTAGGTTTTTTAAAACGTATCTCTACCCCTCAGTGGCTCTTCCAAAATTCACAATGATACTGTTGCTGTGTCTATCATATAAAAGCTATACTAAAAGTAGATGCCCAGACAAATATGATTGTTTTGCTGTAAGAGAGACTTGCCCAAAAGCCAGAGGGTAGCCTTTGTAGTAAATCATTTGACCTGTGGCCAAACGAAAGATGTGGTCTTTGTCCATAGCAACTGGGAGGTAACTTCTAAACTCTCTGAATTTCTTGAGTGATAAACGTGTCTTTGTTATTCATGGTGGGCCTCCTGGACCACATCTGATACTTTATGCTAATGAGGTGACTTATGGTGGGCCTCCTGGGCTTCATGGTTGCAGCCTGACCTCTAAGAAGTAGGGGGCTAACGACTGAGTACAACCACATGGGCTATCAATCAATTATGTCCATGTAATGAAGCCCCAATAAAAACTCTGGACATGAAAGCTCGGATGAGTTTCCCAGGTTGGCAATACTCAGTGTGTAATGTCATACACGGTTGTGGGGAGAGTAATGCATCTTGAGGACAGCAGACGCTTCACTGTAGAACTTTCCCAGCCTCTGCCCTATGCATCTCATCCTTGGCTGATTTTCATTATCCTTTCCCTATAATAAAGCATGGCTCTCATGTACACAAGTACAATAGCTCTCAGTGAGTCCTGTGAGTCCTTCTAGTGAATTATCAAAACTGAGGGTGGTTTTGGGACTCCCCCCTCCCCCACCCAACTTGTACTTGGTGTCAGAAGTCTTGGGAAAACTTGATAGCCCGGAGGACTGTGCCCTCAAACCTCACATTTTAGGGAATTTTGGAAATTATATCTGTATTTAAAATAGAGAAAAATGGACGAAAAACAAAATCTGTCCACATGAATGTCATTTAAAAATAATTGTAATGATTGCAGGAAGCCAAGGCACATCAAATTATTTTTTATAAATACTACAAAAGAAGTAAGTCACACCAGATATTTAAAAAAGAATAAGGTTTCTATTAAGCAGCAAAGTTGGGCAATGACTTCACTCCTCTATTTAAAGGAATTTACATGGCTTAACAGACCCCATGAGACTGGGCTCCCACTTCTGCCTCACCTGCAGAAGTTTGACACCTTAGCCTTGCTGGCCTTATTCAGTTCCCCAAAAATGTCATACTCTTGCAAAATATAGGGCATGGATTTTCCTCTGCCTGGAATGCTTTCCATCAAAATTTTACCTGATTTATTAGTGTTTATCCTTCAGATCTCAGCTCAATTCTCATTTTCCAAAGAAAGCTTTCTCTGATTGCCACAGAGTACTCTTACTCACACCTGTGTAGTACTCTTACTCACACCTTTATAAAACTTATGACAGTTGTGATAATTTATGTCTGTATCCCTTACTAGATTGTAAGCTCCATGACAACAGGATTACCTATTTTTCTCCCTTGTACTGAGTGGTTACTATGAGCCAGGTACTGTGAAGCACAGTTATTATTTCACTTAATTCATACAATTCTGTGAGCCAGATGTTGTCCGCATTCTTGTCCCCATTTATAGAAAAGAAACATTTGACTTGAAGATATACATGAATATGGAGAGTGTTACACACTAAAATATGGGGACTACCAGGATTGAAATCCATGAATTTTGACACCTATATGTTAAAACCACCATATTATAGTACATGTTCAAAAGTACTTGTTGAAGAAACAAACAAAAATTAATAAAGTATGTGGTTAATAGAATGTTAATAGAATGCTATGCTTTACAAATACTACCACTTCTAAAAATTTAGATGATAGTCTCTCAGACCATAATTGTATTTTATCTCTCTTATAATCAAGAATATATTCCAGAATCCTACTGAGCTATATAGAGATATTAGTAAGGGAATCACGTATTCCCAGTAAAAGTACTAGGAATACACTAGATCGAAGCATATGAAAAATTGCAATTTAGAAGCGAAAAACCATTTAATATCAGTAATTTTATATAGTTTAACCTATAAAAACTGTTTTTTTTTTTTTGTTAATAAAAATCCAAATAATCACCTTTTTTTCTAAATTCAATTAACATATGAATATGAGGCTGGCCCGGACCTCTACAAAGTGAAATAAGATGATAAAGTTTATGTCATCAGGAAATTTATTGCCAGATTAAAATACAAAGAAAACCCACCAGAGAAATTTCGCAGACAAAATGTCTGAAAAGAAACCACTTCCCTTTGCTCCATTGTGCTTGTTGAGATAAACGATATATTGTTATTGGACACAGTTGAAGAAATTTTACCAAAGGATGTTTAGACCTTGATGTTACTCGTTTTTCTGTATGCATTTATCAGTGATGAAAAATAGCAAAAAACAAACAAAACCCAGAAAACCAGCAATAACAAAAACCCCAAATACACAGTCACTTTTAAATTTCCAAACAATCAAACATATCCCAAAGACCTATTATTTGTAAATGTCAGTGGTACACCTTTGACTGACAAGCAGAAGCAAAACAAACCAAGCCCAAAACCAAGATGCATATCTATATTACACAAACAGTCCACCTAAATTTAAAAATGAAGGTTTCTTTTGTGGTTTACACCAGATTCTTTGCTGCAGTAATTTCACTTCAAAACCAAACCAAACCAAACCGAAGTGGAGCATATTGTCACAATCATTATTTCCTCTGAACTTACCTCTGGCTTCAAAGTTTTCAGCGCTTCACCTTTCTTGAGAACCAGGATTCTAACATGGTCACTTAGCAGGACCTCTCTCATGCTGTTTCTGGAATATGAAATTGACTTGGTCATCTGGTAAGACATTATTTTCTTTGTTTCGTGGAATACTATGAAGTTGTATCCTAATCATGAAGATACCTTTAGAGGGGTTAAAGCAATCGATATTTCCTTCCTTGCTTTCAAATAATTGAAATGACCAGAGCTGGTAGCCATAGTGTTAGAAGACCTTTCTCAGCCTGATGCTCTTTTGCAAATTCTTCAGGAGTTTGTTCCTAACCTTCTGGGTGTAGTTCACAGCTCATGTCTAGGGACCATATGATACCCACTCTCCTTTTAAATTGTCTAGAAAGATCATGGATTTGGAAGTGAGATAGATTAGCATGACTTCACAGATAATATTAGTTATTTAAAGAAGTAATTGTGAGGATTAAATAAAAGTGCTTCTCTAAATCTTAAATGCAAAGTTTTGAGGCCCACATTAGACATTAAATAAGCATTCATTTCTGTCCTCTTCTTCCTT
The DNA here is from genome assembly GCF_964374135.1 of Grampus griseus. Classification (NCBI taxonomy): domain Eukaryota; kingdom Metazoa; phylum Chordata; class Mammalia; order Artiodactyla; family Delphinidae; genus Grampus; species Grampus griseus. Next base: position 16,086,757 of record NC_138998.1, read on the forward strand.
CAGTGTATTCTGTCATCCATGATGGTCCATTGATGGCTCTAATTGCCTGCTGTGTGGAGTAAACATTGTTCCTTCTCTCATGTCTTACATCCAGGATTCTGCATTCTATCTTTTCCCATAGTCATAACAAAAGTTCCCTGGCCTTTCCTTAACTTTTTGTTCCTTGGGAAATCTTCTGGAAATTTCAAGTTTAGTCTCAATTTTTTGGTTTCAAGTGGCACCATTCTCAACTATTGGCATAATTTCTTAGCCTAGGGTTTCTTTAAAAGCTAGTTGTCTAGACCTTGATTTTCTTCTGTTTTGTCAAGAAACTCCCTCCATTTTATTTATAGCTGAGTTTTCTGAGAAATATGAAAATAACCCAAGAGAATGTGGAAATTACCCAAGAAAATAGACTTGTGAAACTCTATTAAATTGTACCTTAGAGCCTTCATGAAGCAAGCCCAATCACTGGTCTTACAATAAACTACATCTTAGAGTGATATTATACATGTCTTCTGGGTAGTCCTTGGAAGATACTGGTTACAGGTGACTGGTTCTCCCTCTACTACTCACTTTTATACATCAAAGAAGTCTAGCAATAGCCTCAAATTTTCTTTGTTGTCTTCTTATTAAATATTTTATACAGACTTACAGTGATTAGGCAATTTGTCTGAGGTCACACAGCTAGTAAGTATTCACTCAGGATTTAAAACCAGATGCTACTAACTAAAAAAGAAAAAAAAGAAGTGCTCTTAATCACTTATACTGCCAAAGATTTTAAATTATTAATTTTAGCTATATCTGATATCCTTTTGGTCAAAACAACCTCTCCTAAAGCTATTATAGAATAAACTGAATGAAAGGAAAAAAGTAGACTGCTCAAATTTTAGAGAATTAGTTTGGTCAATAATAGAGCCATTTCCAATAATAAACTCTACTTTTATTATATTTCACCATGTTATGATAAAAATGGCTTTTTTCTTTTTGTAGAAATATTTTCATGTAGCATGGTAAGATAGTCTAAAACACCATATACCAATTTTCCTATTAATTTAAAGTCTTTCTCCAGAGATGTTCTTACAACTGGAATAACAAGGATTTGCTTTTTTTTTTGTATCCTCTCACAGTTCTGGAGTCTGGAAGTCTGAAATGTCTAGGGCTATACTTTCTCTGGGAGCTTAAAGGGACAACTTGTCTCTTTTCTCTTCCAGCTTCTATTAGCTATCCCGGCATTCCTGGGCTGTGGCCATATCACTCCATCTCTGAATCTGTCTTTACATTGCATTCTCTACTCTGTGTTGGTATCTTCTCCTCTTCTGTCTGTCTCAAATATCTCTCTGACTTTCCCTGAAAAGGAAACTTGTCACTGGATTTAGGGCCCACCAAGATAATTCAGGATTATCTCCTCATTTCAAGATCCTTAATTTAATCACATCTGACAAGGCTCATTTTTCAAATACGGTAACATTCGTAGTTTCCAGGGACTTTATGTAAATATCTTTTTTTTTGAGGTGGGGAGGGTCATTTTTCAGACTACCACAGTCCACCCTCTGGCCCCAAAGGCTCACATTCATCCCACGTGGACATATTTACCCCATCCCAGCATCCCCCATGTCTCAGCCTATTAACATCAGCTCAAGGCTAAAATCTCGTCTAAATCTCATGAGCCCTCAAATCCCAGATATCATCATCTAAATCATATATGAATGTGACTCTGTGTATGATCCATCATGGAGCAAAACCTCTTTCCATCTCTGGATCTATCAAACTATAAAGTAAATTTTCTGCTTCCAAAATTCAATGGTGAAACAGGTATAGAAGTAAAATGAAGACACAAATTCTGCAGATGAATAAAATTTGTCTCTTGGCCAGATTAAAGTCTTAGGCTACCTGGCTGTAGACCTCTGCTGGAGGAGGATGGTAGAGTTCCTCTAGGGAGAAATTTGTACATTTGGTGGTGGGAGGAGCGGAGATCTTAATAAGACATGTTGTTACGTAAGGGAAGTCTTGAGCGCCTGTTTGATTGAGAAATTTTTTTTTAATTTAATTTTATTTATTTTTTTATATAGCAGGTTCTTATTAGTTATCCATTTTGACTGGGAAATTTTTGATGCAAAAAGAGGGAGGAGTTTCTTTGAATAACAAAGTAACAAGAATCCCAAAGATTTTGAATTCTTGGATACAGTGGGAAAAGGGCTAGAAGGGCTAAGGGTTTCCCAAACAAGTGTTGGAAAGCTAGAAGGAGAGCAACTATGGAACTACAGATAGGTACAGAAAGCATCTATTACACACAACAATCATATGAGATGTTCTGCATAATGAAAGAGAATGGTCAGGACCAATGCTTGCGGTGGAGTGAAGAAAAAGTACAATATTTAGAAGACAAGATGGTAAGGAAGGTTGATAATTGAATCAGTAACAGAAATGTTTATTCAGAGACATGAGATGAATCTCAACAGTGCATGTCCATCCCTCACACATCCCTGGGATCCTTGGAAAGTTAAAAGAGGTTACTGGACTTCCAGTAGTTACATGGCACAAGACACGTTACGTAACTTAAATGTATCATGAAAGAAACACTAGAAAAAATATTATTGTGTTTTCTACCTAAATGGGAAGGAAATCCAAAAAAGGGCAGATATATGTATACATAGAGCTGATTCACTTTGCTGTACAGCAGAAACTAACACAACATTGTAAAGCAAATATACTCCAATAAAAATTAATTTAAAAAAAGAAAGAAAAAATATTATTGTGTTTTTTTCTTTTTTCTTTCTGAAATGTGCTTTTCTCAGACCAGCTTAAGAGAAGAGTCATATTAGGATTGTTACAGAAAGATTGCAGTGAAAAAGCAAGGGTTAATATTCAACATCTGGCATTTAAAATAGGATTTTGAAACATCACAAAAGGGAGGTTTTTTGAGAGGAAGTAATTTCCAAATTCCTTTAGTTCATATATAACAACATTAAAGACCATGTGCAATAATCAAATCGTAGATCTTCTCCCTTAACACCGAGAAAATACCCATGTGTGTTATTAAAGTTTAGCCAAGAGGCTGATGTCCAAAAGAAAGAGACTACGTCTTCACTGATGTAACAAAAGTCCAGAGATTTTATGAGAAGAAGAAAGCAGAGAAGGACCCAATATTTAGCTTTCTGGACCACTCCATGTTCTCTTGTGTCATGGGCAGAACCCCTAGGGGGTAGAAATTGTCTGGGGAGCTTGTCAGGGCTGAGTCATTTTAGGAGGAACCTCATGATACTGGTCCAAATGGGAGTCATAGCCAGGCGGATCTCAGGAGTTTCTGTAATGCCTGTGAAAGCCAAAGTAGGGCAGGATCCAAATAGAGGAGAGAACATGAGGCCCTGAAATGATTCAGAGAGAGCCGATTATGGGTTGCCCAGTTGTTACTGCCAGCACAACCGCAAGCTGCAGAAGAGTGCCACTGACTTTGAGAACAAAAGATGGACACAGGCCTGAAATGATATCACTCTCCAACATCACAGACCTAAATTGACCATCCTCCCTTGTTTTCTCAGGATGACTCAGGATGTCTGTTGTCTGGGCACACTTTAATTTGGTGGTTACACTACCTAAGTCTTTCTCCTTTTACACACCTAGATATAGTCTTGGAGAGAAGCAAGTAGGAGCATTATGGTAGAAATCTGAGAATTTCTACCAGAAGAATCTGAAAATTATATGAAAGGACTCTTTGAATTGCTGTATAGGATCAAAGTGAACAGAATGTATAGAAATAACAAACAATTGTTGTATATCTATATCTATCTATCCATCTGTTGAAATGTATAGAAAACAGCAAGTATGGCACAAAGAACAATTTCATTTTTCCTGAAGCATTTGAAAGTAAGTGGCCAACCTGATGGCCCCATCACCCCTAATACTTTAGCATTTCCTATAAACCAGGACATTTTTCAACATAACTACAAGATTAAAACCAGGAAATATTTTTTGACATATTATTACATCTAATCAGATTCCATTCAAGTATTGTCAATTGTTCTAATAGTTCTAATACACCCTAAGATTCTTGAGTCTAATCTAATCCTCACACCCATTCAAATTTCCAAATTGTCTCAATAATGCCTTTATAGAAAATATACCCAGTTCAGTGTCTTTCAAATAGTTCCTTGGTCTCTCTTTGTCTTTTGATGCACTTTTGAAGACTATAGGATTTTTAAAAAATAGAATACCTCTCTATTTGGGTTTGTCTGATAGTTTCCCATGATTGGATCTGATTATGTATTTTTGGTAGGAACATCACTGAAATAATATTGTGTTCTCATTGCATCCTTTGATATTAGTATTTACTAGGATTTTGTATGAATGAAATTATGTATTCTTTCTTTGCCTGGCTTCTTTCACTCACCATAATAATTTTGAGATTTATCCATTTTGTTGTATATATCAGTAATCCATTACTTTATTAGCAGGGAGTACCAAATTATTTGAAGGAATGGTACAAGTAGAAGAAATTAAGCAGATATTTTGTTAATTCGTTACTTTTTATTATTGAACAGTGCTCCATTATATGGCTATACCCAATTCGTCTATCCATTCACCTGCTGATGGATACTTGAGTTGTTCCCAGTTTTAGGCAATTACCAATAAAGCTGCTGTGAAAATCTGTATTCAGGTCTTTGGATGGATATATGCTTTTATTTTGGGGGAGTAAATACCTAGGAGTGAGATGGCTGGATCCCATTAACTTTAAAAAATATACCAAACTCATTTCCAAAGTAACTGTACCAATTTGCGTTTCTACCAGAAGTGTATAAAAGTTCTGGTTGCTTCTGAAACTCACTGATACTTGAGTATGGTCAGTATTTAAAATTTAAAATTTTAGCTCTTCTATTGAGTGTGTAGTGTTATCTTGTAGTAGTTTTTATTTATGGTTTTCATTCACCATCCATGTGTCTTCATTGGTGAAATGTCTGTCCACAATTTTTTCCCATTTGGGTTGTCTTATTATTATGTTGTTGTAGGAGTGCTTTATATATTCTAGATAAAAGTTCTATTCAAAACATTGAAGAAAATTTTTTATGAAGTCCAACGTTTTCAAAAATTTTAAATGATTACTGTGCTTTGCTTTGTATTTTTAAAAATCTTCACTAAACTGAAGTTCACTGACAGTTTATCTTATATTTTCTTCTAGGAGTTTGATAGGTTTTGCTCCTACATTTAAGTCTATGTACATTTGCATTATTTTCTTTTTAATACAGTGTGTGAAGTAAGGGTTGAGGTTCTTTTCTTCTTTTCCTTTTTTGCATATATAAAATTGTTCTGGCATCTTGATTGAGAAGGTTATACTTTCCACACTGAATTATCTTGTGTCATTGTCTAAAAACAATCCACCATGTGTATGTATTTCTGGACTCTTTATTTGTTTCACTGGCCAAAAGCACAACTTTTCCTTAGTTTGGTCAATAAATACCCTTCAAGGTTCCTATTGTGCTCTTTTGACATATCTTCATTATTCTTTGAGCACTTCCTTACTTTCTGGACCAAAAGGATAGTCTACATATATCTTTTATTGCCCTGGCTCAGACCAAAAATTAGTCCTTTCTCCAACAAGCCCTATTTCCTGTTAGAGGAGAATGGTATTTAGATCTGCATGTGCGGTGTGCTCATGACTATTAGTGTGTCACTACTCCCAGACCTCTCAGTGGACAGAACTAGAGTATATATGTGTGTATATGTATTTACACACATATATACGTGTGCTTAAAATACCTATATATGTGATACACACGTTTATATCTATACTTATTCTTGTCTTTCTTTACATATTGAAAACCATTATTTCATATTGATATCACTAATTCCCATACCAGGTTAATTCTACTTTTTCCCTGTCTGTATTTAAACTGCCTTCTGTGACAATGAGGAAGCTGACTCCTATTATCTTAAATATATTAATTAGTTGATCAATCTCCCTTTATATCCTCAATCTTCCAGCACCACTGCCTTCTTTTCTTCTGTACAAATACCCTCCTCACCTTGTTAGACCTTTCATGCAAGACTGTCTCCTACGTGGAACACTGTTTTACTTTCTTGAGTTATGATACCTTATGCTTGGCTCTTCTCAGGGAAAGGTGCCCTCCTTACCCTGCTTGGGCTTAGGTACCCCAAACCAGAACACTCCTTTTTGGGGCACTCCTCCTCCCCACCCATGGCACCTGTGAAGACACTTATCAGCTATATCTAATAGCTTTAGGATTAAGCTGCTTTAAAAAGAAAGAAGAGAAGAAGAAAATGAGGAAGAGGAAGAAAAGGAAGAAGAAAAAATAATTACATTTGTCTTTAGGTGAGTAATAGTGCAACCCTAAAGAGTCTCCTCAGGACATGGGAGGCTTCAGAGACATATAAATTACAGATAAAGAACTCATTGATCACTAGTAATATTATTTATATTGTACCTTTAAATTAAATTGAAGCTTTCTTCTAAGGAAGTCAAAGAAATTACAGCTGTCATTTCACAAATCTTCTTTCCTCTGCTGCTGGGGAAAGAGAAATGATGCACTCAGCATTGTGATACTTTTAAAATTCCAAATCAAGATTAAGGGTTAAAAAAAAAAGATTAAAGATCGAGAAAATTTAGGATGCGTGAGGTCTGATATTCAATTTTAAGTGTTTTTTTCCCTAGATCGTTAGCAAAATCTAGCATTTTAAGATATTTTGCTTGATGAAAAAGAATGATTTGCTTCAATACTTGGATCAAGGGGCATAGAGAAGGTTAGCAGTTAAACAGGACACAGTAGCGAGAAATGGTTGATAACAAGTAGCAGGAATCTGAATGCTGATGAATCTATATAAAGAGTCAGTAGAAGAAGATACCTGAGGTCAGAAATGATCTAGGGATTTAATGTTAACATAAGCTCTATTCAAGCTAAATTCTACTCTTTATTGTGGTGTATATGTGTAAGTTCTAAAATGCTTCTAAGATCCAGGACTGAGCAAACCAAAGCAGGAAAACTTTTTGAAAATTTTAAATTATGTGAGATTTTATTTTTACCATTTTAATATTCATGGTTTCATAAACACAATGAAAAGCATCCTTAAAGTATTTTAACAATTTCCAGAAGTCCTGGGCAGTAATTTCAGTTATTCTGGCATCCAGAATATGACTTCCGTTTGCAAAAATAGTCATCAATTCTTAAAGCCAAAAGCTACAGAACTCCCAAAGAACACCACTATGTATGTAAATTGAGGCATCATGTGTAAATAAATACAGATATTAAATGGGAACTGTCACATTCCAATAGGCACTTCAATACTCAAAAAACTTTATGTCCTATTTTAACTAAAATTCCCAAGCACGAAGACCTCCTAAATTTCACAAAGGCAGACTACACGGAACATAAATTTTTCTTTAAAAATAACTTTGACTCTGAAAAGTAAAATGTGTATAAAGTTCTTAATAATAAAGGTGTATATACTCAAGACTCAGAAGCGTTACAGACTCTTCATAGGTATATTTACTCATGCATTTATTCATTCATTTATTTATTTTACAAATAACATGTAGGCCATGTGAATTAATTCTCACAATTAACTCAAATTTTCAAATAAATTTTTACTATATTTAACTGTAAAATCTGTATTTAAACTGTCCTCTGAGAGTTTAATATGGTCAGTTCACAGATTTGTCACAATGCAATATTAAAAACCACAGAAAGAAAAGAACGTGCAAGAAACAAAAATCATCATAAGAATATTTTGTGGGTTTAAATCAGATGAAAGAACTGTCATCACATTCTTTAGATATGAATATTAAAATCCATTAATTCCAAAGCAGTATTTTGACCTAGATTATCTCATTGTTTACTCTCCTTGAACTCCAATTTTCTTAAGTTAAAAAAAGGAAAATAATATACTGCTGAAGGAATCTTTTCTTATGTTATAGAATTTAGCACAGTGCCCAGCACGTGATAGGTACACAAAACATTAATTTTTCTCATCCTCTTTCTATTTTTTTTTTAATTGAAATATAGGGGACTTACAATGTTATATTAGTTTCAGGTGATAGTGATTTGATATTTTTAATGATTATACTTCATTTAAAGTTATTAGAAAATATTGGCTATATTCCCTGTGCTGTACAATCTATTCTTGTATCTTATTTATTTTATACCTAGTAGTTTGTACCTCTTAATCCTCTTCCTCTATTTTGCCCCTCTCCCCACTTTGTTCTCTGTATTAGTGAGTTTGTTTCTGTTTTATTATATTCATTCATTTGAGGAACCTCTGTACTGTTTTTCAAGATAGCTGCACCAATTTACATTCCCACCATCAGTGTAGTAGAGTTCTCTTTCTCCACATCCTTGCCAACACTTGTTATTTCCTATCTTTTTGACTATAGCCATTCTGAGAGATATGAAGTGGTATCTCACTGTGGTTTTGATTTGCATTTCCTGATGATTACTGATGTCAAGTATCTTTTCATGTGGCTGTTGGCCATCTGTATGTCTTCTCTAGAAAAATGTCTATTCAGATCCTCTGCCCATTTTTTAATGGAGTTTTGTTCTTGATATTGAGTTGTATGAGCTCTTTATATATTTTGGATATTAACCACTTATCAGACATATAATTTGCAAATATTTCTCTCATTCAGTAGGTTGTCTTTTTATTTTGTTGATGGTTTCCTTGAAGTGCAAAAGCAGTTTGAGTTTAATTAGTTCCCATTCGTTTATTTTTTGCTTTTGTTTCCCTTGCTTGAGGAGACATATGCAAAAAGATATTGCTAAGACCTATGTCAAAGAGTGTACCACCTAAGTTTTCTCCTAGAATTTTTATGGTTTCTGGCCTTACATTTAGGTCTTTAATCTATTTTGCATTTATTTTTGTATATCATGTGAGAAAATGTTCTAATTTCATTCTTTTACGTGTAGCTGTCCAGTTTTCCCAGCACCAGTTATTGGAGAGCTCACTCTCTTTTGTTTACTCCTGAAAGCAACACTGAAAATGAGACGTTAGGACATCCACTTGACAGATCAAGAAACTGAGGCTCAGGGTTTAAGTGATATGCTTATGGCCAGGCAGGTAGGAAAACTTGAAACCAAGCTTAAAACTACATACTCCTGATACACAATTAAATTCTTCTTCTTCCTTTTTTTTTTTTTTTTTTCTGTTTTTGGCTACACCGTATGGCATGCGGGATCTTAGTTCCCTGACCAGGGATCAAATCCATGCCCCCCGCAGTGGAAGCGTGGAGTCCTAACCACTGGAATGCCAGGGAAGTCCCAAAAATCTTCTTCCTTTATGTAGTGCTGCATAGGTATTTACTATAAATGGAAAAATTACCCTTTAATGATTATAAACTTGACATGAATTCTACATTAATTTTATAAGGCACCACATGTATAAAATTTAGAGCAGTTGCAAATCCAATATGGAAAAAATGCAATTCTGCTATCTAAAACCGTATACTCTGATGTCATATCATACATGCATTTATATTACATGAATTCAAATGTTTATGCTCGTTGAAAAAAAGACATAGAAGTAATTTAAATACCTGGGTACATCTGCCAGCCAGAGAAAATAATGGCATATGTCCTTGAAGTAAACATGAGATTGGAGTCCTGAGTCTCTTGCTCCCTTAATCATTTCAGCTCCCTCACACCTTTCAGAGTGTGAGCTTCTCATTTTACAAAGAATGATTCCAGTCAAAGATACATACTTTTCATGCAGTGGGATTCCTACATGCAAGCCAACATTTCAATTGATCCTGATAAAAGAAATTGTGCATACTTAGGCACTGAAATATAAAGTATATATGTATTACAAGTAATAGTATACTTTTTAAACAGAACTTTATTCTGGAAAATATCATACTTGTATAGACATTATTGTGTTAAGAATGCTCCAGGTACCCATCACCAAACTTCAGTCGTTAGCAACTCATAAATAACCGTATTTCATCTACTTTATCACACCTCTGATTTTTCTCTTCACTGGATTATTTTGAGGCAAATCACAGATACCATATCATTTTATTCATAAATGACTACAGACTATATCTTTTTCCAGACTATATCTTTTAAAAATATTAAAAATTATATATAATGGACTTACTAGATGATTTGAAGGGCTTTTCTAGGATAATTTTCTACTTCCATGTGATGTAATGTGCTTTACATTTAATATCTCATTTAATATGATAAAACCCCAGTGAAGTAGTTAATTATATTCACTTCAGAGAACAGAAAGCTGAGAGGTTAAAAAGAAAAAAAATCCTTACTTAAGGTCACCAAACTGGTAATTGACAGGATTAAAACTCCTGTCTTTAGATCAGTAGCTCTTGACCACTAACATATATAGCTATGAACATTTTAATCCATATTATCTTTTCATTCAATTTTCCCAATAGCCAAAAAGGTCTTCAAAGCCTTAAACTGAACACTTATACCAACAACAAAGATTACAATCTGTCTACTAAATCTGGTCCCATATATAGAAGATTGCAATAGTTAAGGAAGACTTTCTGAAGAAGATATCCTAGGAGAAATACTTAATGTATGAGTAGGTATTAATCAGATGAAGAGAGAAAGGGAAGAGAAAGAAACATTTGTAATGGCATGAACCCAAAGAAGGCATTCTAGAAACCTTAAAATTCACTAATGGTTGGTTTATAGAGAATAAGAAGTATTATCAAAGATGAGGGCAGAAAGGTCAGGACCCAGATCATAAATGCCAACATGTAACATACTCGTTATTTTTTAAGTTATTTTCAATTGGGAAGTAACAAAATCAGACTGGCTTTCCAAAGATCAGTCTCTCAGTGGTGTGTAGAATGGATCCTGATGTGATGGTGAGGAAGTAAGCATGAGATAGAAAAATCAGAGAAGTGATATTGAACTAGTCCATCTGAGGTGCCTGTGTGTCATGTCATCCAGGTGTAGCTTCCAGTATAGAATTGGATGCATGGATTTCAGCTTAGGAAATATGCCTAACCTGGGAAACTAGATGTGGAAATGGTATAAGGACGGGTCACTGAACCCATGGGGTTGGATGTTTCACTTAGAGCAAAATGTACAATGAAGAGAGTAAAAACCCAAAGACAGAACCCTGGCAAGAACAAAATAAAAGGCATAGATGGAAGAAGGGAAGGCCACAAAAGAGACCAAGAACATGAGGCCAGAGGGTGGGAGGACAACCAGGAGATAGGAGAATCTTTGAAGAAAAAAAAAGGGAAAATTATGACGTTTAAAGTCTTAAGTAATTAAAACTAAGATAACATGTGATCAAAGTGCATGAAATCACACATGTGATGCTTACATGTAGTAATTAGCCCAAGCATCATAAAAGCAGTGTTACTCTTAAAAGTTCGCATGACATCATTTTTATGCACATATATGTACATAATGTAGAGCTAACTCTAAATCTTGTGCTTTACTGTTTACAATAGCCAGGTCATGGAAGCAATCTAAATGCCCACCGACAGACGAATGGATAAAGAAGATGTGGTACATACACACAATGGAATATTACTCAGCCATAGAAAGGAACGAAATTGGGTCATTTGTAGACATGTGGATGTACCTAGAGACCGTCATACAGAATGAAGTCAGAAAGAGAAAAACAAATATCGTATATTAACACATATTTGTGGAATCTAGAAAAATGGTACAGATGAACCAGTTCGCAAGGCAGAAATAGAGACACAGATGTAGAGAACAAACGTATGGACACCAAGGGGGTAAGGGGAGGTGGGATGAACTGGGAGATTGGGACTAACATATATACACTAATATGTATGAATGAGAACCTGCTGTATGGCACAGGGAACTCCACTTCGCTGTACAACAGAAACTAATACAACAATGTAAAACAACTATACGCCAATTAAAAAAAAAAATCTTGTGCTCTAGACATAATATAGGCTAAAAAATCTCAAATACATTTACATGAAACTCAGGTACATTCTTGGATTTATAATTCATTCATTTATTTATCCATTTGACAAACATTGACAGTATACAAGGCACTGAGCTAGAATATTTAATAATCTCTCTTCTATGAAATCCTGAAAGAAATTCTGGTGGCACTTAACTTCTTTTCCTCCTAGAGTAGAAGTACCGATATTCTTCTAGTGTGGATTGTGGTCTCTTAAGAGCAGGTTTTATGACTCAGTCTTCTAGAATATGGAAATTAGAATGAAGTCTTTCTTGCACATAAAGAAAAGTACAGATAATATTTAGTTATTGGATGAAGCATGACATTGGGAATAGAAGACTTTGTGATTGATTATATCCATCAGCAACATGTCCCTGGGCACTGCTATCAGAGAGAGCATTTCTTGCTAAATGGTCTGATGCTGAACAGTTTTCCATACGCTGCTTTGGAGAGATCGTGTAATAAGTAATGACAATGTTCGTGGGTGATACGGCAAATGTGCATTACAACTTGAAAAAGCATTTCTTTTATAACAAAATTGTGTTTTTCTTTTTATTTGAGATTAGTTTTTAACACTTTTATGACTTCAGAGCTATTTTTTGTTCCTCTTCAGAATTTCTTACAATCCATGTTTTACTTTCTGTATGTTTTATCTATAGATCTGTGGAGGTTGGGTGCATTCAGTCATGCTGGCTATCACTATGCCAACTTATCATTAATGTCAGTGTATTTCTTGATGATGATGTGCTCTGTTCAGCATATTTTCTCTACTTTCATCTAACTACCAAAATTTGTTGCCATTACTTTCTGTCTAATTCATCACACAATTTTTGGCTATTTGAGTTATTCCTAATTATCTTCTTGTAAAAAATAGTTTCTTCTCTTGCCTTCCCACACTTTAAATATGTCAATATATTTTAAGTTGCACTTTTTAAGGCATAAATTAGTATGTTAATTTTTTACTTTTAATTTTTCTTGAATTATTATTCTTGACCCAATAAATATTGTAATTGATCTTCTGAAATCACAATAAATAATCTATATTGTTTCAATATTTGGATCTTGAGATCTAAATACCTAATTTCATGTAATTTTCTAAGTGGATTAAGAAAATGCATTATTACTTGTAAAAAATGTAGAGTTTTAAAAATTAAAGTGAAGTTGACTTATAGTATTATATTGGTTTCAGGTATACAACAGTTATTTGACATTTTGTAGATTGTACTCCATTTAAAGTTATTATAAATATTGGCTGTTAACATCCTTGTATCTTATTTATTTTATACCTAGTAGTTTGCACATATTAGTCTCTTTCCCCTATCTTGCCCACACCACCTCCCTCTGGTAACCACTAGTTTGTTCTCTATATCTGTGATTCTCTATATTCTGTTTCTATTTTGTTATATTCATTAAAATTTTTTTTTAGATTCCACATATAAGTGAAAACATATATTGATAGTAGGTCTTTCCTGTCTGACTTATTTCACTTAGCATAACACCCTTCAGGTCCATCCATGTTGTTGGAAATGGCAAAATTTCGTTCTTTTTTTTGGCTAAGTAATATTCCACTGTTTGTTTTCTTCAGATATATACCCAGAAGTAGAGTTGCTGGATCATATGGTAGCTCTATTTTTAATTTTTTGAGGAACTGCCATAATTTTTCCATAGTGGCTGCACCAAATTACAATCCTACCCACAGTGTAGTAGGGTTCCCTTTCTCCACATCCTTGCCAACACTTGTTATTTCTTCTTTTTTTGATCATAAGCATTCTGACAGGTGTGAGGTGATATCTCATTGTGGTTTTGGTTTGCATTTCCCTGATGATTAGTGATGTTGAGCATCTTTTCATGTGCCTATTGGCAATCTGCATGCCTTCTTTGGAAAAATATCTATTCAGGCCCTCTGAACATTATTTAATCAGATTATTTATCTATTTTTGATATTGAAGTATGTAAGTTCTTTACATACTTTGAATATTAATCCCTTATCAGATATATCATTTGCAAATATCTTCTTTCATTCAGTAGGTTAGGTTTCCTTCACTGTGAAATGCTTTTAAGTTTGATTAGGTCTCATTTGTTTATTTTTGCTTTTGTTTTCCTTGCCTGAGGAGATATATCCAAAAAGATATTGCAAAGACCTATGTCAAAGAGCATACTGCCTGTGTCTTCTTCCAAGAGTTTTATGGTTTCAGGTCTTTAATCCATTTTGAGTTTATTTGTGTTTATGGTGTGATGAAGTTTTCTAATCTTACTCTTTTACATGTAGCTGTCCAGTTTTCCTAACACCACTTATTGAAAAGACTGTTTTTCCCCATTGTATATTCTTGCCTCCTTTGTCATTAGTTGACCACAAATTCATCTGGGCTGTCTATTCTGTTCCATTGATTTTTGTGTCTATGTTTGTGCCAGTATCATACTGTTTTGATTATTGTATCTTTGTTGTATAATCTGAAATCAGGAAATGTAATACCTCAAGCTGTGTTCTTTTTTGCTTTCACTTTTTTTTGTGTGGTTCAATACAAATTTTAGCATTATTTGTCCTAGTTCTGTGAAAAATGTCATAGGTATTTAGATAGGGATTACATTAAATCTATAGATTGCTTTGGGTAGTATAGACATTTTAACAATATTCTTCAGTCCATGAACACAGGATATCTTTCCATTTCTTTGTATAATCTTCAATTTTATTCATCAATATCTTATAGTTTTCAGAGTATAGGTCTTTCACTTCCTTCGTTAAATTTATTTCTAGATATTTTATTCTCTGATGCAGTTGTAAATGAGACTGTTTTCTTGCTTTCTCTTTCTGATAGTTCATTATTAGTGGATAGAGAAACAATAGATTTTGTATATTAATCTTGTATCTTTCAAATTTACTGAATTCATTTATTAGTTTTAATAGTCTTTTGGTGGCAGCTTTAGTGTTTTCTATATATAGTATCATGTCACCTGCAAATAGTGATGGTTTTACTCCTTTCCTTCCAATTTGGATGCCTTTTATTTCTTTTTCTTGTCTGATGTGGCTAGGACTTCTGATACTATGTTAAATAGAAGTGGTGAGAGTGGTCATCCTTGTCTCATTCCTGATCTTAGAGGTAAAGCTTTCAGCGTTTCACTATTGAGTATGATGTTAACTGTGGTTTTATCATAAGTGGTCTTTCTTTTGTTAAAATATGTTTCCTCTATACAAAGTGTGTGGAGAGTTTTTATCACGAACGGATGTTGAACTTTGTTAAACGTTTTTTTCTGCATCTACTGAGATGATAATGTGATTTTTATCCTTCATTTTCTTAATGCAGTGCATCACACTGATTGATTTGTAGATATTGAACCATCCTTGCATCCCTGGAATAAATCCCACTCGATCATGCTGTATGATCCTTTTTATGTATTGTTGAATTTGGTTTGCTAATATTTTGTTGAGGATTTTTTGCATTTATGCTCATCAGGAATGTTGGCTTTTAACTTTCTTTTTTTTAAATAGTGTCTTTGTCTGATTTTGGAATCAGGGTAATGTTGGCCTCATAGAATGAGTTTGGGAGCATTCCCTCCTCTCCAGTTTTTTGGAATATTTTGACAAGGATAGGTATTAACTCTTCTTTAAATGTTTGGTAGAATTCCTCTGTGAAGTGATCTGGTTCTGGACTTTTGTTTGTTGGGAGATTTTGGTTACTGATTCACTTTCAATACTAGTAATCAGTCTGTTCAGATTACTTCTTCCTTATCAGTCTTGGAAGATTGTATGTTTCTAGGAATTTGTCCATATTTTTAGGTAATCCTATTTGTTTGTTATTGGTAGTATTCTCTTATGATTATTTATGATTCTTTGACATTGGCTGTAGCTTTTCCTCTTTCATTTCTAATTTTATTTGAGTTCTCTCTTCTTTTCTTAATGAGCTTGGCTAAAGGTTTATCAATTTGGTTTATCTTTTCAAAAAGCCAGCTCTTGGTTTCATTGATCTTTTTTATTTTTATTTTTTGGTCTCATTTCTGCTCTGATCTTTGCTATTTCCTTCCTTCTACTGACTTTGGGCTTCATTTGTTCTTTTTTTTCTAATTCTTTTAGATGATAGGTTAGGTTATTTATTTGATATTTCTTTTGTTTCTTGAGGTAGACCTTATCACTATAAATTTCCCTGTAAAAGCATTAAGAAATGCTTTTGCTGTATCACATAGAGTTTGAAAATTTGCATTTTTATTTTCATTTGTCTCAAGGTATTTTCTGTTTTCCTCTTTGATTTATTCATTGCCCCATTGGTTTTTTAGTAGCATGTTGTTTAGTCTCCATATGGTTTTTTTTTCCATTTTTATTCCCATAATTGATTTCTAATTTCATACCATTATGATGAGAAAATATGTTTGATATAATTGCATTCTTCTTATATTTATTGAGACTTGTGTTGTGGCCTAGCATGCGATCAATCCTGGAGGACATTCCATGACACTGGAAAAGAATGTGTATTCTGCTGTTTTTGAATGGAATGTCCTATAGATATATTAGTATATCTCATTTAGATATCTCATTTAAGGCCACTGTTTTCATATTGATTTTCTGCCTCATTGGATGATCTATCCACTGATGTAAATGGGATGTTAAAGTTCCCTACTATTATTATATTACAGTTAATTTCTTCTTTTGTTTGTTAATATTTGCTTTATATATTTAGGTGCTTCTATATAGGTGCATATATGTTAATGAATGTTATATCCTCTTCTTATATTGATCCCTTTATCATTATATAATGCCCTTCTTTATCTTTTGTTATAGACTTTGTTTTAAAGTCTACTTTGTCTGATACGAGTATTGCTACCAGTTTTCTTTTTACTTTCATTTGCATAAGATATGTTTTTTCATCTCCTCACTTTCAGTTTGTGTGTATCTTTAGCTCTGAAGTGAGTCTCTTGTAGGCAGCATATATATGGATCTTGTTTTTGTATCCAATCAGCCACCATATATCTTTTGATCGCAGCGTTTAGTCCATTGACGTTTAAAGTGACTATTGATAGTTATGTGCTTATTGCCATTTTGTCACTGGTTTTATGGTTGTTTTTGTGGGTCTTCTCTGTTATTTTCTTCTACTTTTAGTCTCTTCCCATGTGGTTTGATGATTTTCTTTAGTGTTATATTTGTGTTCCTTTCTCCCTTATTTTTGTGTATCTTTGTAAGTTTTTGATTTGTAGTTACCATGGAGTTCATATATGCTGCTTTTAACTATATTTACTTGTTTTAAACTCAGTCATTTAAGTTCAAACACACTCTAAGACATCTGCATTTTTTACTCCCCCCACATTTTGTATTTTTGATGTCCTATTTCACATCTTTATGTTTATCCCTTAACTGTTGTAATTATAGTTGATTTTACAGTTTGTGTCCTTTATCCTTTGTACTAGCTTATTTAAGTGGTTGATCCACTGCCTTTACTATATATTTTCCTTGAACAGTGGGATTTTTTTCTTACCTGTATTTTCTTATTTCTTGTTACAGACTATTTTTTTTTTTAATTGAACGAAGATCCTTTAACGTTTCTTGTAAGGTTGGTTTAGTGGTGATGAACTCTTTTAGTTTTTGCTTGTCTGGGGAACTCTTTATCTCTCCTACATTTCTGAATAATAACCTTGATGGGTAGATTATCCTAGTTCACAGGTTTTCCCCTTTCAGCACTTTAAATGTATCATGCCACTCTCTTCTGGCCTGCAAAGTTCCTGCTGAAAAATCAGCTGATAGACTTATGGTGGTTCCCTTGTATGTGACTACTTGTTTTTCCCTTGCTGCCTTTAAAATTCTCTCTTTTTCTTTAACTTCTGCTATTTTAATTATAATATGTCTTGGTGTGGGCCTCTTTGGGTTCATCTTGTTTGAGACTCTCTGTGCTTCCTAAACCTGGATATCTGTTTCCTTCTCCAGGTTAGGGAAGTTTTCAGCCATAATTCCATCAAACACATTTTCTACCTTTTTCTCTCTCTCTTTTCTTTCTGGAACCTTATAATGCAAATGTTATTATGCTTGATGTTGACCCAGAGGACCAGAGTTCCTTTAAACTATCCTCATTAATTTTTTTTTTCCTTTTTGCTGTTCTGATATGGTGATTTCCACTATTCTATATTACAGGTCACTTATGTATTCTTCTGTATCACCTAACCTGCTATTAATTCATTCTAGGGTATTTAAAAATTTCAATTATTGTATTCTTTAGCTCTGATTAAAAAAAAATTTTTTTTCTAGTTTTCATTGAATTTCTCACTGTGTTCATCTATTCTTTTACTAAGTTCACTTAGCATTTTTATTACTATTGCTTTGAACTCTTTATCAGGTAAATAGTTTATCTTTGTTTCATTAGGGTTTTTTTCTGAGGTTTTATCTTGTTCTTTTTTTTTTTTTTTTTTTTTGCGGTACGCGGACCTCTCACTGTTGTGGCCTCTCCCGTTGCGGAGCACAGGTTCCAGACGTGCAGGCTCAGTGGCCATGGCTCACGGGGCTAGTCGCTCCGCAGCATGTAGGATCTTCCTGGACCAGGGCATGAACCTGTGTCCCCTGCATCGGCAGGTGGACTCTCAACCACTGTGCCACCAGGGACGCCCCCTTCTTGTTCTTTTTTTGAAACATATTCCTCTGAGTTCTCATTTTGTTTAACTTTCTCTATTTGTGTCTATACAATTAGGTGAAACAGTTACCTATCTCGAGGGCATGTCCTGTGTGGGACGATCCCTATACAGTCTGCATATGCCCAGTGGCTTTGGTTGGAGAGCTGGATCTGAAGTGAGCACAGGCTACTTCTCCCAGAGTGCACTGGTAGCCACCACATTAGTGAGAGGTAGGGCTGAAGTTGGAGGGGTTAGAGACAGAGCCAGGTGTCAGCTGGAGTTTTCTCTTATGCTTAATGGTGGTTGCCACCCTACTGGGGAAGGGCCATAGCCTGCAGACCTGGAGCAGAAGCCCTGAGGGTGTTGGGCTTCTCCCTGGTGTGATGGAAGTCTCTTCCCTTGGTTGGGGGTGTGGCCAGGACCTGAAGGCTTAGGGCTGCACTTCTGAGGTGGTTCCACTTTTCCCCAGTGTGTGTGCCTTAATGAGAGGAGAGGTTGGGGCCAGAAGATTTAGAGCTGCACTACTGAGCTGGTCCTGCTCCTTCTCTGTTGTGTGAGTGCTACAGCAATGGCAGTGTCTGCCTTGGTTAGAGGCAGGGCCAGGGTTGGACAGGCTTTTCTCCTTCCCCAGTGAACACACTTGTGCTGGCAATGGTGGCTTCTGCCTTAGCAGGGAACAGCACTAGGGCAAGAGGAGCTGGAGCAGGAGCCTGGTGTGCTCTGGCAGGGGGGTGGGGGGGTGAGGGGGCTGCTGGGGAAGTTCTGTCAGGCCAGAGCACCAGGCAGTTTTCAATCTATTGTGTTTGCACTGGGACTGAGAGTAAGCAAGTCTGCGTGCACTCTTCCAGAGCAGAGTCTTGGTTTCCTACAGCCCTCTGGAAAGCCCCGCTGGTTTTCAAACCAGCTAAGGGGGTGTGTCTCCTGGTATCAGACACCAGAGATGGAGTGCCTAATCTGTGGCTTAACCCCTCACTTTCTAGGGAGGATCCTGGAGTCTGTAGGATCTCGTCCTCCTTTGGGTCACCCACTGTGGGTGCAGGTCCCAACTAGATTGCTTCCCCTCTCCTCCTACCAGACTCCATGTGGTTTTCTTTATAGCCTTGGTTGTAGAAGAGCTGTGCTGCTAGTCTTCAGATCATTCTTTGTGAGAGTTGCTCTATATGTAGTTGTAGCATTTTTTTTTTTTTTGCGGTATGCGGGCCTCTCACTGCTGTGGCCTCTCCCGTTGCGGAGCACAGGCTCCGGACGTGCAGGCTCAGCGGCCATGGCTCACGGGCCCAGCCGCTCTGCGGCATGTGGGATCTTCCTGGACCGGTGCACGAACCCGTGTCCCCTGCAACGGCAGGCGGACTCTCAACCACTGCGCCACCAGAGAAGCCCTGTAGTTGTAGCTTTGATGTGTTCATGTGGGGTGGTGGGCTCAGCGTCTTCCTACTCTATCATCTTGATCCTGCCTCCAAAACTGTAGAGATTTTAAAGTAAAATTTCCAAATAGTCTTTCAACCTGTTAGTTGCTAGGAATGCATTTTTTTTTTTAAATAAGAAATTCTCTGTCTTTTTGGAAGGCCTCTGTGTCATACAGACTATAGGTAGAATTTCTATATTAAGTTCTTTTTAGTTCCAAAAGGCCAGACATACTTCTTTTGAATTTTATAAGAAATAAATAATTAGAAAACATTTTCCCCCTCCAGTTGCATTCAACCAACATCACAGATATGGATGATTGCATACCACATATCATGTACAATGTATGAGGCACCTTGCTGGTATTGTAAGTGAAACCAGGGTGAATTGTTTAGTTCCTGCCCTGCAGCCACTCACGTTAGTGTGGGAGACAGGCCAATTAAGAATCTCTAATTCATACCAGAAAAAGAGAAACTGTTATAATGGAGATATAATATATGATAGAATTATGCAGGAGTACAAGACAGATTTATCAATATTGCCTGACTTCATGGCAGAGATGAGATTTGAGTTGGACCCAAATGAATGAAAAATGCTTCAGATATATTTATCAAGAGCAGTGAAGATGGCTTGAGCAAAGATATGAAAACAGAAAAGTAGATGTTATTTAGAGAAACAATGATTAATCTGTTGTCTTTTGCACGTGTTTAACATGTGTTATAAAATGGATAATTTTATGGAAAATTCTGAATGCTTGGCTATGAAGTTTCAACCCTGAAGAAAGGTACACTATGAAATGATATAATATTTTCCTCTTCTTTTTCTTTTTTTTCCCATGACATTTATAAATACAATAATGGTAATCAATTTAAATGTCTATTAATATGATTTTTTCTTTTTAATGTTCCTGGGTCTAATCCTTCATATTGCCTCCAAATTGCTTCTCTCTGCCTCAAGGAAGATTAGTATTGCTACATCAGAGAATAAAACAATAATAAAAGGGTGAGAGAGAGAGAAGGACATCAGGACTGAGTTTTGAATTGCAGTGTATTTTTGTGTTGTTAGCAAGACAATAGCCTTAAAATTTTACTGTTGTTGCAATATAAAAAGAATTTCCAAATTCTATAGCTTCCACAGGGATCTGGAGCCAGTGGTCTAATTAGATCTTAGCACCGCTTCCCCAGTGTGCAATGGATTCTGTTTTGAGGCTAAGTTCTCTGGGAAGAAGCAAGATGTGATGCAGAAAAGAAGAGGAAGTAAGAGCTAAACCTAAGTGCTCCATTAGACTGTGGAAAGAGGAGACAAAACCTGATCCGAAGAGAAAAGAACATCAATTGTGGAGAGACACTTTCCTGAAAACATTGTGGCTTTGGGCTTCCTTCTCTGCTACCTCCACCTAGCTAAGAAAGCTCATTTATACCCAGACAGAATGTCTCCAAAATGCATGGAAAAAGAAAGGGTTTCTAAAAGACTTACCCAAGAAAGACAGAATCAACCAGAAGAGACAGTTTGATAGAGACGAGATGAAATATTATAGTCCAGGAATTTTAAAGAGTGTCTGGTTTTCCCTTTCACTGCTCAAAGAGATGAGGCTCTCAAAGGAAAATCAGATCAATCATAGAAAATAAAACTACATTTGCTTTGAATATCTGAATGTTGTAATTTTTCTATTTACCAAAGTACTTCATCCATTTATGTTATTATTTCTTTCTTTCAATTAAACCACACCAATCATATAATAAAAGACTAAAACTATCTCATCCTGGATTATCGAGCCTTGTAGCAACTTGGTTTTCTTACTTGCTTCCTGGATCACAGGTCAGAACAAGTGATTCATGGCCCACGATTAAGGGTGTCTGGTGAGTCTCATGTACCCCATGAGGAAGGCAGCAGAGAAGCTGATAGAAAGGAAGGAGAGTAAAGGAGATGGGAAGTTCTATGTCTGGTAGAAAGAAGACTGGTGATCCCACAACTCTGAAGTCCAGATTATCTGGACCTAGTGATCACCCCTCGAAGTCGGGTACCACCACCTTGGTACACATAAGACCATATTCAACTCATTTACTATTTCTTGAATTAATTTTTCATTCAGTCAATTTTACAAAAGAAATGTATAGGCTCTTTTCTTCCCCTCCTTGTTGCCATTAAGCCTTAATTAATTGCCATACATCTGTTTAAAACTTAGATTTGGCAATATTAACAGATATTAAAAGAAGGACTGTATCATTTCAAACTACCACAAAGAATGAAGAAATGCACATTCGGCATTGTGTGTAAAACTGTCTTGTTAAACAGAACACATGTGCAGTAAAATGAAAAAATATTTCTAGAGATAGAGAGCAGATTAGTGATTGTCAGAGAGGTAAAAAGGGTGGGATATTGGCACCAAATGGAACTCCTGGGAATAGTGAAAATGTTCTACATCTTTCTTGTTACGGTGCATCTACTTGTCAAAACTCATTGAACTATACACTTAATGTGCATATCATTCATCACATGTAAATTACACTTCACTGAAGTTAATTAAAAAAATAGAAACACAGTAACTTTGCCAAGCAGTTAAAGAGGTTTAAATGCCTGCTGGGCCGCTTGCAAGCTGAGTGACCTTGAGCAAATGATGACCCCTCTGAACCTCAGTTTCTTTATCAAGTGGGGTTAACAGTAATATCTATCCCCCAGGGTCTGTATTAAGAAAATATGGTAATGTATGTAGAGTACCTACTAAGTGGTCCATGAATGCATATTTGTTTCTATACCTGTACAGCCAAGTTAGAGCTAATAAGAAAATTTTTACCAATAGACTTGAATAATGCAATCCCAATTATAAAAGACAGTTCTTTCATAAAACACCTAAAATCAATGTGTGTTATTATTCTAGTTTTTTCTAATATAAAAATATTATTTCCCTACATTTTATTATTTCAGGAGAAAATGTCATCTTTAGTTCTTCTCACAGAAACTTTGAAGGTAAATCAAGTTTACAATGTGCTCTTGGTAAGGATGATTACTGCAGTGTTCTTTCATTGTTGGGGCTCTAAAGTACACTATACCAATAATAAAAACGGTGACCTTTATTAGCTTATGCTATTAGAAATAACTTCCTTTAAAAGTAAAAGATCCCAGTCTCTTGTTTAGTTCTGTAAGCACTTTTGGAATGTTCTACTGAATTCTTTTAAATAAGTTTAATTTATGGCTCAAGGTATCGTGGTGACTTCAGTATGAATTTAATTAATTTAAACACAGACTAGCTTCTGATTCTTTCTGAGATTTACAATGCATCCAAAGATGGTATAAAATCGGTTCACTCCCTCAGAATAAAATGATAAGAGTTATTGCTCTTGGCCTCTCTACAACTGCTCCAGTTAACAAATGTGTTGGCCTTTTAAAATGATGACTAAAAAGCTCACCATCTGAAAGCTAGGAAAGGAATGAGTTTGCCACAAAATATTTAAATGGGATTTCACCAGAAGCTGAGGAAAACCAGAGAAAAATAAACTCTCTTATCTCTTACTCATTTCTTACTTCTCACTTCCACTTGTTTATGAAAAGAACTGGGGATGAGGCACACAGCCTTGCACAGAGTAGATACTTTAAAAGGTTTGGACAGAAAAAGAGGAATGGAATTAAGGTGGGTTTATTTAATTATTTTAATATATGCTAAATATCTTTAATTCTTTGTAACTGACCAATGGTGAGTAGAGTTGGTAAGGAACTCACCTCTTTTGCATTGTGGTGAAGTGTGAGCTATAATTTGGAACACATTCGATTACTAATTTGTACTCCAGCATCAAGGCTTTCCTACAGGTCATTAATTTTAGTGAAGTTTACAATATAGTAGGAGAGGGTTAGGCAAATTTGGGCTTGAGCACTGGCTCTCCAATCCAGTGAACTAGTAGTATGGACTTGATTCCTGCCTGCTCAACTTGAAGACAGTAACAATTACTACCTCATGATTTTTTGAGAGCATTAAATTCAATAGCATATGGCAAAGGCCTGTTTCTACCCTGACATACTGTAGTCTTGACCAATCACCCCTGGCCCCATTTATATAGGGAACTTCCTACGGTATGGGTAGTCATTACATATTGATAGATACTATTGAGAGCAAAATTTAAAATCTTGCCCTTCTGTTTCTTCTATGCAAGGTGGATAGAAAAGAAAACCTGAGCATCATATCTTTACACAATTGCACCCTATCTCTGTTTTAACCATATCAAGTCTTTTCTTGATCTTATATACTTGAAGATATATGCTCTCTATGAAACTCATTTCTTTCTTTAATGTCCTCTTTCTGAAGATGGACTATACTTTTCCAGGCTTTCCTGATAGATGCCTGCATTCTCTTTGGTAACAGGTTACTCTAGGGGCTCTTGTCTCCCTGTTTACAATTCAGCTGGTTTTGCTTTCCTTAAGAACTCGATGTTAGGCAGATGGGCTCTAAGTCAGATGTGCAGATTCCCTTCTTAGTGTTATAACTTATCAGTTTCCTTTTCTATAAAATGGGGTTAATATAATACCAATAGGTTGTTGATATAATTAGATAAAATAAGGTAATTGAAAATTCTTTTATTGAAAATAGTTACTTTTATTATGTTCTTCCATTTGAATCTGCTATGTCCTAAACCTAAACCAATGTTACCTACATTATTTGTGCAAAAATCGCTTGTTTATTGACTGATTAGAATGCAAATTTAAAAGAACTTTATTGCTTCACGTGAGGAAAAAATATTTAATGTTTCTGATGAAACATACATCAAGTCATATTTAGGATCATTTTTTTTAAAACTTTAGAAGTAGCTTAGAAAATGAATATCCTGAAAAGAATGCCTCTATTTACTGTGAAATAAAGTCAAGTGTAACCAAGCGAAAAGAGAATAAAACTAAAACTAGGCACAAAGTCCAGCCATACTGGCCCATTTCTATAATCTCTCTGGTTTCTTTGCCTCCAGACTTCCCCTGCTTTGATCCCTTTAATGCCTAACTCAGAGATAAATCTTGCAAAAATACAATTGTCATCATGTTGCTTTCCTGATTAAGAACCTGCAGGGTCTCCCCATATCCTACAGCATCAAGACCCTAATTCTCTACATGAAATTCAAGGTATTTTGTTATCTGGTCCCAATTTATCTAACCAAATTCATCACCTACTACTCTGGCAGACGTGATCCACAGAATCTTTCTATCATACAGATTTAATAGTTTATGGCCTAGGATCTGACATATCAGTGTGTCTAGGGCCATCTAAAGTTGTCTTCTTTACTGGAAACTTCCTTAACTATTAGAATCCACATTCTTAGTTCATGAATTAAATATCAAATCAAAATACACTTATTGTTGCTTAGAAGATGTCAAGCTCTAAGAAACTTTGTTGGAAACTCTGAGGAGCATAAAGATGAATTAGTCACAATTTTGCTTCTAGTCTGTTACTAAGTTTAATGCGACCCACAGGAAGTACCATGAAAGTGGAGGACAGAAAAGAGTAATGCACATTGTGCATGTGTGTATGTGTGTGTATGTTGGTGGGTGTGCTCAGAGAAGATTTCCAGGATGAGTTGACATTTAAATTGTGCTTGGAAGAAGTCAACTAACCTAAAGGGCACAATAGTGCATAGTGCCTAGGACCCATGATACTGTCAAGGGCCCACAAATAAAATGCTTTAATTTTAATTTCCTTTAAAATTAGAAAAAATTGAATAGTAATAAGATATATAACAATGAACTCAACCAGGATTATATTTGTCTTTATACCAACACAATAATTTTTAATATTTTTATACAGGAAGGGACCCCTGAAGACAAAGTGATCTAGGTTCACAAAAGTCATATTGTCACCCTGCCTGGAAGAATGGATGTGACATTAACGGGTAGAGATGGAAAGAGGAAACAATGTGGGCTACGGTTCCATTGTGGGAAAACACAGGGTGTGTGGGAAATTCCTGGGGAAAGGTAGTGTTGATCAAACATGACAAATGATGTCAATGAAAGGTCAAAAGGTAAATACAGAGGGTGGAATGGAACCATATTATGGAGGCATTATTGTTGGCAATTTTAAAGAGATTTGGACTTGTTGCTGTTTATATTTAGGGCTGTTGAATAGGGGAATGACATGATAACAGGCTCTATATTTAGTGCCTTCATTCAACAAATATTGAATTTTCAAGCACCTTTATTAAGCACCTCTGATGTACTAGATGTTGTGCTACGTGCTGAGCATACAGTAACAGAAAGGGGAGTTCCTGTCATTATGGAGCTAACATTCTAATGGGTTCACCAGACAGTAAACACACAAACTATCAAATAAAGAATAATTTCCCAAAGTGATAAGTGCATTGAAGACAGGAATGAAGGATAATAAATAGAATAAATGTAGAGCGCTGTTGTAGTTGAGAGGGTCAGCATTCCAAACGTGAGGAACATAGCAGAGGGAAGAGCAAGTTCCAAGAGCTGGTAAGTTGACAAGTCTGATATGAGGCTGATGTGACTGGAGTGAGTAAATAAGAGAATGGGTGCATGGGATGAAGTTGGGGAGGAAGTTTACATTTTTACACTTGATTATATAACATGTTATGCTTCTACCCTTGTTAATATTTCTTCTTTTTTATTTGATCCTAACTTGCTTCTTTTTTATTTATCTGTGTAAAGCATTTTGAATCCTTTTTGGAACATGGTGGTGTGCTTAAAATTCTCTTCTCTCCTGTCCATCATCTATCAGTGAGTTGAGATTATGAAAGACATTCAATAAACATTTGTATGACCAGTTTGTGAGTCAGTAGATATATTCAAATATCATATGTAATTCCACTGAAAGGAGCCAAGAATTCAGTTTGGTCTTAAATAAAACAAATTGTCATCTAGTTTACATAGTCCTCTGAACATCTAAAATAAAATAAGAGGTATCACATGGCTACTTTAAACAGTGTTGGCCTGCTTCTTTGACAAATGTGTTTAGCACTAGTCCAAGAGCACACCATGGTTCATGATTCAATGTGCAATTTTATCTGTTGTCATGGTAGACCAAGAAAAATACTACCTAGGAGAAATACTTAGAGATTATTTTTGGAAGTTCCAGTACGTATAGATATAATTTTCCCCAATGTCTCCAAATAAATTTTAAAAATTAAGCTAAAGCAAAAATTTAACATAAAAGGAAGATTCTATTAATTGATATAAGCTTTGGAAGCTTGAAGAAGTTGTGTTCAGATTAAGCATTAATCTATATGTATGGAATAGTTAAGAAAAGCAACAAAATATTATATAACTGTAAAATGAGCATGCAACAAATCTGATAGATTTTGGTACATTCTGCAATGTTTATAGTATTTCTAAATAAAACAATTTGCTAGGGACTGTAGTTTGTCCCTGTATACGTTTGTCACAATCATTGATTCTAACTGCTGCTATTTTCTGGGGGGGTTATTGGGGTCTTACACTTTATTTCAATTTCTGTATATAGAATTAATATGTTTCTACTTGTAAATGAATGATTGATTATGAGGAGTTTATATTTATGATAAGCTTGGCTTTTATGAGTGATGAATAAAGCTTAATAATTTTGTATTGGGTAATGCTTAATCTACAAAAGACTAGACAAAGAAGAATTAATCCCTCAGTTAGTCTGTCCTCCAACTAAAATTGATAGTTCGCATTTTACAGGAGAGCAAAGTTGAGTCAAGGAGACTTAATCCTCTGATTTTGTGTAAATTTCATCACTTTCCAAAGAAACACTAGGATGTAGTTTAGAAGAATGGAGATTTTCAAGTGCAACCAGATTTACAACTCTTGAGGGTGGAGTGATTTATTATTAATTACTTTTATCCTTAAGCACACATTGAAGCATTACTCCTGCACTAAAATCCAGAGAATGTTTATATTAGATCTTCATTTATAATTAAGTTTTGTAGACCTAATTTGGGAATTTTATTGTGTAAATATATATAGCACATTCAGTTTAGCCAAGTATTTTTCAATATAATATCACAGATAGCAAAATTAGTACTATTATGTGTTAAGAAATGACTCTATATGGGGAACCACTTTCCTAGTTTTGCTCTCTTGGAGCTTATGTATGAACCTCTGGTCCAGGAATTTATATTAAAATATATATTTCCATGTAATATGTATACTGAGTGGTTTCATGGAGGACTGAGGAATTTTAAGACCAAAATGTGGTTTAGAATCACTGTACCACATATTTTAGAGAGAACAACATAGAATTTATAATAAAGTCCAAAATCTGTATGGTAGGATCTGATATTAATTTCCAATTCTTCCACACCGAGGATTAAGGGCCTGCTGTGGACAACCTAAACCAGTATAGATAATAGGGTGATCCTATCAGAGTGGGCTTTTCTACTTTGGATCCCTGAAGATCTTTGTATTATATCTGTGGTTTGTGCTGAGATTGTTTCTTGATGCTGCCCAGCTCTAATGACTAGTTATAATTCTTACTCTTATTTTGTTATCACTAGGTGTTGCTGAATGATTTTACAGTTGTCACTTGATTTTTTAAAAAATATTTTTATTTTTAAACAATCTAAAACTTATAAAAATCACAGGAATAATCCAAATAACATTTTCCTGAGCAATTTGAGACTGAGAGACCAACATGATGTCCCATCACCCCTGAACATGTTAGTATAGAACAAAGACATTCTCCTACATAACCACAATACAGCTATCCAGGAAACTGACATTGATACATTACTACTATCTAATCCTCAGATTCCATTCAAGTTCTGTCAGTAGTCTCTATAAAGTCCTTTATAAGAAAATAATCCAGTCCAGAATCACGCATGACATTTAGTTGTCAAGATCCTTTAAACTCCTTGAGTCTGCAATAGTTCTTTGGTCTTTTCTTGATTTTTCACAACCATGACATTTTTGAATATTATCGGCTTGTTATTTGGTAGAATGTCCCTCAGTTTGGTTTGTCATGTTTCCTTATGATTAAATCAAGGTTATGCAACTTGGGTAGGCAGATCACAAAAGTGACCCTGCATTCTTCTCCTTTCATCCTATCAGGTGACACATGGTTTTGATTTGTTCCATTACTGGCGATGTTAATTTTGCTCACTTGATTTAGGTGGTATCTGCCAGGCTCCTTACCATGAAGTTACATTTTTTTTCCCCTTTATAATTAATAAGTATTTTGTGGGGGAGGTACTTTGAGGCTAGGTAAAGATTCCACTTCCCAGCAAAATTTTAATTTATTCATTTATTCATACCACTAAGGATTGACAGATTCTTATTTTATTTAATAGGCTGCAGTCCAATATTCTCATATTTATTTTAACGTTAAAATTGTCCCACATTTCCTTATTGGCTCCCCTTTGAAGGTACCACCTTTGTACTTTTGATATTTCTCCACCATTTTCTGAGAATTTCCTTCTTTCTGATGCAACAAAATTTCCCAGGCTCATCTTCTAATTTCTCTGCCCAATCACAGATTGAATTACTTGCCCAGAGAGTTGTGCTTCCCTTAAGTGGACAATGGTATTTAGAAACCAAAATCTGAGTGAGAGGTATGCTCATTACTATTGGAGATTGCTGATTTCAAGCTTCTCAG
This sequence comes from Grampus griseus, assembly GCF_964374135.1. Taxonomy (NCBI): domain Eukaryota; kingdom Metazoa; phylum Chordata; class Mammalia; order Artiodactyla; family Delphinidae; genus Grampus; species Grampus griseus. Next base: position 16,116,209 of record NC_138998.1, read on the forward strand.
TGGAGGGAGGTAGGGAATATATCCAGAGTACGTAAAAATATAAATAGTTATAATAGGTAGGGATATATAGTTACATATTGATTTACATTGACATCCATAAATAGTTTATCTATCTGGAATATTAATAGTTCACATCAATATCTCCACTTCCAATGCAACACCACAGAGTTCATTCTAGTTTTCTCCCTTTTCTTATTTGTAACTTTTTGGTATGACATTGAGAAACTAGGCTCTCATTATCCTCAATATATTTATTTGAACAATTATTCTTATGTATCCAATTTCTAAGTGTCATGCTACTATATCCAATCTGCATGCCCTCGTCGCTCACATTGGGCTCTAATATGCTGTGCAAAGTCATCACTGTCACTGGTCCTTTTCCCATGCAGATATTCTGCTCACTCCATTCAGATTTCAACACCTCCTATCAGATGGCCACCACCATCCTTGGACAGATGCTCTCCTCAAACTGTTTGGCTTCTGACCCTCTGTCAGGGCTGTCTCCTAATGGTATACCCTCCCCATCCTTCTTGAGCTTGGACAACCAGCAGTCTGTTGTCCTCCCTTCCCATGGGAACACACACCTGACTCTACTTGGATGCTAACACCACATAATGGGACATTCGCCCCCCACCCACGTAAGGAAACACTGCTTACTCTTTTGGGGCTTTGTCATCCTAAGGTGGGCTGCCCTCTCTCTTGAAGCTCACCCCTTTGTGGATATCCTCTTGCTATGAACTGAATTGTGTCCCTTCTAAATTCACATGTTGAGGCTCTAACCTCCCAGTGTGATGGTATTTAGAGATGGGACCTTTGGGAGGTAACTGTGGTTAGATGAGGTCATGAAGGTGGGGCCCTCAGGATCAGATTAGTGACTTTATCAGAAAAGAAAGAAGAGCGAGAGAGATCATTCTTTCTCTGCCATTTGAGGCCACAGTGAGAAGGTGGCCATCTGCAAGTCAGGAAGAGTGTCTTCACTAAGAACCAAGTGGTCTGACACCTTGATCTTGGACTTCTCAACCTCGAGAACTGTGATCAATAAATGTCTTTGTTTAAGCTACCCAGTCTAGGGTATTTTGTTATAGCAGCCGGAGCAGACTAATACACCTCCTCACCTCAGTCAGGCTTGAATCACCATCTCCCCTCCTCACGGATGCCCTCCTTAATATTCTCGGACTCTGACACCATGGCCCCTATGTTTACCTTGCTTGGCACTACCTAATGGATTTTCTACAGAATTGTTTAGGGACAGAAAGGAAGAAAGGGAAAAAGAAAGTCACTCTAATCTGCATAATTTTTCCTACAATCCCTTTGATAACTGTTTCCCCCTGAGGTATCAGAATTCTTTTGGATGAAGGTAGCCTCTGTATTGATCATGAAGGGTGGGGGGACTTATGCAAATTCTTTAAATAGGAAGACTTACTTCTTGCTTGGAATCACGTTAAAACAGATCTTTCATTTCCATAGTGCCATGATACTTCCTGTATAATGTTATTAAACCTTAACCTAGTGGTAATATTTTGGAGTGCTATCTAATCCCATCATACTCCATATTGTATATGTTTAAAAAATAATACTTTTAGAAAAGATAAAAGTGATGGAAAAATCTGTGTGTTTCTATAGGCAGAATCTATCTATGTACATGTTTTTTCTATTTTAATTTAAATGACAACTTGCTATTCCCATTTCTGGAAACACTATTAAGCAGATACTTTCATTGCTGGCTCCTTCTCATAATTCATTTAGGGCTATGTTGCTAAAATGTCACCACTTCAGAGAGGTCTTCCTTGGCCACCCAAAATGCCACCTCTCTTTTTGTCACTTTATTCCCTTGTCCTTCCTAACATCTATCAAGATGTATAAATTATATTATTTAATCATTTGTTTGCTTATTGTTTCTCAACCTCAATAAAACTTAAGCTGTGTGTGAAAATGGACTTTATATACCTTATTCATTAAGATGTTTCTAGTACCTTGAATTGTGTCTGGTATATGACATATACTCAGCAAACATTTAAAAAATATACTCAGTGAATATTCGTTGAGTGACTAAAAATGTATGAAGGCATTGAAGAATCAGAAGACTGTAAAAAGCTATAGTGAATATGTGTGAAGTAGGCAAAGTATGAATTTCCATAATTTAGGTGTATTTCAATAGTTCAGGATGGGTCAAGCAGTTGGACAGTAACTAAAAATAATATGAGTTTGGAATTTGAGGGTACTAGCTATAAAGTTTATTAATAGATATGCTAATATCAGGAAAAGCAATAGAGAATCATACATATATACATGTAAAATAAATTTCAAATGTTTCCATGAATAATATATTAATACATCTGCTAATATCAGGAAAAAGTAATAGAGAATTGTATCTCTATGTTTATATTTACCTATACAATTTTTTTAATGTTACCCATGTATTATATATAAATATAACTATTACATTTAATAGTTAATGCATATATAGATAGTAATTGATGCTTACCTCAAATATTTCATTATTTCTACATCTTAAATTAATTATGCAATTTTAACTTGAGGTTGGTAAGAACACATAATTTGGAGAGTAAGCCAAGATCTATTGGGGCACATATGACAGAAACCTCATTTCAAACAGTTTAAGTGAAAATAGATTTTATCTTCTCATGAATCTATAAAATCCAGGGATGTACTTCATACATGGCTAGATACAGGACCATAAATGAAGTTGTTAGCTCTCTCACTTTCTTTGTCTCCCTCTTTCTCCTTATCTCTTTTTGTTTTACTCTTAATGAATTTATTCACAGGCAGACTCTTTCTACATAATTTTTAAAAACTTTATCTCTTGATGGAAGCGGTAGTAAAGTTACATTGTAAAGGGCATGCATGCAAGGAGGGGAGGAATTAATGAGGACAATTTGCCAAGGCTTAGTGATAGCCCAGGGTAAGCCTTGGCTTATACCTTCTCATAATTAGCTTTCGCAGAGCAAAGAAGGAGTGCTTTCAGCCTAAGAGTTCTTGCAAAAATCTTTGTGAGGACTCTGATTGTTGGGGTTTTGTCACATGCTTACCTCTGAATCGATTATTGGAGCCATGGAAACATTCTTTTGGAAAGTTCCAGGTCATGTTTCACCCCTAGAACGGAAGGGTGGGGCAGCTGCACCTAAAACATATGGACTGAAAATGAGAGGAGAGTAAATCTCAGGAGATGTTTCCAGATGATAATAAATACATGCAATATCAGTAGAACTGAGAATTTCCTGTAAGTTAAGACAAAGATTCCAGACATATTTGAAATCTTTTGTTGTATGTCTTTTATTTTTCCCCTGTACTTCTTAATAAGGAAATATTGTCCATGCAGCCACTTTATAGTTCAACTTGAGGCTAATTTTGAGCCCTGGTTCCAAAACGTACTAGGTAATTTGAATAAATGAGAGATACTTCTGCTCTGACTGAAGCAGGATAATTTGACAGCCTCCAAATTTAAAGGTTCTGCTGGTTGTTTCTTTAAAAGTGTGTGTTTGTGTGCGTGTGTGTGGTGTGTTGTGCATATGTGTATGTGTGTTGAATACGTGTGTTAAATACAATCTACTTATTTCACTATTTTTTCCATCCCACTGTTATATATCCCACTGTGTCTATGGTGAGGGGTAGGATAAGTTAAGGTCAATTATGTTTGGTATCTTATTTGATTATCTCATAAAATGATGAAAGTTAAATGGCTTGTGAAACACTAGAAGAAAAAGAAATTCAGAATGTTTCTACATTCTTGGGAATAGAGACAGATTTTGTAAGGCTGGGAGGCAATATTCTTTGTGGTTGAGAACAACTACTGAATACCATACACATCTGGGAAGAAATCCAAGAAATTCTTAACAGTCATGAAACATTTGTCAAGTCCCTTACTGCCTCCAAGCATTAATTTCCTTACCCGTAAAATGGCTATACAAATAACACCTAATTCATTGGATTGCTGGAAGATTAAATGAGTTACTATGTGTATATCACTGAGTTTACTATATGGCCCTTAAGAAGCTATTTGTGGTACATTTTGAAACTTCCCCAAATTTCTCTCTTCATAAAGTTATTTTGAGTCAAATCATTTGCCATGAGAAAACTATTGGAAGACAAATATTTTGCCAATGTTAGGCAACACCCAGTAGTTATTAACAGGTTAACCTACATTACTTTTCAGTTTCCTAGAAGAAAGCATGGCTATAGGCCCAAGCAACACAGAGAGGGCAAGAGTATGTGCTCTGCTCAACAGTCCTAGCTGAGCTCCCATCTGACAGCCATTAATTACCAACTGTGTGAATGAGTCATTTTGGATGTCCAGCTAGTACAGAGTTAGATGACTGCAGCCCAGCTGACATCTGCCCATAACTACATATAAGATTGCAAAGTGAGACCCACCCAGTCGACCCAATAAACCCACAGAATCATGAGAGCTAATAATACATTATTGTTTTAAGCCATTAACTTGTGGTGTGGTTCGTTATGCAACCATTGATAACCAGAAAAGCAGGATAGGAAAGAAAGAGAGCAAGCATTGAAGCACCTAAGAAAATTACCTAATGGAAACTGGAGGACAGTAAGCACCAATATCTTCCTCTTTTAGATCACAGCGTTGCCTGGAACCAGCCCAAATATTACCCAGAGTACAATATAGATATAGTCAACTGCTTGGACTACTATTTTACAAATTATTTCATAGGGCTTTTGGCTGCATAATCTACACAAATCTATGAAGATCTGTAAAGTTAGGCTGAACTAAGAAATGTGGAGCTGGCTGTTTTTTCTTAATTCTCTAAGGGATTTGGGTGGTCAACTGAATTGAATGGTACCTCATTTTTCTTATATACAGGGTAGCTTTTTATCTGTGTATTTGTTTTCCAAGGGCTTGCACTATAAGATTACATAGAGAATCAAAAAAACATAAAATTCATGAATGAGCAAACGACATGAAAATTGTTTCCCCTCAAACATCCTTTAACCTCCATCTTGCTTTAATAGTAGAATCTATTTAGCCCTCTCCTCCGACTTCCCTTCTCTTTGTGGTTTGGCCTGTTTCTATTCTTGGATGTTTTCAAGGCCAATATAGTGCAAATTTACTGCCAAATGAAACTTCAAGCTTTGCAAAAAGTACAGGATTCCATGGAAACCATGAAAGGGTTATTAGAGAAATACTTAGATCTCATTTAAAGCCACTGGCAAATGAGCAGTTAACAATGAGAGAAGAAGAAAAAGTTAACAGGGATGAGGACAGGATAGGAGTTTCAAAGAGAATGCTTTAAAATCAAAGGCTTAAGAGAGATCTTTGAAAAAATTGATTAAGCACATACATATTTGTAAAATAATCCTTATTATTATACCAAAAAAATAAAATGTTTTGTGCAGAATACAGTATCAAGCAATAGTATAAATTTGTCTGTTAATGATACCAAGGAGAAAACAATGTTCTTTGTCTTCTCTAAGAATTGAACCATGTTTGCAATTAAAAACTAAATTTAGTTAAATATTCGATTATATTTTATCACATTTTTACAATTTTGGTTTCGTTTTTTAAGATAAAGTTCTAATCAAAATCTTTTCCTCTATTTTTAAAAATGAAACTGTGGTGCCAATTTAAAGTTGCTTTAAGTGCCTTTTCTCCCTATTTTAAGCATATTCACTATTCCAAGATGAGGAAGTGAAATAATATTTAGCCTCCCAGATTAGGGAGAAATAATTTATTTGACAATTTTTTTTTATTGTCAAGTTAATGGAAGATACTTTCTTAAGTAACTCAGAGATTGCAAGCAATGGATAGTCTTTAATGTAATAAGCTCAAATATTAGTTTACATGAAATAGTCAAATTAAGATAATGGAAAATACATGTTTCTCCTGGGGAAGGATGGATTCAAAGAAATTTTGTATTTGATTTTAGATATTATAAGAGAATATTAACTACAGCACAGAATGGAAAATTCCACTGTCTTTCTACCTCTCCTTTCATTCACCCAGGCAACCAGCAGTTGCTCCACCGATTTCTGAGGGAAAAACAAACATGGGACTATGAATCCCATCCCTGTCCTACATGGAGGAGATAAGCCAGTGCTATTTAATGCCTGTGCTGTGAAATGTGCAAGACAACAGAAGGGATTGATGGTAATTGGTTACAAGGTTGTTGCTTCAGGGAGAAAGGAAAAGAGAAGATAGGGCCATCAGGTTACTAAAACAAGCGACCATGAAAGTTCAGTGAGAAGCAGAATAATTCCTACATTAGCTGCCACAACAATATATTGCTCTTTAGGGCTCCTGGGTAGTTTCAGAATTATTCTTGGGTATTCCATAAATGAGTGTTAGTATTAGGAAAAAGTATCCAAAAAAATGTTTCCCAAAGGAACTCTCTATAGAAAGACTTTAAGGTAAGATCAGTGGAAATTCGAGAAATTGTGAGAGTTGGCATCCTATAATGAAACAAATGTGATATCCATACATCCATATTCTAGATCCACTTAAATTTTAAGGAAAAGATCCCGTTTGGATAAAAAAAAAAAAAAAAAAAAGAGAGTGGATTACATAAGTGATTTCAGATGAGTTTTAGCCACAGAATTCTTTCCTTTCCTTCTCTCCCCTCCCCCACTTTCCTTTCTCCCACTCTCTCTCTTTTTCTGAAAGATTACAAGTAAGGTCAATACATAAACAAGTGGACAGCTGTAGTTGAAATAAGAGTCCCAGATATTTACAGTGTCTGTCCACATCATAGTGCTTGCCTTTCTCTTAGAAATCCCTTCCTGTGATGGGCTATCATAGTCATCTTTGTGCTACATGGCTCTTCAATGTTTATTGTTATCAACTGAATGAGAAGAAACAATTAGCCTAAGAAAAGTCAATCAGGTTTACCTCCTAGGAACATGTAACATAGATCAAAGATGCTACTTTGATCTGGACTGACCAACTGAGTGGAGATAAAAAGTGAGCTGTGATGTGGATATTTTTGAACATGGAAAATTCCAAAAGAGGAAGGGATAAAGAGTGGAGAATAGGGCTTCCCTGGTGGCGCAGTGGTTGAGAGTGCGCCTGCCGATGCAGGGGACACGGGTTCGTGCCCCGGTGTGGGAGGATCCCACATGCCGTGGAGCGGCTGGGCGCGTGAGCCATGGCCGCTGAGCCTGCGCGTCCAGAGCCTGTGCTCTGCAGCGGGAGAGGCCACAACAGTGAGAGGCCCGCGTACCGCAAAACAAAAAAAAGAGTGGAGAATAATATGCAAATACAGAGACAGGTGAGATTTTAGTACTGCTTAATTTCCTAATGACTTTTTTTTTTTTCTTTGTTCCTAATGGGCCGCGGTTCCTAATGGGCCGCGGCCCGGTGGGGGTTGGGAAACCCTGATTTAAGAAATTCTTTTTGGTATTTTCCATTTTTTTTCTATAATGAGAGTATAGTGTTGGAATCAGAAAAAATGATAACTATAATTTTAATGCTCTTATCTATTGGTCTGTTAAAATAAACACCATACACTGGGTTTATAAACAATAAAATCTTCTATTATATCCCACATGTGGTGTTCTTTGTGTCAGCATCCACAGTTCCCTTATCATATAGGGACACAGTAACCAAACTTCCCTCATCTTATAAGGACATAAGTAACTGGATTGGGGCCCACCCTAATCTATTATAAAGTCATTTTAACTTCATTAGATCTGCAAAGACTCTATTTCCAAATAAGGTCACATGCACAGGTAGTGGGGTAGAATTTCAGCATATCTTGTCGGGGAACACAATTCAACCCATAATGCTAGGTTTTAGGATTCTTCAAAAAAAATTGTATTAAAAACGGGAAAAACTTTCTTCCAGCTACCAGTATTTCACTTTACTGGTTCCTCTGAATAAGCAAGATTAATTTATAAAATCAAGGTTAAAAAAATTATAGTTTGGTTTGGACTCTCTCTGTGCCAATCCAGTATTTCATGAATAAATCTCACATTATCATGGGTTTCTTATTAGAATATGCGTCTATATAAACTGTTACAATTTATTTACTCATTTTCTAATTCATACTTAACTGACCTTTTTTTCTACTAATAAACAGTCTGTGACTTGGGTTAGGTGTTACATGCTTAATATCACTCTACTGTGCTGAAGAAACCTGTTTAAACAAACCACAAAGCTGTGACACAGGACAGAGCACTGAGGCAAAATCCTTTTTAGCTTCTTCCATTTAAAGTCATGCTGGTATTTACAAAAGCAGGCAAACTACACATCGCTTCAACTGTTTACATCATCATTCTCCCACAAACCTTCCAAATCATATTTCAGATAAGAGCCCTGAAATTCCAGCTTTCACAGTGACATTTGCACCTGCATATGGAATTCTCTCCTACACTGGTTGGCAGCTGGTTTAGCACTGAGGAGTCATGTTTTGTTATTTTTCTTCAACAAGACTGATAGTTCTTGATAATATTTCTCCCAGCTCTGTAAAGTTGGGTTATACTTTCTGCATATTAAATGAAAATATTTTATTTTTTCATTTAAAATATGCAGAGCAGATTTTAAAATTTTGGTATAAAAATGGAACAAGGAGATATTACATAATGGAATGATTTGTTTTCTTATATTCTTTTATTTCCCCACTCTCTTAGACCGAGTCCCCTAGGAAACAGTCTGAACCAAAATGTACACACTAATGCTCTTTGGCAGGGGTGGGATGGCTATGTGCAAAGTGAGAGTGACGGAAAAAGGGAAATGAGGCAGGAAAGGGGAGCGCTGCCTGTGATTTCACAAGAAAATGCAGCCAGTTATTTAGTCATATGGGGTATCTCAGGACAAGGTTCATGAAATCACTATATCTGGGAGCTATGGTTGGGGTAGAAAAGTGAGAAATTTGTCTTACGGTTCCACTGTCTCTCATTGGTCAAGTCCACGCCAGGAGCCGTGAATTCCCCACACTCCTGAGTTGTACCATGCAGGTCTTCCAACAGCTGATGGAGAAGTCACAGCCTCCACAGCTCCACTCTGGCTAGTGGTTAGGGACAGCGGTCTGTACTTAGCAGCTGCGGACTTCTAGATCTGTAGTGATTATGGCCATAGTTGGACTTTATAATCCCCCGAAACTGTGTGAGTCAAAGCTAGGGCTGCTCAGGCCAAGAACAAAGGCAAGTAGTTGAGGTCTGGAGAGTAGGAGACAGAGGAGCCTACCGGGCAGCGCATAACTGGGTCTAGTGAACCGACACAGCTGTGGATACTCTGTCCTATGAAAGAATTGCTGATTTTTACAGCTGGGTTGATCTTTAAAGGTCATTTACTCCAAATGTGACCTTAAAATAGGAGGAGATATTTCCATTTTCAGTTAAGGTGGAGTAATAGGGACTGAACTTACCCTCCCAACTGAAACAATTTCCAAAAAAGTTCAATGTATATTTAAAACAAAACAACAATTTTCAAGACACTAGACATCAGACAATGAAGGATAGTGGTAGCTGAGAAATAGGAAACAAAAAAGGTGAGCACAGTGAATGCTGCCACCTACTTCCTTCAAATTTTCCAAGCCAAGGGAGAAAGATCCAGTAGGAGCTGAGTAGACTCTCTGTGTTAGGAGATGGCGCTGTGAGTGTGGGTAGACTTAGGTGGCTAGAGTCTACAGTACTGAGTATCAGAAAGAAGAGAGCAGCAAAGAGAGAGAGAGAGAGAGAGCCCCAGAAATCTGGCAAAGATACCTCTTGAGTATGCAGCTGAATGCTGACTAACACATGCATGCAAGGAGATTATACAATGGGTTGCGGAAAGAATCATGTGATAGTAGTGTTAGGAGTAACAGTGCCTAGCACTCACACAAGACTGGGAGTAATGCCTGTTACCACCAGCCAAACTGGAAAACCTCATGATTCAAACGGTGTTGGGTAGAGCACACAAAAGAAACTTGCCTGAATATTGGGAATCTTTGGTCTTGACTAAACACTGCTCTGATCCTGCTTAACAAATATAAAAGCAAGACCTGAAAGGAACAAACTATTTGCAAGTAACTTAACTGCATCATGGAACAAAGATCACAAATAGTTATATAAAAACAAAACTATCAAGAACTCAATAGGGTAAAATTCACAATGACTGGAAAAAACAAAAACAAAAGCATTATAGACTTGCAAAGAGGTAAGAAACATGAGCAATCTTGAGGAGAAAAAGCAATAAATTGAAACTGATTTAGAACTGATATAGAAGTTAAAATTAGCAAACAAGGACATTAATACTGTTATTATAACTATATTACATATGTTCAAAAAGTTAACTAGAGACATGGAATATATAAAAACCTCCCAATTTCAACTTCTAAATATAAAAACTCTGATGTATGAGATGAAAAATACCCTGGATGAGTTTAATCAAATTAGAAATTGTGAAAAGAAATATTTGAGAACTTAAAAAGACATAGCAATAGAAACTATCCAAAATGACACAGTAAGAGAAAAGAGAGTAATAATAATGAAAAATTACAAAGGGTCAGTGATCCTTGGGACAATTTATGAGGGTCTACTAAAAGGTAACTGGAATCTCTGAAGAGGATTCAATGCTAACACTAGAGAATGCTAGACTATCCATATGAGTATCAGACAAAGTAGAGTTCTGACTAATACTATTGCCAGGCATTAAAATGTTCATTTCATAATAGTAAAGGGGTCAATTCAAGAGAATATAACAATCCTTATCTGGTAGAATATACAAAAATGTACTACAATCGTTAAATGAGTTTATCAAGGTTGCAGAGTAAGAGACCAATATACAAACATTTATTTCTTTACCATAGCAACAATTGTTCAGAAAATAAAATTGAAAAAAGAATACTTTTCTTTAGAAAAATATTTGTAACTATGTGTAGTAATGGATATTAATTAAACTTATTGTAGCAATCATTTTGCAATAGATATCAAATTATTATGTTGTACACCTAAAACTAATGCATTTTTTTTTTGTTTTTAGAAGTATGTGCCCACTTTTATTTATTTATTTTAATATAAATATATATTTTTATTGAAGTATAGTTGATTTACAATGTGTTAGTTTCAGGTGTATAGCACAGTGATTCAGTTTTACATATATATATATATATATATATTTACATATATATATATTCTTTTCAGATTCTTTTCCCTTATAGATTATTACAAAATATTAAGTATAGCTCCCTGTGTATTGCTGAGAGAAAGTAAAGAATGCCTAAGTAAATGGAGATAAACTATACTCTTGGGTTTGAAGCCTTGATTTTGTTAGGATGTCAGCTCTCCCTTAATTGATATATATGTGAGGGAGAAAGACAGAAAACATGTCAGTTGCCTGGAAATGGGAGAAGGACAGGGAAAGCTGGATGGGAATGATTGCAAGGACCCTTTGGGAGTTTTTGATATATTCATTATCTTGATTGTAGTGGTGGTTCATGGTGTGTACATATGTGAAAACTAATCAAATTGCATGCTTTAAAAATGTGCAACGTGTTGTTATAAAAAAGAGGAACCTGGAGAACAAAGGTCTCACAGGGAGTTATAGGTAGAACTGGTAAAGTCCTATAACTACCAATATATTTCCTTTATTCTAAAAAGTATTTGAAAATAGTATAGATTATTAGATCTAGTGTATATGCAATCCATAATACTTCAAAATTGTCCGTCTTCTTCCAGAATCAAAGAAGCACAATTGCAGTTGTTACTCATATGGCCTTTGAAAGTCTTGGAGTCCAGATGCTGCAGGGGCTGCCACAGCCAGAGTTACAACACTGCTTATTGTGGAGTCCCTAACAAGATGCGGGATGATGATTCATAAAAGACTATATTTACAGTAATCCTCACTTCACCTAGTATTGGGGGTTTCTAAAGCTTTACCCTGACTTAGAATCACCTGGAAGCTTGTTAAACACAGATTGCTGGGCCCCATCCTCAGTTTCTGACTGAGTAGACTGACCTGGGGCCGAAAAATATGCATCGCTACCAAGTTTACAGGTAATGCTGATGATGTTGCGTGAGCAACCACATTTCGAGAACCACTAAGATCAATGCCCTAGATTGAAAGAAAAAGAAGTCATGCATGCAGTTGAATTTAATTTTTTAGCTAGGTTTGGATTTAAATATGCCCAGGTAGGAGCAGAGAGCAAGCCAGCATCTGAGCAGCCCAGTGAGAACACTCCTGCCAGATGCCATTTCTCCCTTCCTGTTTCCTGGATCTCTTCAGCTCAAAGCAAACCTATTTTGTAGGCCTAGGGGTCAGAACTCCATTTACTTTTCAGATTTAAAATGTTTAATGATAGTCCAAGATGGCGCTGTTTATACTTGAATCCTCACAGAACCAATCAAGATCATAAGTTCAATAAGGTATCTTTTTTAAGTGTCTACTCTGTGTCACACTGTGTATTACGCACAGTGAACAAGTCAGGCACGGTCTTTACCTCTTGAATTTTTCTGCCTATTGGGAAAATTGTCATTATACGTTTAAATAATCAAGGACAATTTGACAGGTGTACAGGAGACCTATAAATATTATTGATGAGCAGCACAAGTACAATATTCATATTTTTGAAGAAAATGCATATAATTTTGTTACTTGATTGGATCTGTATGTGCCTTCAAATCCAATGACAATTTCTGGTATAATCTGTACAAGTGTAATGGACAATTCTAATGATTATGACACTCTATTTTCTATTTAAACTTTCACTGCTTTTGGCTTTATCTCTGAATTTGTATCTTCTTTCTCTTATAATTTCTACCTTTTGTTACTTTTCTATATTTAGAAATCATGGTGTCAGTTTATTCAATGTTTATCTTTTCTTTGTCTGATTTTATCTAAACCAAAAGAGATCTCTTGTTTATTGTACTTTTGGAAAAGAGCCAGATTTTTCTGAACTTTGTTAAATTACCACTTCCTTTGCAAGACAAGTGCTTCATAGGAGACTTTGATGTGGGTGTTCAATAAATACATCTCCTCTGTTTCCCGAATGTTCTTTCCTTTATTCTTTCATAAACATTAAGCTTGTGAAATTCATGAAAAAGATAAATCTCAAAATTGTCTTGAAACCTGAAACTTATGTATACCACAATGTTCGCACAGGCTCCTAGCTTTCATCTAAATGCCATTTCCAGAGCATAATGTTTCCTCTTATCATCTCACAACCTTTTTAACTTTCAATGAAAAGTTTTCTCCCATTGCAATTTTCACACTGAAAATCCCTTTGTGAGGGTTGCTGTGTAAGTATGTACAGAGAAAAATCAAAGTCGCTCTGAGAGGTAGATAGTAAATGATTGGCTAAGCTGGTGTTTTCTCTCTTTTTTGTATCTTGAGACGTAGAGAATATTACAGCCTGAGGGCTGAGAGGGGCAAACTCTCAGGGCTCACAGCTATGACAAACCATCAGCTGGGATGTTCAAGGCTAGGCTCTGTCACCAGCTAAGTGACTCACCAGCTCACTCAGAATACATGAGATAATTTGTGATGGAGCAAAACTTCATAACTCCAAATTATGAATGTCAGGGTTGCTTCAGAGTTGTTCTTTCTTTCAGCATTCATAAAATATTTATTGAACGAATCAGAAGATCACGGTTAGTAACTTGCCAGCTGTAGGTGAATACCAAGCTTCTACACTTCTTGTTCCTTAATTATGCCAGGCTGTCTACAATCATGGGTCTCAAGATCCTGTGACATTATCTACTATTTGCTCATCATGTCTCTGATAGCTATCATACCACCTTTGATTCTCATCTCATTCTTCCATTTAAGCATTTTTGAGATCTACTATGGTCTAAGCACTTTGCCTACCTCTTGAAAAGTAATATAGACACTACTAACTTGAAGAGTCTACACTTTAGTTGGGTAGAAAATAGACCATTACAGTGCTGTGCCACAGGGAAGCCCAGAAAAGCAGAGGACAATGGGCACATCAAGTTTTTCTCTCATTAATCCAGTAACGTTTCCCATGGATTTTCTTCTCATTCTGAACATGGTCCATGAAATAATATCCTTACCATGTCCAGAGTCAGCTAGTACGACCCAGCATCTTGTGCTATGGTTCCCACTGCAGTTTGTGCTATAAGCAGACCTGCCTCCTGCCTGTCCTAGTTTAATTTATTATGGTTTCTATCAGGGTACTCATGTGGAAATTAATTAGACATGATAGACTTGAAATGGAATTTAGTCATGGGAAAAATATCCATTTTAGGTTAAAATTCCATATCAAGTAAATAGTTGCTAGGTGACTACACAGTGTGATTCATATTCTGCAAATGATATAACTTTTTAAAAATAGGTTTTATTTAAAGTGTTTTCTCATTTTCTCTAATGATTCTAGATTGGAGACTTCTAATACTATAGCACGAACTTAAACCAAAATATATTGACCATTAATTTCTGATTTCAGTAGCACGTTACTGATACCTGGAGTATTTGCTGAGGACACAGAGGGGTTTGATGCACTGAGACTTGAGGTAGATTTTCCAAAAATGTTCACTGTCTTGCCTTGTCCTAAGAAGAAATAACAACTTGTATGAAATGAAAGCCCAAAGAATTGTTAGGATTGTACGGCTCCAAAGAGGGCAAGAGAGTAATATAAGTAATAGGAACATCTGTCGATTGAAACTTAACTCTCTCTTTTCCAACCATAGAGTGTGCCCCTGCAGGTAGAGACTACCATATCTTTTTGGGTTGGCAACACTTAATTCTCTGTTCCGTACTTGGAAGGCACTCAATAAACATTCGGCAATGATTATAAAAAATAATGAAGATGGAATTATTTTCATGTTAAATTAAGTTAAATTCTGGGAAGATTTCATAATAAAAGTAAATTTATTTCCCCCTGTTCTATTCTTTGTTCTTTAGGACATTTCATAAGTATGGCTTGCCTATTCAGAATGACACCATGCATTATTCTCAAAAGGCATCAATCTCTTGAGTCGTATTGATTTGAAATAAACACGTCCTTAAAATTCTAATTTAATGTTCTCAGAAAATCTTGCCATAATAGAAGTCACTTTCATATGTTCCTGTGAGAGTCAGGGGAGAGATTTGAATTTCTACTTGATTTCTTGCTTCTATTCAATTTCCTACCCAGGATGTCAATTCATCTCTCACTTGTGACTTTCATAGGAAGATATGATAGCTTCATTGGCAGAAGGGAAAGGACTGTATTTATAATCGTCAGTATTATCATAGCAACAAGCTGTTGGATCAACAAAAGATAATACAGACTGAGCTGTCTGTATTTTTACAGCTATAATTTAATTTTTCTTGGGAGCAGTATGTAACTTTCCTTTTATGTTTATTTAGCTATCTGCAACTTGGGGCCCCTTTGTTGCCTTTGAGTTGTCAGTTATTATGATACTGTTTTTAATTTTTTTTCTGTGAAAGTGGAAAAAATATTTTTAAATGTCTAATGATTACAAAAGGAAATGACACTGTAAGAAAGGTATTGTTAAAGTGAAATGTTAAATGTCCAGTTTCTTAAAGCAGAGGAGAAAATTTACATTTGTTTCTAATTATATTTTAACAGCAAATTGAAAAATACAAAGTCTAAAATTAGGATAAGTCTACAAATGAATCAAAATTGCTTTTAAAATGCCTTGTCTTTGCCAGATAATCAAAATACCTATCTTTCTTCTGTAGGAAATGCAACCTGTTCTATACAGCCTTTCTGACTGGTTGAAAATGAAAATTCTCTGTATTTTTTTCTCATCTGCCTCAGTCATATGTCTTCATTTTGTGTTTTTTAGTTTCTCAAATTCTCTCTTTTAGCAATCAGCTTCTTATCCATCTAGGTATATAATCCTTGGGAGAATCTTTGGAGAATATATAAACATTATTATGTTAGATTAAATATTGATATTACAATAGGTAACCACCCACTCTGCATAACTATTTTCCTTTACAGTCCATATGAGCAAAAAGAAGACAAATATTCTTATTGATCAGAAATCACATTAACAAGTCATCAAGAGATGATGAGCAAAGATGAAATCTTATAATTGTTATTAATCTTTCCATTTCAGAGCAAGTTTGACTAAACTAGTAGGATATTAAAGATAAAATCTGTTTTGTTTTATTTTCTATTGCTAATTAATAAATTCTGTAGAATTTAGAAAGAAGACAGTAGATTATAAATTAAAAATTGAGCCACATTCCTGGCTTTGTAGGTGACCACGAACAAGTCAACTCTCAGGTATCCTCAGGTGAATTATGAGGAAACAATAAGCCTCTAGAATTTACTGAAGCTTAAAAGCAATAATCCCTCCAACATTTTTTTAAAATGTTAAAAGAACATACCAAGGCTAGACATAATGGCTTATTTCAAACTACTATATATGACATTGTTTAATTAAAGCATGTTTAATTAGAATTTGATTGCTTCCATGAAGATGGGCATTACTTTCTTAATGTGTCACTAAGACCATATGTTCCTAATACACTCTGAGTCTCACATTAACAGTTATCACATGAGAACAAGGAACAGAAAACTTTCATTTCTATATCTCTTCATTTAAAATGATTGAGGGGAAAGTCAAGAAGTATATCAAAATATAGTACTTTGAGATAAGTACCTTTGTATTGTCATCACAACCTAAAATATTAAAGGGTTTCTGCAACAACTATAATGGGCATTATGTTCTGCAATTAAGCCACAAAATATCAGATACGTCATTTCAGTTGGGTTGCATAGGACTAAAGCAATAAATATACCAGTTTCATAAACATTATGAAACTATATTCTCATATCTAAGTTAAAATCAAGCAGAAACATCAATAAAACTTTTACTTCTAAAATTCTAGTAAATAATTTATCTTGTTTTGTATTCTTCACCCATAGTTCTCTTATGTCTTTGAATGGTTTTTCTTATATTGTGTGTTTCATGATTATTCATTTTGTAATACATGTCAGTTTTGAGATTACACTTTTTGCATATGCGTTCTCCCCCCTCCCCTCCATTTTCCTAGTATTGTATGCACTACATTAGCAGAAAGAAAGTTTGCTTCCTTTGGGTCTTCTCTTCAATACTCTGGACCTTCTAAAATAAGGATTTATCTTCTATAAGACAAGTCATTAGCTATAATATACAGATAAATGTATACCTCATTTTATTACGCTTTGCTTTATTGTGCTTCACAGATATCGCAGTTTTTACAAATTGAAGGTATGTGGCAACCCTTCCTCAAGCAAGACTGTCAGCACCATTTTTCCAACAGCATTTGCTCACTTTGTGTCTCTGTGTCACATTTTGTACTTTCTAACTTTTTCATTATTACTATATTTGTTATGGTGATCTGCGATCAGGGATCTTTGATATAGCTGTTGTAATTGTTTGGTGGCATGATGAACTGTGCCCATATAAGATCGCAAACTTAATTTGTAAATGTGTGTGTTCTGACTGCTCCACCAACTGGCAGCTTCCCCCATCTCTCTCCCCTCCTTGGACCTCCCTATTCTCTGAGACACAACCATATTGAAATTAAGCAATTAATAACCCTAAAATCGCCTCTAGGTGCTTAAGTGAAAAGAAGAGTCGCATGTCTCCCACTTTAAACCAAAAGCTAGGAATGATTAAGCTTAGCGAGAAGGCATGTTGAAAGCTGAGATAGGCTGAAAACTAGGCCTCTTGCACCGACAGTTAGCTACGTTATGAATGCAAAGGAAAAGTTCTTGAAGAGAATTAAAAGTGCTATTCCAGTGAACACATGAATGATAAGAAAGCAAAACAGACTTACTGCTGATATGGAGAAAGTTTTAGTAGTCTGGTTAGAAGATCAAACCAGCCATGATATTCCCTTAAGCCAAAGCCTAATTCAGAGCAAGGCCCTAATTCTCTTCAATTCTATGATTTCTGAGAAAGGTGAGGAAGCTGCAGGGGGAAATTTTGAAGCTAGCAGAGGTTGGTTCATGAAGTTTAAGAGAATAAGCCATTTCCATCACATAGAAGTGTAAGGGGAAGAAGCAGGTCCTGATGTAGAAGCTGCAGCAAATTATCCAGAAGCTCTAGCTAAGATAAATAATGAGGGTGGCTACACTAAACAATAGATTATCAATGTGGAGAAAACAGTCTTATACTGGAAAAGGATGCCATCTAAGACTTTCTTAGCCAGAGAGGAGAAGTCAATGCCTGGCTTCAAACTTTCAAAGCACAGGCCACCTATCTTGTTAAGGGCTAATCAGCTGGTGAATTTAAGTTGAAGTCATTGCTCATTCACCATTATGAAAATCCTAGCCCCTTAAGAATTATGCTAAATCTACTCTGCCTGTGCTCTAGAAACGAAACAACAAAGCCTGATTGACAGCACATCTGTTTATGACATGGTTTACTGAATATTTTAAGCCCACTATTGAGACCTACTGCTCAGAAAACAAGATTCCTTTCATAATATTACTGCTCATTGATAATGCACCTGGCTACCCAAGAGCTCTGATGGAGATGTACAATGAGATTAATGATGCTTTCACGCCTGCTAACACAACATCCATTCGCAGCCCATAGATCAAGAAGGAATTTCAACTTTCAGGTTTTATTATTTAAGAAATACATTTTGTAAGGCTATCTATATACAGCTGCCATAGATAGTGATTCCTCTGACGGGTCTGAGTAAAGTCAATTGAAAGCCTTCTGGAAAGGATTCACCATTCTAGATGCCATGAAGAACATTCGTGATTCATGGGAAGAGGTCATTACTGGAGTTAGGTTCATTAAAAGGAGTTTGGAAGAAGTTGATTCCAACCCACATCAATGACTTTGAGGGATTCAAGACTTCAGTGCAGGAAGTAACTGCAGATGTGGTGGAGCTAGCAAGAGAATTAGAATTAGAAGTGGAGCCTGAAGATGTGACTGCACTGCTCCAATTGCATAATCAAGTTCTAAGGGATAAGGAGCATACGGATGCTTCTTATGGATGAGCAAAGAAAGTGATTTCTTGAGATGGAGTCTATTCCTGATGAAGACATTGTGAAGATGGTTGAAATGCCAACAAATGATTTAGAATATTACATAAACTTAGTTGATAAAGCAGCAGCAGGGTTTAAGAGGACTGACTACAATTTTGAAAGAAGTTCTACTGTGGGTAAAATGCTTTCAAACAGCATTGCGTGCTACAGAGAAATCTTTCATGAAAGGAAGAGCCAATCAATGTGGCGAACATCATTGTGGTCTTATTTTAAGAAATTGCCACAGTCGCCCCAACCTTCAGCAACCACCACCCTGATCATTTAGCAGCCACTAACATCAAGGCAAGACCCTCCACCAGCAAAACAGTTATGACTTGTTGAGGGCTCAGATGATGGTCAGCATTTTTTAACAATAAAGTATTTTTTAATTAAGGTACATACATTGTTTTCTTAGACATAATGCGATTGCACACTTAATAGAATACAGTATAGTGTACACATAACTTTTATATGCACTGGGAAAGCAAAAATTTGTGTGACTCACCATATTGTGATATTTGCTTTATTGCGGTGGTCTGGAACTGAACCCGCAATATCTCTGAGGTATGCCTGTATAAATAATCTATTTGTAGACAGGCTAATTATATCAGTCCAAATAAAAAGAAAATTCCTTCATATTTGGACTTGTCCATTGGCAAATAAATGTAAGAAGCTAGCCAAAATATAATTTAATTCCTTTGGGATTTCTATTTAAGGAAAACAAAACAAAAATGCTCAAATTTAATGAATTCTCTTATATACGCCTCCCTGGGCACATAAATGATAAAAGCAACTTATCCCACAGGGATACATTCACGTCCTCCTCCTCAGCTTCTTCATTTTTTGATTAGAGACAAAACAAGTCAGTCACACTTTTCCATATAAATTTTCCAGAACTTTTAAAATTTTAGGGAAGAAAACTTCATTTAGTATATTAAGAAAAACTTCAAATTGGCACATTATCCACATAACAAAAAGTTAGGACTAGAGGGAAACCCAAAGGTCAAAAAATTGGCTCCAAATATCTTCCAGCTCTGATGGAATACCTTGTATCACACAAATCCTCCACTGAAAAGCTACTCAGTTACATTTCTTTTTAGCTTACTTAGGCATCAGTGATCAATTAAGGCAGTGAGGACTAGAGCTCCAAAAGAGAAGGGAAATACACTGAAAGAAGCTATACTTGCTTAGTTGCTTTTTTCTATTGAGGAATTTGATATCATTTGCCATTTCACAGCATGGGGCAAGAGTTTAAGCAGAAAGCGTCTGCCCCAAATTTTTGCCAAGCTCTTGGGATGAGGAGATAAAAATGTAATGACTACTAAGGTAGGCCAGACCCAAAGGACCAAGGTCTCGAGAAAATGGGTTTTTAGAGAAGTGAGGCCAACATTCTTGTCCTTGAGGCATTTGTCAACATAAAACTTCCAGAGTGTAAGAGACTGAGAAACTAGGAAGAAAGCAGGCAAAAAGGCTAAGGAAAACGTTTAGAAGTCTCACAACCCTGGAGGAACACAAATTGGAAATTAGAGTCTGCTGAGGAAGAGCTGCAATGGTAGCCGCACGACAGATTTTAACTCTCACGAAGTTTGAAACCTATTCTCAGACTGTATCTATCCCTGATTAGACCAAGAGAACCTGCCCCTCCTCTAACCACTGGCTAGAATAATTAAATCTTCCTTGAGGAAGATAATGTCATCCAGAGCTTCTTACCTTGGCAGTCATAAAATGCTCAGCATTCAGTTAAAACAACAATAACAACAACAACAAAAACAGGCCTGAAAGAGAACAGTACCAGATGATCAAAAAACAACGGAAGGAAAAGGTGCTAGAAACAGACCTACAGATTATCTAGTTATTAAAGTAACAAAACATAGACTTAAAAATAACTGTAATTAATATGTTCAATAAAATAGATGGCAAGATGGAGAGCTTTAGAATGTATGGGAATATATATAAAATAACTGAAGTTCTAGAACTGGAGGATACAATAATTGAAATTCAGCACTTAGTGATTAAATTACTAGCAGATTAGTTACAAGAAAAGAGAGGTATAAAATAACCAGACTAAAATACAAGGAGAGGGGCTTCCCTGGTGGCGCAGTGGTTGAGAGTCCGCCTGCTGATGCAGGGGACACGGGTTCGTGTCCTGGTCTGGGCAGATCCCACATGCTGCAGAGCGGCTGGGCCCGTGAGCCATGGCCACTGAGCCTGCGCGTCCGGAGCCTGTGCTCCTCAACGGGAGAGGCCACAGCAGTGAGAGGCCCACATGCCGCAAAAAAAAAAAAAAAAAAGTACAAGGAGAAAAGAAGGTTGGAAAATACAGAAAGAGATTAGCAGACTTAAGGGATATTGGAAATGATGTAATGTATCTGTAGAAGAGAAAAAGAGGAGAGGGAGAACGGGAGTGAAGGAATAGTTGAATAGAAACTGGTGAAACATTTTCTAAAGCTGAAGAAAGATATGAAGATACAGTTTTGCAAAGCACTACTGCTCCCTAAAATTATGAATATCAAAAATAGCACATCTATGCACACTGTATTAAAAACAATGAAAAAAATAAAAGAAGAGAAAATCTTAAAAGTAGCCAGAGTAAAGAAAAAAACACACATTGAGTTTTCAGACTTTCAGTAACTCTCATTTTTTCATTTTCTTATATCCTTATAGTGATGTATTTCTCTAATTTAATTCATTCTATGATCCTTTGTCCTAGGAACTCTTTAAAAATGCAAAAATAAATGCACAGGGCTGAGCAATTTGAATGACAGAGGATCAAGTTTCTTTAAAAATCAGCTCAGATTACTTATTTCATTTCCCCTTTTCTAGCATGAATTATTTTCCCATTTATAATTTTACTTGGAGATTAGGAGGTGACTCTTTGTTGCTTGATTCACTGGAAATTTTAATATTTGGGACCAACTCTCCAACTTGATTTGTCATTTTCCCATGAGCTATTCAGACTCTCTTGCAAATATATCCCCCACTGACCCATTCAATATATAAACTTTGACGTTTTCAAATTTAATTCACAGTGACTATGAAACTTGAATCTTTGTTTTCAGGTCATGGTTCCATTATAAAATATTTATAAGAATGTAGGGAATAATTATTTTACATCTGGGAAGGTAGAACTATAATTTTTAAAAATGGGAACATTCTTAACGATTCATACAGTGGCCCATCCTCCCGGTCTCTATTTGAACCAAATGTGAAAGAAAATAACCAAGAAGAATTGTCATGGGCTTTGGATTTATATTTTGCTCATTTCTCATTGGCCAAACTACTATCTAAATAAGAAGGGAGAAGATAACTACAGTGGTCAATTTTAGGAACAAAGATTGGTGGAAGAGTAAATAAAAGGACAAAAGAGGAAATAATTTAGGAAATTATGTAGGAAAAGTAGAAAAGAGAATAAGAGGTAGAGAGGAGAGTTATTTAAACAATATACAAAGAAAAGGGTTAGATTTAGGTGTTCAGATTTAACAAGTATTTTTTAGCCTCTATTATGGGTCTGCCTATGTCTTAGGCTCTAAACAAAATGGAAAAGACCTCTGCTTTCAAGGAACTTATATTCTAGTTGTTATATATCAGTTAAGATTAGGTTGTCTGCATTAAAAAATGTTTGAAAAGATGAAAAAAAATCACACTTTCCCCTCTAACATAAAAAATAAAACAAAACAGAATATAACCTAGTGCTGATAGGGTGATTCCAGAATCACTGTGTTCATTCTCCATCTATATTTTTTCTCTACAATCACATAGTAAATAGCTTCCATCCTCAAAGCAACGCACTGCTCAGAACAGCTGCTGGGGCACCAGCCTTCACATCCATTACGAGATAGCAAGAAAGGGGAAGGGTAAAAAAGCAAAAGGGAACTATTAACCCTTAAGGAATCTTTCTAGGATTCTCTTTCCAAAACTTCCACTTATAACTCATAGGTCAGGACTTAGTCATATGAAACCTGAAGCTAAAAGGAACATTGGGAAATAATACATTTTTATCAGGCATATCACTGCTCCAAATAACATTGGTTTGTTTGTTCCTAAAGCAGAAGGTGAGAATGGATAGTACATAGGATCCAATTTGCTCTGTCATGGATAGAAACATGTGAATATGGTTATTTTAATAAAATATTACTCAGTATCATATGTCAGTGGAATTATAATTAGCCCAGTATCTTTGTTTATTATTTTATAATTATCTGCTTCTTATGGTCTTCAAACCATGGATATATTTAAAATGGTGAGAAAAAAATAAAGAGACTCAGGTTGGTTGAGAGAATCTGTTTTCTCCTAGCTGGCCCTATCTGTTATTGTTCATCTAAAGCCACAGTTACTTTGCTCCATTCTCTAAAAGCGTACTTTTTTGTATGGAACTGGGAAAATTATTTAAACCTTAAATTTCATTCATCTGCAGAACTATCAATACTTGCAGATATTGCCTTTGGACATTTAAGAGACTAATGAGAGCTGGGCTATCATCTCATAGGATTATTCACAAATAAAAGTAATACATTTATGTTCTCAATAGTCTAAGAGCCAGAGAGTTGGCATAAGACACTGCCAACTCAACCCTATTTCAGTTATTCATATTAAGGACATATGTAAATAAGCTCCAGAACACCTTAAAGTTTCAATTCCATTATAATTCTTTCCTGTGGCTAATTACTGGTAGCAGACAGAGTTTCCCTTACATACGAGTTTCGTAAAGTTAAACTCTGTTAAAGTATTAATAAGGAGTATATTGATTGCTTCCCAGCTCCTACTTCCCTCCCTCACATTATTAGGAAATAAATTAATAGTTAACTCCTTTTCTGAATTAATTAATCAATTTCCTGAGTACAGGAGCTTTACAATTTACGACATGCTTTCCCATGTAATAACTCACCGTATTCTCACAACCATCCTATAAAGTAAACAATCTGCCGTTTTTATTCCTGTTTTATAAGTAGTTGAGGGTCTTAGGGGTAAAGTGAATTATTCAAGTCACTTGGCCTGTAAATAAAAATTTTGGACTATGACTGGTTTTAAAAATATATTTTTCACTATAATTATCGCCCCTCTTATCTACCCATAAAGGACAAACTCTTCTATAGTAAAATCATTTCCCTATGTTGCTGTTACCAATACCATGGAAAAAGAAAATTCTTCTCTGTGCTTCTGATCACCCCCCTTTTAATTACGTTCATACACTCTCACACCTCTTCCTTTTCTTCCCCTCCAGAGCAATTTGTTTTGTTGCTATTCCTTAATTAATGCTCATTCTTCACCAACATTGCTATTAGGGCAGGAATGAAATATCAAAACTTGCTTTATAATTGTAGATTGACTCCTGCTGTGAGGTTCAATGAAAGGAATAAAATTTCAATTAAGCAATTATCTAAGAGTGCCACTGAAAGCCTTCAGGAGAGCCATGGTCTCTTTCCATGGCTTTTGCAGCCCTCATTGACCATATGTTGAATTTCCATTTTTCACGGTTTCCTCTTAGGTGGAAAGCTCCACATATTGACATGTGTGTAATGGAGGAGCACAACGTGAGGCCCAGTTTTATAATTATCCAAGCCCACCGGCTTCAATGTCCGTGACAAGGGTAGAATGGGTACCAGCAAGACACCCCACATTTTTGATGCCCTGTCAAAGGCTGGCTGTTCCTGGTCCTGTGATGATATGGAAATGGCTCCTTTCTTATTATACAGGCCAAGCTCACATGCGGATTAGCCCTTTGAACACCAAGTCCATTTCTTTGCTTTCATTGTTAGTACTTGTAAAGCAGACCCTGACTAGACATCAGACACTCCAGTTTCCAACTGAGTTGACTGAGGAGAGCCTAAGAGAGGAAAGACATCAAAGCTCAGGAGAGTCAGGTCCTCTCCAAGATATCAATTAAGCCAAGTTTGATCATGTTTTCCTGTCTTTTAACTCACAGACCAGTTTCCAGCAAGTTGTGAGCACAAACTGTCACTCCATGGACACTCAGGGGGCACTTGGAATCAGTCACCACATGTCTACCCACTGAAATTAATCTGGAGCAACAGTATGTTCTATGGATATTTCTTAGGGTTTTTTTTCGGCTGCACTAAACAGCACGTGGGATCTTAGCTCCCCAACCAGGGATTGAACCCGTGCCCCTTGCAGTGGAAGCGCGGGGTCTTAACCACTGGACCACCAGGGAAGTCCTTTAGGCTTTTTTTTTTTTTTTTTTTTAGTGCCTTTGCTCCAAGATTATAAAGGATACATTTTAAAAACTTTTTTTTAACAGCTGTAGGACTTTTTGTTTTTAATTGGAGTATAATTGCTTTACAATGTAGTGTGAGTTTCTGCTGTACAACGAAGTGAATCAGCTATATGTATACATATATCCCCTCCCTCTTGGACCTCCCTCCCATCCCCCATCCCCCCATCCCACCCATCTAGTTCTAAAGGTGAATATAATGCTATAATATTCATTTAAAGTAATATAACACTATTAATAATACACTGCATGTGCATTGTGGCTTAAACTTGTTAACGTGTTGTAACTATGGTTTTAAATAATCAGTGTATTGATTTTCTGTGTATTCAATGATACTTGAGTAAAGATACAGGAAGTTTTATCAAAAAGGTATAGTATTTTCATATCATTTTTCTTTCTTTGCATTGCTGAACTTGATGTTTAAAAAACAGAAACATGGAAGTACCACTGATCTTTTGTATTATTCTTTTATAAAAAGAAATCTAGGATTCTAAAGCAGGAGTACTCGGGAGAAATTTACATTTAAACATTAACATCATTGCAAATATAGAACTTTTAAAAAGTTATAAAGAGGGTTACAGAAAGGCCTTGATTTTAAGGAAACTTGAAAAATGAAAAGAAATATTAATTGAATTTTCTATGATCCCTATCCCCAATACCTGATCTTGCAGAAGTAAACAGAGACCACACATTCTTCTTTGCAAGCAGGCTTTTGATGGCTCCCTGTTACACCAAGCCCATGGTCATCACTGTTGCATTCCAAACCCTAATGGTCTGACTCATGCCTTGCTTAACTTCTCCACTTCTGCTCTCTCACCTGAAGTTCCAATCACAACATTTTACTGAAATTTCTTGAATAATTTTAAGCATCTGCACCATTTTTCATAAGCTCTCTCAAGCTACAATAATCTTTCTCTGCTATGGGTTTAATTGTGTTGCCCAAAAAAGGTATTTTGAAGTTGTAAGCCCCAGTACCTTAGAATGTGACCTTATTTTGAAATGAAGTCAATGCAGATTATAATTAATTAAGATGAGGTCATACTGGAGTAGGGTGGGCCACTAATCCAACATGACTGGAGTGCTTAGTTATAAGAAGACTGCTCAATGGAGATACAAACACACAGGGAGAATGCCATGTGAGGATTGAGGTGATGTATCTACAAGGCATCAGAAACCAGGAGAGAGGCATGGTACAGATTCTCCCTCACATGTGTCAGAAGAAACCAACCCTGTAGACATCTTGATTTTGTACCTTTAGCCTACAGAAATTTAAAAGAATAAATTGTTGTTTTAAACTACCCAATTTGTGGTATTTTGTTACAGCAGCCCTAGGTAACTAATACATACCCTATCTCCAACTGTTAATGTCTACCTATTCTCTGGATGGAGTTCAGGTTAAATGTCACCACTATCGTGCCTGGCTCTTCCCTGAAGGAACCTAATAATCAACATGTTATTTTGCTTCTGTTTTCCTAAAAAACAGTTGTAATAATAGCTCAACCTATAAGAAAAAAATATTTAATATTAAAAGCCCTATGGTTTTAGGAAATAAAGAACGAAATATAAATTTATAATCTTATTTTTACCCCATGGAAATATAACAGATTAATCAATTAAAAATGTAGAATTCTATGTTCAATCAATTCTAAACTTCTGTCTCTTTGTTCTAAATCTTTGTACATAATATACCCTCTAATGGAATGTCTTTTTATGCTTGTCTTGCCTAGATGACACCTACTCTGAAAAACCATTTTTAAATTCCAAGTACAGGCTTGTAGTCTGTCTCTATTGTCAAATAACATCCTTAGTAAACTAAGTTTATGTTACCAATAAGTTCCACTGGGAAACTTAGGCTATCATAGGAATGTATGAACTGAGAAGTGGCCATTGAATGGGCTGATATACTTAAGAATAATGTGTTTAAGAATTTAAATATGGTTGCTTTAGCCAAGAAGTAGAATTTTACTAAAATTCAACTTAGCCTCTATTTTATTTAAAAATCTAGCAACAGACATAATGACACTGGCACATGTATTTGGAGTTGGACTTGGACCACCATGAAGGTAAAATTGGTGATGTTCCTTATATATACAAATGTATAAATATTTCATTTCAATGACTAATGGTCTATACGACATTCTATTATTTATTCTGTAACATTTAAGTTTCTCAATACCCAATTGGCTAAAGAATGGCAAGATAACATTAATGGTGTTAAAGACAATAATGTCATGAGCTTGTAAAGAGCATCACAAAGCACTACTGAGCTTGTTCAATTTACCCTGAATAATTCAGATTTACTCTATTTTGCCAAAAAATGCATTTCATGCATTTTTTCCCCTCAGCATATTGTTAGACTAGAGTACAGTGCACCAGGATTATTATATTCATAAGGAAATCTTACATGTAACTTTCTGTAATGAAAGCTTATTGGTCTTAGCCAACTTTAACCACAAGTTTTCTGAAGTCTGTGCCCTGTGTAAACATGAAATAAACAAAGCACTTGCAATAAAGCCTAAAGAAATGTTGATGTTACCATATATTCTATCTGGAAATACACCTTGGCTGACATTTTGAAGATGTATAAAGATTTTTAAAAGTTTTCTGAACCAGTTGTTTTGGCTGATATATAGGGCTCTCTCTTTTTTAGCACTTTCCGAGGTGAAGTGACTATAATTCACATTTTTCATCCTGTAATTGGTAGAGCAACTACCCAACTAGATTAGGGTTTCATGGGTTCTTTTTCCAACCTAATTAATTCAAAGGGATCAAGATCCGTGGGAAAAAAAAACAGAAGAAGCTGAGAAAAAATTTTCAGTAATTCATCAGAGCTGTTTACAGTGCAATTATACACAAGTACAGTCATTAAAAAATAAAACTGAAAAATGTTAAACTTCTGGTAAATTTGCAGAGAAAGATGTCAAATACTTCGTGAGTGTAAGTCTTATGATGCGAGTTCTTAAACCATTTTTGTTTAGACAAATTCTCTCTGTAGCAGCTCATGTTTTCTCTAAGGAAAGACTAATTAAAAACTATTTAAGGAATGACTTGGGATAGCAATGTTTAGCAGTGTTAATGCTACTTAGCTTAGAAGTTCTAACCGGTATAAAAACAGAATAAGCAAAATTGATCCCTAATTTTTCTAACGTCAAATCCTGGTGAAGACAATGTTATTAATATATATTTTCACACTGTCTTAATTTTTCTAATTATATAAGTAAGAAAAAGTTAAAATTCAAATATTAAGGAAATGAATAAAACAAATAAAAGTCCTCCATAATCTCAGCCCTTTAGTTGCTGGCTACATAGTCCTTCAGCTTGTTTTCAGTACATTTGCTAATACTGTTATTGTCCTATTTTTATAGAAAAATGTCATACAATATATACTGCTCTAAAATTGGACTTTTTTCATTTAGCAATATATTTGAACCTTTTTTTCATGATGCTAAATTTAGCTATATCTCATTATTTTTAATAGATATTTTTCATGCTACTCCATTAAATGAGTCTATTATAGTTTTTTCCCCATTGATGGATATTTGAGTTCTTAGCTATCAAAACAAAGCAGAAGTGAATATTCTTATACATATATGTTATCATATTTTGGTACTTATTTCTGGAGGATAAATATCTAGAAGTGAAAAATGCTATGTCAAGGATATGCTCATTTTAGATTTCTTTTTCTTCCAGTTTTATTGAGATGTAATTGACACATGGCACTGTTTAAGTTTAAGGTGTTCAGCATAATGATTTGACGTACATTGTGAAATGATTACCACAATAAGTTTGGTGAACATTCATCATCTCATAGATTCAAAATTAAAGAAAGAAAAAAATTTTTCCTTGTGATGAGAATTCTTAGGATTTACTCTCTTAAATTTCATATATAACAAATAGCAGTGTTAATTAAATTATTTATCATGTTATACATTGCACTCCTAGTACTTATTTACTTATAACTGGAGATTTGTACCTTTTGATGGCCTTCATCCAATTCCCCCTCCCCCACCCCTCACCTCTGGTACAAAAATCTGATCTCTTTTTTTGAGTTTGTTTGTTTTTGAAGTATAATTGACCTAGATCATTTTAGATTTAATAAACATTTCTGAAGTATGCTTGAATTAGTATTGCACTGAATATAACCAGAGCATTAGAAACCTCCCTTCTCTGTTCCTTAGGAATTTTTGTTTTATTTACTTTAACTGTATAAATTGATGTGGGGTTATATAATATTAAGCCTTCCTATGGAAGGACATGATATTTCTCACCATTTATTCAGGTTGTCTTTTATGTTCTTTTGGCAAGTTTTATGTACAGAAATAGAGCACATAAATTTGCATAATCCTGTACAATATATATTCACAGAATATTATCATTAATTGCTAAACTCTCATTTTGATCTATATTTTGTGTTCCAAGCTTTGTTTGCATAATTTTTGCTTATCAAATGAGTTCTTTTTGAACACTAACATATTAATATTAATGTAGGCAACCTAGAAGTATTTCACATTTACTTTGTGTTCTAAACACAAAATGTAATGTTTGGCACATATTAGGTATTTAATAAATTCTTATTGAATAGATTAATGAAACTTATTTACCTTTACTTATGAATAGAGCAAACAAGGGGACACTAAATGTCTTAAGGTGGTGAAGCCAAGTTTCTTGCCGGTCTATCACAGTTACTCTTCTTTCCGTCGCTCTACACTTATTTACGTGAAATATATCCAAAGAAATTACACCATAGACTTTAGTTTTGATAGTGGACAGGGAGACATCTAGCCCATTGAAGGCCTATGTATTTGGTTGCTACCTATCTCTTTTCTCTCCAAATCCCCTCTCTCTCCAAATGTATACAGGTACTACTAAACAAGCTGAAAATGTGAAGTCGTGCAAAGATTTGTTTAAAAAGCTAAACATTTCAGTGAAAGATTTTCCTGAAATAAGAAACTAAGTACAGTTTTCATGAACCACCAGTCAAGATCTGATAATATTATTCATGCAGCAATTTGAAAGTGAAGCAGGAGGAAAATCAGACTCACTCTGCCATTGCATAAATCACCCCCATGGGAGTGAGGGAAGCACTCAGAGAATGAGAAATGGGAAATTCATGACTCTTCCTGACTAACAACGGTTCAGTCTAGAGTGAACAGCAGTCGTGATTTTCCTATAACAGCCTCTCACGAAACAAAGATAAATTTCAATTCAAAAATAATGCTTTTATTGTATTCAAAATGGTTTGTTTTGCGTAAGACACGGTTTATTAAACTGATGAAATTCGTCACTGAAAACAGCATTTATGCAGATTGGACTTGGTTAGTAGGATCTTGCTATTGGAAACTGACATGAAACTATAATGTAGAACCCATAACTGATTCTAAAGTGGAGGGAGAAAGTATTGAGCCAAGTCCTCTGGAAGGAAAATGACACCTTCTAAGAGAACAAATACAAGGATGCTCATAGAGGTATCTCAAGCCCTAATTTTTTCTTTCCTGCCATGTGTGTTTGAGTATGAAATAGGTTGCAAAGGCAGACTAAGGATCAGTTAGTTTAGACCTAATCATTTATAATCGATGGGCTCCCTAGGATTGAGATAGCAACTGCTGCAAGATATGCAAACTGGGAAGCCTTAATATCCTGCTACATTAGTGGTTCTCAACTGGGAGTGGTTCCTTCCCCCCGCACTTTCCACCTCAGTATAGCTGGCAGTCTCTGGAGAAATGTTTGGTTGTCACAACTGGTGTGTGTGGGGGGAGTCAGTTGCCACTGATATCTACTGGGTTGCTAAACATCCTACAATGCACAGGACAGCCCCCTACAACATACAATTATCCAGCCCAAAATGTCAGCATTACTACTAGTATGAAACCCTGTGCTGGATGAATGGACAAATTATCAGGTATATCTTTGTGATATGACTTATGATTCAGGGTGAGATGATTAAGATAAATATGACGAGGTAAATATTAAATTGCACTTAAAATTATGCCTTTAAATTGCTTTAAATGACATTTGCAATGAATAGTAGATTCATGTTGATTAAAGCTGTTTAAATAAATAATTAAATATGTTTTTATGAATGTAGGGTAATTCAGTATTAGTAATTTGCAGCGTTTTGAGCAGAATTTAGCATCTGGGTCTCACATAAATTATGTCTCTCTCCATTCAGACCTGTGGACAATGTCCTACTGGACACCTTGCGGCAAATTTCCAGAATGGCAGTTTTTGCAATCCAGGATAAATGCATATATTCCTTTGAAAACTTAATATACTGAACAGATTGGGTCCTGAATTCTTAGTTTCCCGGAAACTTTCTGTAGAATGTGGTCCCAACGGACTCTTTATTAGATGTTATGGCTCCAGCTTTGACTCTGTAGGTGAAAGGAACACGGCTCCCCTGATCACAACTACTTGGATCAGAAATGGAGGCGTGTACCATACGCACAGTGTGACCAAAATATCAAAGGTGACAGTTTACATGATAGACTCAGTGGTGGTAGCTTTCTGCTTCTATCTCAATGAAAAGTTTGTGATTTTTGTTTTTTCTTCAGGAAACACTGAATTGTGATTTAGATATCATAATTTAATGACCTGATTTCATTACACTTTTGAGAAACTTTATTTTTCTCTCTCTTTTTTTTTTTTTTTTTGCTTTCATCACTTTATTCTCAAGCTTATGTGTGGGCTTAGCAGGAATGAGAGGGGGACAACTATTTCTGAAAAGCTTGATAAATAAATAAATGCCCAATAAATGCGCTTCACGGGCTGCTTGTAATTTTGGAGACTAATCCCTTGTCAGTCACATCATTTGCAAATATTTTCTCCCATTCTGCGGGTTGTCTTTTTGTTTTGTCTATTGTTTCCTTTGCTGTGCAAAAGTTTTTGAGTTTAATGAGGTCCCATTTTTTAATTTTTGTTTTTATTTCCATTACTCTGGGAGACGGCTCAAAAAAGTACTGCTGCAATTTATGTCAAGGAGTGTTCTGCCTATGTTTTTCACTAAGTTTTATAGTATCCAGTCTTACATTTAGGTCTTTAATCCATTTTGAGTTTATTTTTGTGTATGGTGTTAAAGAATGTTCTAATTTCATTTTTTTCATATGTAGCTACAGCTCATGTGGCTCAATATAAAAAAAAAACACAACCCAATCAAAAAATGGGCAGAAGACCTAAATAGGCTTTTCTCCAAAGAAGACACACAGATGACCAAGAAGCACATGAAAAGATGCTCAACATCACTAGTTATTAGAGAAATGCACATCAGAACTACAATGAGATATCCCCTCACACCAGTCAGAATGGCCATCATCAAAAAATCTACAAACAATAAATGCTAGAGAGGGTGTGGAGAGAAGGGAATCCTCCTGCACTGTTGGTGAGAATATAAATTGGTGCAGCCACTATGGAGAACAGTATGGAGGTTCCTTAATATGATCCAGTAATCCCATTCCTCGGCATATATCCAGAGAAAAACATGGTTTGAAAGGATACATGTACCCCAGTGTTCACTGCAGCTCTGTTTACAATAGCCAAGATATGGAAGAAACCTAAATGTACATCAAGAGAGGAATGGATAAAGAAGATGTGGTACATATATACAACGGAATATTACTCAGCCATTAAAAAGAATGAGATAATGCCATTTGCAGCAACATGGATGGACCTGGAGATTATCATACTAAGTGAAGTAAATCAGACAGAGAAAGACAAATATCATATGATATGGCTTAAATGTGGAATCTAAAAAAAAATGATACAAATGAACTTACTTGCAAAGTAGAAACAGACTCACAGACTTAATGAAGGAACTTACTGTTACCAAGGGGGAAGGTGGGGAGGAGGGATATATTGGGAGTTTGGGACTGACATGTACACATTACTGTATTTAAAATAGATAAACAACAAAGACCTATTGTATAGCACAGGGAACTCTGCTCAATATTCTGTAATAACCTAAATGGGAAAAGAATCTGAAAAAGAATAGATACATGTATATGTATAACTGAATCACTTTTCTGTACACCTGAAACTAACACAACATTGTTAATCAACTATGCTCCAATATAAAATAAAAATAAAAATAAATGCCCTTCACGGAGGCAATGAAGGCAACTAGCTCAATCAAATTCTCTTTTTGTAAGAAGGATAAATTCTCAGGCAAGGAAAAGTTATGTTTCCTAGGCTGAGGGTATTTTCTTTGGCCATGATAAACTATTTCTAAAGTCATTTAAGAAACCCGGGAATCCTGAGACTTTTGTCTACCTGCAGCCAATCAGAAAAATTCCATGCTTCTGTGTGTCCTTCTGTGTGTTCCTTCAATGAGGCATAATCTTTAATGGTGCATAGCTCCTTCTTGTAACTTTAAGAGATTTGCCTTTCTATGTCTTAAATCTATGGGACTGGATTTGAGAGCTGGAACCAACAGAAGTCCTTTTCTCTGTGTAAAGCAATACTGGGACTAAATACATTTTTCTGGACCCAACTTAAAAAATTCTGTGATTGAGCATACTTGCCTAGTCATATTAAAAGAATACTAAGAAGAAGCAAAAAATACTTAGCTAATGCTTCAAGAAAAACTTCTTGATAGATAAGAGTGTGAAACAACTAAAATAGTTTACTGATTAGACTCAGAGCTTGCTCATCAAGATGCTTAAAAAATCTTATCTCACCCTCACTTTGCTGTGCCTACCAATCCAAGGTCATTATATCATAAACTTTGCCTGACTATAGCTGTTTTCTTACCTTTTAAGATGTAAATTATGGAACTTCCCTGGTGGCGCAGAGGTTAAAAATCTACCTGCCAATGCAGGGGACACAGGTTTGAGCCCTGGTCCGGGAAGATCCCACATGCTGCGGAGCAACTAAGCCCGTGCGCCACAACCACTGAGCCTGTGCTCTAGAGCCCGCGAGCCACAACTACTGAGCCCGCGTGCCACAACTACTGAAGCTCGCACGCCTAGAGCATGTGCTCTGCAATAACAGAAGCCACCGCAATGAGAAGCCCACTCACTGCAACGAAGAATAGCCCCCACTCGCCGCAACTAGAGAAAGCCCATGCGCAGCAACAAAGACCCAATATAGCCAAAAATAAATAATAAATAAATAAATAAAATTTTTAAAAAGATGTAAATTACAACGATCCTGCTCAGGCGTTAAAACCATATACGTCCTTTGATGTTCGCCTCTCAGACACTTCTAAGACTCTGTCAAGGTAAAGTTCTCCCTTGCTACAAATGGTATAATGAACTTAATTTTCTTGACCACCATGCTTTTCTGGTGGTCTTTGGAAAATGAGTATTAGCAAAATCAAGGTATTACAACAAAGGTCAAGAAGACTGAGGACCCCAAAAGATAAATCAATCTCATAAGTTGCTGGACCTTCTTAAAAAGTGATTTATACTAAAACTGGTTTCTAAGGAGAGAAGAAAATTAAATAACCAATCATTTCTTATGACCTCGCACAAAGTTGGTTGAGGTGTCTATCAAAACTGTTCTAAAGCTCTAAGAAAGAAGAAAATTTTCTAAATGCTTTTTTGAAGCTGGCATTTTAGGTATACAAAAATCTCACAAAAATAATACCTAACTGTACACTGAACAAGAAGAAATCTTAGTATATAATTTAAAAAAGCAAATGTATTTTTAATTCTCACCATTCTTTTAAACCTGTTTAGAGGGCATTGTCATTTCTGTTTCTGGATGAAGTGCCATTGCTTTCTTATCAGTCCTTTAAGCTGCAAACCCTTTAAACATCCAGTCTTGTGTAATGATCAAATCTTTGAAGTTGATTTAAATTGTCTTTTTCTTTTCCTTCCAGCTGGAGTGTTCTTTGGGCTGACTACTTGCAGGAGAAGATATGGTGCTTAATTACTTTTCTCTCTTTTTCATTAACCTCTTGTTCCACTCGATATCTTTTAATCCAACACCATCAAAGTTCTGGGGGTGGCATTGTGAGAAGAATTAAGCGTGAGAGAAGAGGTAAGGCAAGTAGGAAGCTTGTATTTGACTTTTTACATATCTCAGATATCTTCATGATTTCTGGACATTACAGATATTTAAAGCCAACTTTTTTCACTTTCTTGGCACTTTTGTGAGTTTTCTGAAGAATTCTCTGTGGAGTGCCTTTTTCTAAAACTCCTGTGACATGGGCAGGGTTTTTGCTTTGTCAGATCTATCTCCATTCATAGAGGATGTTCTTCTGGATGGGTACCCTGCATCCTTTTCCAGATGATATACCTCACCTAAAAGGCAATGCTCCTGAGGTATATCAGACTTAAAATTGTCCCAGGATGACATTTCTACTTTGAAATCGTATGTGGTCACCATGATTAACCCAAATCTGACTCCCTTTTGGAGAGAAAGAAGTATCTTCTCAGTTCCAGCCTTCATTCAAAGATCACTTGAGTTTTTCAGACACAAGTCACAAATCTGGGGGCAACACAAATAAAGCTTTTTAAGTAGTCCCTTCAAAATTTCTTTCATCACACTGAAGTAAGAACCAGACACTGCCCAAACCTTCCCTGTTATGGGACTGAGATACCTAGCATGTTGGTGATGCTCTCGAAATTACTTTTAACAGAACCTCCTCTCTAATACCAACTCTCAACCATTTATATTCTTCAAGGAGTTGTAGGGCTTTAAGGGTTGTGCTACCAGTTTAGGGATATTTTCATTGTAAATCTTACATGAGGTATAACACCCACTTTGGAATGGAGGAATGTCTAGCACATTAAATTTTATCTTGCTGCTTTGTCAAAAATGTCAAATTTAATATTCTGTCAAAAATATCAATTTTAATATTCAATTTTAATATTCTGTTAGATACTGAAAAAATTCAAAGTAATTCTTCTTACATATAGTAATGGAAATATTAAACAAATTAATCCCAGATAGAATGCAGCAGCATATTAATTGAGTTAATTAATCCAGCCAATTGTATTTGATCTCAAGAATGCAAGGATGGCTAATATTTGGAAATTGATTAATTTTCTTCATTATCTCCCACCAAAGATTGCAACTAAAAAGGTATTTGATAGAATTCAACTTTCTTTCTGGTGCAAACATTTAATTAACACAAATGAGTATTTTCTTAACATAGCAAAAATGTAACCTTAAGAAATATGGACATTCACAGAAAGATAGACAAATGAAAAGGCAGAGGGCTATGTACCAGATGAAGGAACAAGATAAAACCCCAGAAAAACAACTAAATGAAATGGAGATAGGTAATCTTCCAGAAAAAGAATTCAGAATAATGAAAGTGAAGATGATCTGGGACCTCGGAAAAAGAATGGAGGCAAAGACCAAGAAGATGCAAGAAATGTTTAACAAAGATCTAGAAGAATTAAAGAACAAACAAACAGAGATGAAAAATACAATGACTGAAATGAAAATTACACTAGAAGAAATCAATAGCAGAACAACTGAGGCAGAAGAATGGATAAGTGACCTGGAAGACAGAAAGGTGCAATTCACTGCTGCAGAACATAATAAAGAAAAAAGAATGAAAAGAAAAGAAGACAGTCTAAGAGACCTCTGGGACAACAGGAAACGCAAAAACATTTGCATTCTAGGGGTCCCAGAAGAAGAAGTGAGAAAGGACCCAAGAAAACATTTGAAGAGATTATATAGTCGAAAACTTCCCTAACACGGGAAAGGAAATAGCCACCCAAGTCCAGGAAGCGCACAGAGTCCTATACAGGATAAACCCAAGGAGAAACACGCCGAGACACATAGTAATCAAATTGGCAAAAATTAAAGATAAAGAAAAACTATTGAAAGTAGCAAGGGAAAAACGACAAATAACATACAAGGGAACTCCAATAAGGTGAACAGCTGATTTCTCAGCAGAAACTCTACAAGCCAGAAGGGAGTGGCATGATATACTTAAAGTGATGAAAGGGAAGAACCTACAACGAAGATCCAGCAAGGACCTCATTCAGATTCGATGGAGAAATCAAAAGCTTTACAGATAAGCAAAAGCTAAGAAAATTCAGCACCACCGAACCAGCTCTACAACAAATGTTAAAGGAACTTCTCTAAGTGGGAAACACAAGAGAAGAAAAGAACCTACAAAAACAAACCCAAAACAATTAAGAAAATGGTAATAGGAACATACATATTGATAATTACCTTAAACGTGAATGGATTAAATGCTCCAACCAAAAGACACAGGCTTGCTGAATGGATACAAAAACAAGACCCATATATATGCTGTCTACAAGAGACTCACTTCAGACCTAGGAACACATACAGACTGAAAGTGAGGGGATGGAAAAAGATATTCCATGAAAATAGAAATAAAAAGAAAGCTGGAGTAGCAATACTCATATCAGATAAAATAGACTTTAAAATAAAGAATGTTAGAAGAGACAAGGAAGGACACTACATAATGATCGAGGGATCAATCCAAGAAGAAGATATAACAATTATAAATATATATGCACCCAACATAGAAGCACCTCAAAACATAGGGCAACTGCTAACAGCTATAAAAGAAGAAATTAGACAGTAACACAATAATAATTGGGGACTTTCACACCTCACTTACACCAACGGACAGATCATCCAGACAGAAAATTAATAAGGAAACACAAGCTTTAAATGACACAACAGACCAGACAGATTTAATTGATATTTACAGGACATTCCATCCAAAAACAGCAGATTACACTTTCTTCTCAAGTGCACACAGAACATTCTCCAGGATAGATCACATCTTGGGACACAAATCAAGCCTCAGTAAATTTAAGAAAACTGAAATCATATCAAGCATCTTTTCTGACCACAATGTTATGAGATTAGAAATTAATTACAGGGGAAAAAACATAAAAAATACAAACACATGGAGGCTAAATAATACATTACTAAATAACCAAGAGATCACTGAAGAAATCAAAGAGGAAATCAAAAAACATCTAGAGACAAATGACAATGAAAACATGACATTCAAAACCTATGGGATGCAGCAAAAGCAGTGCTAAGAAGGAAGTTTATAGCTATACAAGCCTACCTCAAGAAATAAGAAAATCTCAAATAAACAATCTAATGTTACACCTAAAGGAACTAGAAAAAGAAGAACAAACAAAACCCAAAGTTAGCAGAAGGAAAGAAATCATAAAGATCAGAGCAGAAATAAATGAAATAGAATCAAAGAAAACAATAGCAAAGATCAATAAAACTAAAAGCTGGTTCTTTGAGAAGATAAACAAAATTGATAGACCATTAGCCAGACTCCTCAAGAAAAAGAGGGAGAGGACTCAAATCAATAAAATTAGAAATGAAAAAGGAGAAGTTACAACAGACACAGCAGAAATACAAAGCATCCTAAGAGACTGCTACAAGCAACTCTATGCCAATAAAATGGACAACCTGGAAGAAATGGACAAATTCTTAGAAATGCACAACCTTCCAAGACTGAACCAGAAAGAAATAGAAAATATGAACAGACCTATCACAAGTAATGAAATTGAAACTTTGATTAAAATTTTTCCAACAAACAAAAGTCCAGGACCAGATGGCTTCATAGGTGAATTCTATCAAACATTTAGAGAAGAGCTAACACCCATCCTTCTCAAACTCTTCCAAAAAATTGCAGAGGAAGAAACACTCCCGAACTCATTCTAGGAGGCCACCAACACCCTGATACCAAAATCAGACAGAGATACTACAAAAAAAGAAGATTACAGACCAATATCACTGATGAATAGAGATGCAAAAATCCTCAACAAAATACTAGCAAACAGAATCCAGCAGCTCATTAAAAGGATCATACACCATGACCAAGTGGGATTTATCCCAGGAATGCAAGGATTCCTCAATATATGCAAATCAATCAATGTGATACACCATATTAACAAATTGAAGAATAAAAGCCATATGATCATCTCAATAGATGCAGAAAAAGCTCTGACAAAATTCAACACCCATTTATGATAAAACTCTCCAGAAAAGGGGCCTAGAGGGAGCCTACCTCAACATAATAAAGGCCATATACAACAAACCCCAGCAAACATCATTCTCAATGGTGAAAAACTGAAAGCATTTCCTCTAAGATCAAGAACAAGACAAGGATATCCACCCTCACCACTATTATTCAACATAGTTTTGGAAGTCCTAGCCACAGCAATCAGAGAAGAAAAAGAAATAAAATTAATACAAATTGGAAAAGAAGAAGTAAAACTGTCACTGTTTGCAGATGACATGGTACTATACATAGATAATCCTAACAATGTCACCAGAAAACTACGAGAGCTAATCAATGAATTTGGTAAAGTTGCAGGATACAAAATTAATGCACAGAAATCTCTTGCATTCCTATACACTAATGATGAAAAATCTGAAAGAGAAATTAAGGAAACACTCCCATTTACCACTGCAACAAAAAGAATAAAATACCTAGGAATAAACCTACCTAGGGAGACAAAAGACCTGTATGCAGAAAACTATAAGGCACCGTTCAAAGAAATTAATGATACCAACAGATGGAGAGATATACCATGTTCTTGGATTGGAAGAATCAATATTGTGAAAATGACTATACTACCCAAAGCAATCTGCAGATTCAATGCAATCCCTACCAAATTACCAATGGCATTTTTTACTGAACTAGAACAAAACAATCTTAAAATTTGTATGGAGACACAAAAGACCCTGAATAGCCAAAGCAGTCTTGAGGGAAAAATACAGAGCTGGAGGAATCAGGCTCCCTGACGTCAGACTATACTACAAAGCTACAGTAATCAAGACAATATGGTACTGGCACAAAAACGGAAATACAGATCAATGGAACAGGAGAGAAATCCCAGAGATAAACCCACACACCTATGGTCAATTAATCTATGACAAAGGAGGCAAAGATATACAATGGAGAAAAGACAGCCCCTTCAATAAGTGGTGCTGGGAAAACTGGACAGCTACATTGTAAAAGAATGAAATTAGAACACTCCCTAACACCATACACAAAAATAAACTCAAAATGGATTAGAGACCTAAATGTTAGACCAGACACCATAAAACTCTTAGAGGAAAACATAGGAAGAACACTCTTTCACATAAATCACAGCAAGATCTTTTTTGATCCACCTCCTAGAGTAATGGAAATAATAACAAAACTAAACAAATGAGACCTAATGAAACTTAAAAGCTTTCCAAGCAAAGGAAACTACAAACAAGATGAAAAGACAACTGTCGGAATGTGAAAAAATATTTGCAAACGAATCAACAGAGAAAGGATTAATCTCCAAAGTATATAAACAGCTCATGCAGCTCAATATTAAATAAACAAACAACCCAATCCAAAAATGGGCAAAAGACCTAAATAGACCTTTCTCCAAAGAGGACATACAGATGGCCAAGAAGCACATGAAAAGCTGATCAACATCACTAATTATTAGAGAAATGCAAATCAAAACTACAATGAGGTATCACCTCACACCAGTTAGAATGGGCATCATCAGAAAATCTACAAACAACAAATGCTGGTGAGGGTGTAGAGAAAAGGGAACCCTCTTGCACTGTTGGTGGGAGTGTAAATTGATATAGCCACTATGGAGAACAGTATGGAGGTTCCTTAAAGAACTAAAAATAGAATTACCATATGACCCAGCAATCCCACTTTTGGGCATATACCCAGAGAAAACCATAATTCAAAAAGAAACATGCACCCCAATGTTCACTGCAGCACTAGTTACAACAGCC
Organism: Grampus griseus; assembly: GCF_964374135.1. NCBI lineage: Eukaryota > Metazoa > Chordata > Mammalia > Artiodactyla > Delphinidae > Grampus > Grampus griseus. Next base: position 16,157,030 of record NC_138998.1, read on the forward strand.
AGGGCATGGAAGCTACCTAAATGCCCATTGACAGACGAATGGATAAAGAAGATGTGGTAGATATATACAATGGAATATTACTCAGCCATAAAAAGGAACGAAATCGAGTCATTTGTAAAGACGTGGATGGATCTAGAGACTGTCATGCAGAGTGAAATAAGTCAGAAGGAGAAAAACAAATATCGTATATTAACACATATATGTGGAACCTAGAAAATGGTACAGATGAACCGGTATGCAGATCAGAAGTTGAGACACAGATGTAGAGAACAAACGTATGGACACCAAGGGGGAAAACCGCGGGGGGATGGGGGTGGGGGTGTGATGAATTGGGAGATTGGGATTGACATGTATACACTGATGTGTATAAAATGGATGACTAATAAAAAATTTTTTTAAATAAAAATAAAATAAACTTTAAAAAAAAGAGTTTTCAGTAGAAAAGAAATTTAAAAAAATATGGAGTCATGCCTAACTGTAAAATACTAGAGGTACTTTTATCTATATTACCAAGAAATTTAATGTTGTCCTAGTAGAATGTTCAATTTAATTAGAAAAGAGAAGAGTGGTATAAAGAGTGGAAAGGAGAAAATATAATTAAAATCATTTGCAGGAAGTATGATTACATAGCCAGAACCTCTAAGAGAAATACCTGGAAAGCTACTGGGTTAGCCAAAAAGTTCGTTCTGGTTTTTCCATAAGATGTTATAGAAAAACCCAAACAAACTTTTTGGCCAACCCAATATAAGACAGAATAAGAGAATTTAGTAAGATAGGTGAATGTAAGAGCAATAGGTTTTCTTTATATGAAAAGGAAATAACATATAATGATGTCTTAGTCAATTTGGGCTACTGTAACAAACTACCATAGACTGGGTGGCTTTTAAGCAACAAAATTTACTTCTTAAAGTTCTGGGGTCTGGAAGTCTGAGATCAGGGTGCCACCATGGTCAGCTTCTGGTGAGGGCTCTCAGAGAAAGTTGCAGAGGGCTGACTTCTCATTGTATCCTCACATGGTGAAAAAAGGGTAAGAGCTTTTTGAGGTCCCATTCATATGGGATACTATCCTATTCATGAAAGTTCCACCCTCATGACCTAATTACTTTCCAAAAGGCCACTTCCTAATACAATCACACTGAGGGTAAAATTTCAATGTATTTCACTATGCAAATTGAAATTGAATATGTATAATGTAGATGGATAGATGTTTTTTCTCTAAAAGTCTCTTATTTTATGACATATTTGATAATTTAATGTTTTGAACAGTGGTTCCCGAAGACATCAAAGGCATTGACTGACTGTTTTCACAGTCAAAGCCAATGCTAAAAAGAAAACAGGGGACTTTCCTGGTGGTCCAGTGGGTAAGACTCTGTGCTCCCAATACAGGGGGCCCAGGTTTGATCCCTGGTCAGGGAACTAGATTCTGCATGCATGCTGCAACTAAGAAGCTCACATGCTACAACTAAAGATCCCACATGCCTCAGTGAGAGCCAAAATAAAGACCCGTCACAGCCAAAATTAATTAATTAATTAAATTAAATAGATTTTTTAAAAAAGAAAGAAAACAGGATTTTTCTCTACTAGATTCCTCTTTGCTATTAAAAAGTCAACATTCTTTCAGAGTTAAATAATAAAGCTCATTGTTATTTCAGAGTACTTTACTTTTTCTTCATATCTCATCTTGCGTACCATTCCCTATCACTTTCCTATTAGATGTATATCTACTTTAAAAAAAAGCTGTACAATACTCATCTACTTTTTTGGGGGTAATCCTTTTGGTCCTTCACCTCTATTGTGTAGTGAAATAACATTTTTGGGAATAAGAATTATGTGGTTTCAACTGCTGCAGTGAAACGTATACACATTTAAATAGATCCTTAATGAAAAAGATAATTAAGTAATTTAAATAATAATTAAACTAAATAATAATTTAAAGTAGTATTATGACCTTACTGAATTATAATGTCAGAATAGACACATTTTTATTAATTCTTTATGAGGTGTTAATTGTGTTCCTATTAAAATATCTTTTTGGCAATCTTTAAATGCATCACTCAGAAAAATATGTTTTTAACTTTGACTTGGCATCATACTACCAAAACCAGCTGAATTTTAAGGTAATTATAAATGAGATATCAAAATAGTGTTTATTCATTAACCTGGAAAATAAAATTACATTTTTTAACTATAATGATTCAAACTGATTTTGGTCTTCTGTTAAAATTGAACTTGTACAATTAGAACCCATATTTTTGTATTTACTTCAAAGCTAGAGTCCTTTCAATTCAGATCAGGCTTAGAAAACCTATCACACTTAGTACACCCACATAATTTGTTTTTTTAATTTAATCTTTTTATTGCAACTTTCCATGACATGTAACATGAGAAGAAAGTGCCTTGATTCTCAAAAGTTCTGTAGGAAAGAAAACTCTGCTTTTAATGAAGAAGTAAAATGGATTAAGGATTAAGTAATAAATGAATTCACATGGGCAGGAGAGTCTGATTCTATACTGATCTCAACACCCAGCGGGTGAATTTGGGTATCTAACTACTGAGCCTAGTCAAACCCTTGGACCTGGAAGCCCTGGAGTAGACAATAAAAGGCATTTCCTGTGTGATGTTTTGGAAGGAAAGAGAGTCTACTTCCCAGAAAAATCCAGAATATTAAAAAATACCACCAAAAATGCAAAGATTTATAGCATGGCTATTAAATTAAAACTAGTACTCCACTTTTCCTCCCTTTAACTTATTTTTCTAATAATTTCTTTGATTTCTTTTCCCTTTTGCTTTTTACTCACCTTCGCTACTTTAAGCTGTAAGATCTTTATGCCAGTCTTTCTACGAAGTCCCCTCTTTTAGTTATCTTCACACATCTCAATTTAGAAATTGGACATGCAGATTAAAGATTGGTGAATTAATTTTAATTTGTTTAAGGGAGAAGCTTGCATGTATCTAGGTACCATTAGAGCATTCACACACTCATTTGATTAAACATTGATAATTAATTTCTGAGTATATGTTTTATATATGCCAGGAATTCTGCTAAATACTGTCGGCATTATGGAGATATGGTAGACACAATTTGTGCACTCATAGAGTTATGGTCTCTTGAGAGACTTCTATTAAATCACTGTAGAGATACATATAACAATTACAAATGAAGACTGATGAAAGAGTCTATGAGGAGGATCTAATTCAGGGAATGTTGCTTTGATGAAGTGTCTTTCAGCAGAGTTGAGGATGAGCAGGGTTTGGCCAGGCTGACAATGAGATGGTGAGCATATCAGGCAAAAGCGAAGGCTCAAGAGCCAAAGAGCCAGCGTCCACAGCCAGAAACTGTGGTCTAGTGAACAGAGAGGGAGACCATGTGGTGGTGAGGCTGGAGGAAGCAGGGGTCAGACAATAAGGAACCTGGAAGGCCAGGTTAAGGATTTTACACTGTATCCTAAATTCAACAGGTTGCCATTTACTGGTTAAAGATTTGTGTAGAATTATAAGAACCAGATTTTAGGGCTTCCCTGGTGGCGCAGTGGTTGAGAGTCCGCCTGCTGATGCAGGGGATACAGGTTCGTGCCCCGGTCCGGGAAGATCCCACGTGCCGTGGAGCGGCTGGGCCCGTGAGCCATGGCCGCTGAGCCTGCGCGTCCGGAGCCTGTGATCCGCAACGGGAGAGGCCACAACAGTGAGAGGCCCGCGTACCGCAAAAAAAAAAAAGAAAAAAAAGAACCGGATTTTAGAAAAATCAGCTTGGCTTCAATGTGAAAAACAGGTTAGAGTGAGAAGGGGTAGAAACAAAGAGTCCAGTTAGGGGTCTGTTGCAATAGTTTAGGTAAGAGTCCGAACATTAAGACATATCTTAATGTGGGCAAGGCTTTACAATCTCTGTACCTAACACAATAAAATACACTGAAATAATAGATCAATGAATTAATAAAGGGATAAGTTTTTCTGGCCTGAAATTCTATTGGGCCATCTTCATGAATTCACTATGAATACCAAAGTCTCACAACTGTATATCCTTAACATATATTAGGAGCATAACTCAGCATATCAACCTGTAGAATTCTATGGATTACCATAGAAATTTATTACCATTAATTAATTAAAAGGAAAAAATAATTAACAGGAAAAAAATAAGTATAATCATCTTTAATATCCTAGAGAAGTGATTCTTAAAACTTCCTGTTTTATTTCCCCTTAATCATTTGATCAGATATGCAGAATCTCATTCATACTAAAAGCCTTATTTTTTAAATACACAAATTATATATTTGCAAACATTTGACTATTTTAATTATTATAAATCAAATATTATTTAATTAATAATTAATCAATCAATTATTTAATTCATAATTTATTATCAATTAAAATTATTTAATTAATGATTATTAAGTAATTGATTTCATTATAAATTAAAAGGTTATAGAAATTAATTTTTGGTGAGAGAACAATTCTGTTGTTCTATCTTTAAAAGGCAAATTAAATAATTCCTTTAGTGGCTGAAAATAGTGATAATCTTGTCGGAGAAGAACTGTGTTTACTCCTCTAGTAATTATAAAAGCACACAATTTGGTCTTATTGTAACATGTATAGATGATATGGGAAAGGGAAGAAGCACAGAACGTAGTCCTCAATAGGTACAGTCGTCAGGAAATGCCGTATCAGAAGCACTGACTTGTGGGATATGTGCAGGGCTCTACGGAAAAATGGCAGATGGCAAACCCCTGGCAGGTAGGCTCAGCTACAAACAGTACTTACGACTCTCAGGCAGATGACTTGGGAATTGAGAGACAACACTTTTTTTCCAAAAATTTTAGAGAAACAATGAAGAATGAGGCCACTATGAGTCTTTTTCCCACCTGCCATCTAAATCCTGTTGGTTAAAAAACAGAGTCCTATCCAGCACGCATGCACCTTACTATTTATCCAAAGGAGCTGAAAACTTATGTCTACATAAAAACCTGCACAGGGATGTTTACAGCAGCTTTACTGGTAATTGCTCTTGGAAGCAACAAAGATGTCCTTTAGTAGGTGAATGGATAAACAAACCCATGGTGCATCCAGACAATGGAGTGCTAAACAGAGATGTGCTATCAAGACATGAAAAGACATGAAGTAAACTTAAATGCACATTACTAAGTGAAAGAAGCCAATATGAAAAGGTACATACTATGTGATTCCAATTATACAACATTTTGGAAAAGGCAAAACTATGGAGACAATAAAACGACCGGTGGTTGCCAGGGGTTAGGGGGTGGGGAGGGATAGATAGATGGAGCACAGGTTTTTAGGGCAGTGAAAATACTCAGTATGATACTATAATGGTAGATACATGTCATTATACATTTGTCTGAACCCATAGAATGTACAACACAAGGAGTGAACCCGAATGTAAACTATGGACTTGGAGTGATAACGATATGTCAATGTAGGTCCATTAATTGTAACAAATTGTACCACTCTGGTGGGAGATGTTCATAACGAGGAAGTCTATGCATGTATGGGGCAGGGGGTATAGGGGAAATCTCTGTATCTTCTGCTCAAGTTTGCATGAACCTAAAAACTGCTTTAAAAAATAAAGCCTATTAAAAAAAAACCCAGAATCCTACAATATTACTTGCTCGTGTTCCCCCCTCCTTTAGTGCTCCTTCACTATAATCCAAAGGCTAAATATTTTCGAGCAAGCACTAGATGCCGTTTCCCTTATAGTTAAGCTACTTATACCAATAAATTATTAGGCACAGTTTTGAATTATTTGTTCCTTTGAGGTGTCATTAACTGTCTCTTTTATCATGTTTATGTATGAGAACAAATGGAGTATGGTTAATCATAATGTTTTGAGCAATGATAAATGGTTTGTGAAACAAGTTCCTCTTCTGTTTGTTATTCTAACACAAAGTATCACGTTTTCTGGCAAAAGGATAGTAGGTCATTAATAAAACAAAAGTAGGTAGTGTAAAGAATACATTCAAGTAGTCTGGTAAGCAACAGGAACCAGCATTCACTCTGAAATAGCCTCCGAGTTTTTCAAATTCTAATTCTGGAGGAAAATTAAATATATGACATCAGTCACTTTGCTTCTTATTGTTTAAAATACAGATTATTAAGATCAATATTTTGGGAAATGGATACAGAATTTTTATTTACCAAGTTTTCATTCAATCTTGTCTTCTCTGAGCCCCATCATATAGAACTGCACGTATTTGCCTGTATCTAGATAAGGAGTATTATGAGCACGGAGTACACATAGGGAGTAAATATCATTCTTTTGGGTATTAGAGCATGGTGGCCATGCAATCCTAGGAATGGGATAAATTTATACAAATTAATGAAATTTATGTTAACAATGAAAAGGTAAACTAATCAATATTAGTTTAATCAATCAATTAATAGCTTAATTAATATGAATAAATAGACCAAAAAATGATCCTTGAATATTAATTCTGACTCATTCTAGTCAAGTCTCTGATAGAATTAGGATAAGAATGTCAGATCTGCTGCTAATAGATGTAAGACCCTGGTAAAGTTATCAAGACTTTGGGTTGTGAGTGACTTCATCTGTAAAATAGAGATGACACTGATGATTTTACTGTGAGAATTCATATTCTGGGTGCTTTTTATTAATGAATCGCAGAATGGTATGTACTTAAGAGTTAATATCAGATAAAGCACTGCGTTGAGAAACGACATCATAGGCTGCTGTCAGACTTAACCATCCTATGAAGAGGTATAAAAGTGAACGGAAAAAAAAAAGTCTTAAACTTGAAAATTATGGTGGCAGCATTATAGTCAACACTTCCTGGTTTCCCAAAATAGGCCAATCAGAGCTCCTATTAGAGTAAAAGAGTTAACTCAATAACTCAAGATTCTACCGTAACCCAGCCGATAGGCCCCAACCTGTTTCTTCCAACCTGCCGTCATACTTCTAGTTGTTCCTGGCTCAGGGTAGAACCTCAACATACATGGATTGAATAATTAACCAAGCACACCACCTTGCCTACAGCTTCCTGGCACTTGGATCTTCTTTGAAGGTGGCAGATACATAATTGTTTTAAATGCAAAATATGACAAAATATACTAAGGTTTTTAAACAGATTAAGTGAAGTAAATGACATATGAAGTCTGCTTCTGAGAAGTGATGGTGAACAGCACATATCAGAATGACACGGTGGGCGATGCCATGGGGGCAGGGGTAGAGAAGCAGGCACAAAAACGAAAGCTATTAGTGCCCATAGTAATATGAGTGCTACTTCCAAATGTTCTTTCAGTTAGCCTTGAAAACGAGTTTACTTAAAAAAATGAAAAGGCACAATATAACGTGAGACAAATAACTGTCATATATGTATACATCCATCTAGAGCTATTCAGCAGGGCACTGACTAATCAAAACCGATGCTGACCACTATGGTATACTGGTATGTACTGGCCAAATAGCAATCATTCATCTCAGATAATCCTTGGTAGAATCCTGATCAATAGAGAGATTACTCATATAAAGTACATTTCCATCTTTTACTGGTCATGGATGACAAGGTCATTTTGTTCCCTAGAGCTCTTTACCCTGCTAGATGAATAAGAAATAGATGTCATGAATAATCAAGAATAAAAGCACTTAGGAATATATCTGTATATTATTAGTCACTCATTCATTATGTATGAACTAAAAATGTGTTTTCAAAATAATACAAATGAAAGTAATAGAGCCCAACAATGGGGAATGTGAATAAGAAATTGAGGTGTCATTTATCAAATGTTTGATGGAAAAATCAATCTAAAGGAATTATTTATTTTGGTAGCCAATTGTGATAGTCTGAAAAGATGTATTTTTTATTCTTTTAAAGTAAAATCAAGTTTCCAAGTCTAGCCAACTAACCTGCCTTTTAGGGGGATAAATGTGAAGATGTCGTTCTCTCTGTTCCTCGAAGTAATGTTTACTTACATGAATTGATACATGCATTAAGGCCTTCAGTAGTTGAAGTCACCAGTTGAAGACTTTCTCTAATCTTTCCTAAAATCACAGGGACTACTCATTCAGACAGCTGCTACCAATGCCAAGGAGGCAAGTGCTCTTACAGCAGGCCTAAATCCTCTGTGCACTTCTGATCTGATCCCACAGAGCATTTAATGCCAATTCTTAATGAGAGGGACCGGGAAGAAAGCAATGAAATGAGAAAAACAAGATTTCATCACACACTGAGCTTTGTTCTCTTAAATTCTCTGACCATTTATTACAGTTTTGTTCTCAAGACTTAGTTTGCTTAATTGGGAATGACTTGCTTGCCAACATTAGGCTGTATTCTCCAAAGGCTTGCCTTTAAGCTTGGTCTTAAATACATGATGCCTGGGGTTGGAAGTTTAAGTGAAGAACAAACACTTCTGTCTTGGCTTAGTATTTGACTTACTGCTTTATATAGGAAACCTAACATCCATAGTTAAGCCTTCGCAAACCCTCACTTTAACTCATGTTAATCTTCCCCTTTAACTCAAAGGAAGCTCAGCCAGTGAAATTACCACCTTTGGCAATTGTGTATGTGTAAGTGTTTGTGTGTTTAAGAATGTCTGTTTTATGCTGGTTTTTGTAGGCATTATAAATCATGACTGCTGTTGTAAATTAACAAAAATAATTTAGTAGTTAGAGAACAGAATTTGTACACTATGTACCACACTTATGCAGAATTAAAAAGAAAAAGCAGTGTTCATTTAGTTGACCATTTTGGGTGCCGTGTGAGATGATGTGCCCCTCTGCTTTATGTGGTTTCATTTGTAAAGCTAGTTTCCAACCAAAATTAATCTTTCCTTTCTCTTTTTTCCTGTAGGCATATTCTTGTACCTCTAGCATTTATAATCTGACTTGTCATATTTTGTTTATGTGTCATTCTCAGCCCTACAGAGTAAACTGCCTGGTGGTGGTGCTATTTCAGCAGTGCCATAGATCACACAGGTAGAACTCAGTAACAATTTTTAAGTTGAGTAATTTTGTATACGACATCCTACTGGAAACAGATTCCTCACAATTTAAAAATTTACAAACCAAGAAGAAGCCCATTTAAAATCCACATTTGATAATGATAATATTCATATTTTTTATTCATGAATATTCATGTATTCTTTCCCCACACCAGACTGTGTGAGGTTCTAAAGGAGAGGGGGAAATATAAAATGCATTAAATTGTCCAAATGCTAATACATAAAACAAATAAACTGTACAAAAACTAAGAGATGCTAAAAATATTGTACTGAGTGAAGTTCAGGTAGGTAAGATTATTTCCTTGGTGATGTGAAATGTCAAGACAGGCTTCTCAGAGAGGAGGATATTGGAATTGGGTCTTGAGGTAAATCCAGAAGGATGAGAAAGATTTTGCCAAATAAACAAGAAGGTAAGGCAATTTCAGGGTTAGAAATTGACATATACAAAAGTCCAGGGGACTGAGTAAACAGCATAGTTTATGAGATCGAATAAAGGATATCTATGGTTAGCGGTGGGATTCTCTGAATGAAGAGGGCTAGACATAAAGCTGGCCCGTTTGTGTTTTATGCTACAGGTTGTGACGGTTTTTAAACAAAGAAGTGATGTGGCATAGCCTGCTAGCCTAGTACAGACAAAGACTGGAGAAGGAGATGATAGAGTCAGGAGATGAGAGACCGTGAGAGGACAGCGGTAGTGGGGCTGGGAAATATGAGGCCGTGAGACAGTTCAGTGTCAGAACTGACAGACCAGAAAATGTGTGAATATAGGCAGTGAGGATGGAGTCAAAGACAATCCAGCAATTTCCACTTTGAACACCTGGGCAGGTGTTCCACTTTGAACACCTGGGCAGGTGTTCCCTTACTGAAGGGATCTGGAGATCTCTCTTTCAGGAGGTCAGGCCGGGTTGGCAGATAATAATGAGTTTGGCACAAGAGTTTAATGTGCCTACGGGGCATTGTAATGGAAACCTGTTATTTATTCTAGCCAAGCATATCTTACCTCTTCACTCATCTCCTGTTCTTGAGACGTGTCTCTCCTCCCTTCACATGGGTTTGAAGCAGCCATCATTTGTACAAGGGACATTTCCTGTGGCTAGAATGAACCAGTTGGGGGGTAATATCTTTCTAGAATGGGCCACTAAGAGTCCTTGCCTCCAATTATTAATCTGAAACACAGAAAGCCAAATTGGTCCCTCTCTGAATGTCTGAAACTGGGAACATGTGAATTTGGTGACCAGTAGTTGTCACATTCCAACATGTGGGCTGAAAGATACAATAAGTTAGTTGCCAGTATGAGAGAAGGCATAAAGAGATACTCAGAGAGAGGTGCAGGGGAGAGAAGGAGAAAGAACATTCCTGATTTTCTCTCAGGACTTTGGCCTCCTGTGGCAGCCATACATTCCATCCCTTAGGCTCCTGGAGTTCTCTAGTAATCACTCGAGCAAGCCTCCCTTTCTTGCTTTGTTTTTGACTAAGCTAGCCAGAGTCCATTTCTGTTGTTGTTGTTACTGTTGTTGTTGTTGTTTTAAGCCAAAGTTAAATTATACTATGTCTGAATGCAGATGTTCAATATGCAAAGAAAAATATTCAGAAAATAATGTTGAGAATTGCACATAGATTTAGACATCATCGATATAGATTTGAGAGCTGAAGCCCTAAAAGTAGATGAAAATGTCTAGAAAGAGCTGGTAGAGTGTAAAGAAAAAAGGTCTGAGGGCAAAACCTTCCTAACTACCCAATATAATGGTAAACACAAAGAGGGAGAGATTTTGTAGATAGGAAGAGGAAAAGGTGAAGGAGGCAGACAAAAGCCAAAGGAATTTCAAGTATGAGGTGTGGATAACTCCGCTAAATATTGCAAAGAGGTCAAACAGGATGAGGCCTGATAAGAAGCTATTGAATTAAGCAAACAAATGATTACTGTTCACTGTTGTTAGATGTAAACACCTTCAATAGAATGCGAAGGATGTTGCCTAAAAACATGAATAAATAATGAATGAGAGAAGACTGCTGCTGCAAGATGTGTGAAGGAACAGAAAAGAAAGAGGCAGTACTTGGAAGAGCAATTACATTCAATTTGACAAATGTTTACTTCCTAGCATGTGTTAAGTACTAACCTAAGCTAAATGCGAAGGTAGATACAGTTTCTGCCTGCAACAATTTGTAGTCTAGTGGTGGAAACTCATAACCCAAAGTGGTAAGAGAGACAGAGCTAGAGAAAAACGCTTTTAACTTCCCAACAGTTATGTGGTCATGCTGTCTCTGATGTCTAAAAAACACATCAATTTTGTATGCCTGTGCACACACACACACACACACACACACACAACACACACAACACACAGTTGAAGTTGAAAACAACTAGTTTGTTTAAAAGCAATCAACACTATAACCACTTGTATGGATGCAGAAGGCAGCTACCCTGACTACTTCTAATCCACTATATAACAGCAACAACCAATCTGGGGGCAGTGTTCCCTTATCTATTGTGAAGACTGAATTCTTTTTCTCACATGACCATTGAATCATATAAGGAAAGCGTAACCTTAAACATCTTCCTCTTGGACAAAGTGTGGCAATATTGCTTGTAGAAAGAGAAAGCAACACTCAGATCACACCAATATTAATAGTTTTCGTTTTGCTTATTTTTTAAACATCAATGAGAACTACATATGCACATGTTTTTTCTCCACTTAAGGGTAATTATTTGCAACTAGTACTACTAAACTTTCCACAAATGGAAGATGTTAGTACTTTAAGGACACACCCCTAAGTATCTAGTTTTTCCAACAAACGGATGCCAAGAATGAAATTCTTTAGAGGGGAGGCTCCTGCTTATGAGTTACCCGTATTCTATCCACTGATATTGAAAAATGGCTCCTCGCTGTTTACAGTTTTATTACCTGGCCAGGGTTTCTGACCTTAGCAACTTTAAACACTCCGTCTCAGGAGTGTTCCAAATCTGCCAAAGGCTTTGGATAGGTGATCAGCCTCGACAAATTCATATTTATGTTGTTTCTAAGAATACTGTGCATCATGTACATTTTATTCTTCATTCTATCGCTGTGTAGTAGAGAAAGGAAGTCCAGTGGATGAAAACTGAGGCATAAACCAGATAAAGATACTGGAACAAAACCCCTTTGAATTAAAATTTGGTCTACGCATCAAGCCTATCTATGTTAGAGAGAGAAATTAGAACAAGAAATATAGCCTATCTGGAAAAATGCAGTTGGTTCTAAAATGATTATTAGATAAAAAATATATTTTCTTCTTTTTGCATGGACTGGACTTTGACCAGACCAGCATACTTGCTTGTACCATAATGCATGTCTGTTTGCCTGGTTGTTTTCATTGGGACTTAAAAGCAGAACTGACAAAAATATCTCACATTTAGCTCTTGATTATACCTACCTCCAACCTCTTCCTCTGTGATATTTTGTTTTCCCCAATTTTGTTTCTTTCCTCCCAATCCATTCAGTTATCCCAGCCACATCACTGGGTGTAATCCCTAATTCATTTCCTTGTCTCAAACCCAGTCATGAAATGTCATATTCTTGTCATTTCTCTCTCCAAAACCTACCCCAAATTTATGTCCTTTGCTCCAGCTTTGCTGCTACTACCCTTACTCAGGCCCCTCGTCTCTTGTCTGCACTCCTGCCTTAGTTCCCTGATTTGTAGCGCTGCTTCCTCTGAAGGCTACAAACCATTCCCTGTGCTTCAGTGATCTTACAAAATGTGAATCAAAGCACATGACTATCCTGTGTAAAACCTTCTAGAGTTTTTAGAATAAAATGCAAACTCCTCATCTTGCTTCCTAAGGTAAGAGTTGTCTGTGACACAACTTTACCACTCTTTTCTTCTCTCCCTACATCGAGCCATATCTGTTTTCAGTCCCTCAAACTCTCCAAACTTTCAGGGTTTTTTTGTTTTTGTTTTTTTAAATAAATTTATTTATTGTTTTTGGCTGCATTGGGTTTTTGTTTCTGCGCATGGGCTTTTCTCTGATTGTGGAGAGCGGGGGCTACTCTTCGTTGTGGTGTGCAAGCTTCTCATTGCGGTGGCTTCTCTTGCTGTGGAGCACGGGCTCTAGGCGTGTGGGCTTCAGCAGTTGTGGCTCGCGGGCTCTAGAGCGTAGGCTCAGTAGCTGTGGCACCTGGGCTTAGTTGCTCCGCAGCATGTGGGATCTGCCCGGACCAAGGCTCGAACCCGTGTCCCCTGTGTTGGCAGATGGATTCTTAACCACTGCACCACCAGGGAAGCCCCACTTTCAGGGTTTTGTACTTGCAGTTCTCTCTGCTCTGAATATTCTTACTTGGGATTATTGCAAAACTTGGCCATGGCCATGAAAAAGAATTTCGGTCAAATTAAAGAAAATATCTTTTAGTATAAGTCATACAAGCCAAAAATTCAAACACTGGAAAAGTGTTAATGCACAATAATATAGATGAGTTATTAAGGGAATTAGGATTTTAGGAACAATATATTGTTCTAGTTACTGTGGCTACATAATAAACAATTTCAAATTTAGTGGTATAAAACGAAAATTTTATTATGCTCATGATTTCTGTGGATCAGGAACTTTTTTAAAGAGTTTAGTTGGAATGACTTTTGTTTCATGTCTGAGTTCTTAGCTAGGAAGGCTCCAAGGCTGGAAATGACTTGAGAGTGGTAGAATAAAATCGTCTGAAGGCTCATTTATCCACATGATTGGTGTACGGATGCTAGCTGTCAGCTGAAACCTCAGCTGGACCTCTCAGTGTGGCTGCCTGGGCTTCCTCATAGTACGGTAATTACATTCCAAGAGGGAGCATCCCCCAAAAAGGAGGTAAAAACTGTATGGCCTTTTAAAAATCTAGCCTCAGAAAGCACATAGCCTTGCTTCCACTGTATTCACAAGCTTGCCCAGATTCAAGATAAATAAACATAGAGCTCACCTATTAATGGGAGGAGTGTCAAAGCCACATGGTAAGAAGAACATGTGTAACAGGAGATACTGTTGATATATTCTACACATATCTTACCATGAATTATGGGTCATGGAGACCAATGAAGTAGTTTGTTATAAAACAACTAAAATGTCAATGTGAGAAATGGAATACTGGGTATAATGGATAACTAGTCTAAATAAAAAGACATTTATGCTGCTGGATATTTTGTATCAGCTAGGTTTAAAGTCACATCACTTTTTAGGAAAGAAAATTCTTCCTTTCAATTGAACAGAGTGATTTAATATATCAAATTTATTTGTAATAATATAATTTATTACATTACTTACCAGATAATGTTGTGACACCTATAAACAAATAAGGCTGCAAACTCCCAAATAAAAGATCAAAGAATATATGGTAAATCATAAGCAAACTTTTAGAACTTTTCAAACTTGGTAATGCCTCACTTCTCTAGGCTGTATCTTACTTTGATTTTTTTAATCACTATGAGACAAAAAAATTTAAGACATCACGCCACAAAGACCAGCCAAAGCATTATTCATCCACAGCACATTCCCTATCAAATACAATGCACACACTGTGTAGAGGTATTTCTCCCATTGTTTTCAATCGTCTGCCTAAACATGAGGATCTTCAAATATTCATTCTTTCAAACTCTCCTAACTGGCCTTGGTTGATGATTAGAAGCTGAAAATAGAGGTAAACAGCTTATGGGTAAGAAATTATATCCTTAAAGATTTATGCATATATTGCAATTTATTTAAATCAATAATTGGTTAAACACTAATTAAAAAATAAAATATTAAGGTGATATATGGTATTTTGGGGAAAAGATTGAAGACAATGTTTATGGGCAAACTGGCACAGATGAATGTGTACATACATATAGGGAAGGATACTACCCAAGAATGTAATTGAAGAGTATTTTATCAATAGAAACTGAGTTTGCAAAGCATGGAGCACTACCACTGTAGATAATTGTTGAGGTGGGAAATTTGGATTTGTATATGTAAAATGTACCTTTTGAACATTTTCTCTTTGTTCTTAGTTGGGTATTTATAATTCAATCTTGAAAAGGTTGATAATTTGGTTCTTGCAAATCAAAATTTAAAAATTCAGTTTGAAATCTGTAATCCAGTGTTTATGCCTTTGCAATAGCTTCCTCCATAAAGGATTCTCTTTATTGCTTACTTAACAAAAGCCTATTTATCCCTCAAGATCTAGCCCAAATATTTTCTGTTCTGTGTTTCCATAATATTGAGCTTTGTTACAACACATCATGTTCCATGTATTTACTGTGTTAACCTGAGTTTCCTCATGCCTCACTAGTCATGGGTACAAATGGCTGATAATGGGTAAAAATGAATTAGGTTTTGTCCCAACCTGCCCAAGTAGTAATTCAGTACCCTGGGAATTACCTGTCAAACATTTTTAGTAATACCCAGAGTAGCTCCACATGTACTTAGAAACTGGTTCTACAAACGATATCCACTGTCTCCCTCCAGGCTGACACTGGTACTGCTGTGTCCACTGCAGATGTTGGTTACCTGCTGAGCACCATGGTATCTGTGGCTTCTCGGATGCAGCTACTCTAGACAATACTGTGATGTACCAGACTGAGCCTTCCTGGTGCTGAGAAGGCTGTTCTGTGCAGAAGTGGGAAGGATTCGCACCTCTCCCATCCTGTTTTGTGCTTTGTCTCTGGAGACATGAACAGCTCTGCTTGTGTTCCTGTATCTCAATGGTTTTTCATGAAAATAATTCCTGTAGTCCCTCTCATCTCTGAGATCAGATTCCATTCCCTGGGGGGGCTGTCTTTCTTTTCTAGACTTCTCAGTCATGGCAGATAACAATCTCCATTCTCTTCCTTTCTGCCAGACAATAAGATAAACACATGCCCTCAGGAAGTTGCTCTTTCCTCTCACCTTCCAACCAACTCGGCTCTCCAAACGGGTTATAGACATGACCACCTGGGCTGAAGGTACAGTGCCTGCAATGCTTCTTTACACATTTCAGCCTCAGGAAGATTTTAAGTCCTTGAGGACATGAAACAAGACTCTTTCTTTTCTGTATTGAATAAGAACTAAAAAATAAATTTAAACCAATTTATAGACCAATCCCTTAATTCTAAAACTAAGCAAATTATGTGATCTGTTAAGAACTGTGAAGCTTCTACTCTGCTTGGAAGCGAGCAAGTTAACCTGCTACTGTGTTATGGAAACTGACAGAAGTCATAAGACTCCTGGGTCAGAAAGAGAACAATTCATCACTCACAACACAGCAAGAATCATGAGCTTCAAGTTTACATCATGCAGCTAATCTAGACAATACTGACATGTATCAGACCAAGCCTTCACAGCGCCGAGGAGGGGCATGCGCTATGCACATGGGGGCAACGAGTTGTGTCACAGCTGAGGAACCCCGAGCTTAGGGAACCCTACTATTTTATAATGGGTTGCAGAGCAACCTGCCCAAACTTTGCCCAGAAGAAAACAATACCTTTATTATGCTGGAGAACAAATAAACTTGTCCTCTGCTTTGGGGGGAGAGTCTCCTTCTGACTTCCAAGGCTGTTCACTACACAAACATCCTTGGAAAGATCATCTTTCCAAGGCACTCAGAAGAAACGCAGAAACTCAGGAGAACTGACTCCCAATGGTATCATGAGGAAAAGTGACCTTCTCATGTTCCCAGAGTTAGTAAATATCAGGGCCAGAACTCAGGTCATTTGGCACATAATCCAGTAATTTCTTCATGGAAACAGCAACAGAAAAGGACTAGTATGATGTCAGTTCCGTTTCATTGATTAACATAGCTAAAGACAAGTGTGGGCTTTCCAAAATATATTTTTAGAGTTCCAGTAACACTGTGGTTATCCACATATAATATTAACTGTATAAATTCCAAGCCCTTTTTCAAACTTCTGAAGGGTTGACATACTGACAGAATTGAAAACAAACAAGCAAACGAACCAAGGGAAAAAGCAAGCAGTTAACAGCAAAGACAAGTATTGCCTATTCCCACTTGTGCAACTAGGACATAAATAAGATGTTTTAAAATCAACATCTATTAGAATTTATAGATTTTAATCAGAGATTTTCACATATAAACCATGGTATGTCCAAGTACTGGAACCTGAGAGACTTAGCTCTATTTTTCTACAGCCATATTTTAGAAAGAAATTGTTAGAACAAAATACAAACTCATTAATTGAGGAGTTCATATTTTATGAAATAACGTCTGGGGGAAAAGTGCACGAAATTAAACAGCTAATATTACTGTGAGCAACACACTCTTTTCAGGGATGTTATTCAAACTGCTACTGGGTGTAGCCTCAGCACTTTATTGTAAGATGATGAAAAATCATGGACATGGTCATTGAGATTTTTTCACTCTTAACTCATTACGTCCCAGTGTGAGGACCTGTTTTATGATGCTCAGCCTACAGTTCTATCCTCTCCATTAAACCGTATTCTTCAAGGTACTTTCCAGAGTCACTCTATGTATGAAATCCAAACAATGAATAAGAAAATAAGTAGAAGTTAATGGATGCCTGCATGTGTATTGGGAAGAAACTTGAACTGAGAATAAGGAATTTTGGAATCAATTCCCAGTTCCCAAAGCATGATCATACGTAGATAAATAAAAGGACAAAGCAAGCAGTTAGCCACCTTTTCTGTATAAATTTTTCCTAGTTTTAACCAAAGAGTGATGAATGTTAAAGATTAAGAGTTGATGAGGATGTTAAATGACACCATAGGATGCAATTAACAAAATTTGGAGTGTAGGATGCTCCACAGAATGTGGATAACTCGCTTTTTATCAACAAATTATTTGCAAGGAGAGAGAGAAAGAGAGATAGAGAGTAAAAGAGATTTAATTTATAAGACATTAACTAATTGCATTGTAAGATTCTTATTTGGATTTCAAAAAATTAAACTAAAAATTAAAAATTTTAGTGAGTCAATTGGGAATATTGATAGACTTAACAAATTATTGTCATTTTTAAGGTACAATTATGAGATTGTGGTTAGGATTAAAAGAATCCTTCCTGGTTTTAGAGATACAGACTGAAATACTTACAGATAAAATAATGTGTTGTCTGGAATTTGCTTAAGATAACATACCTACCACCAACTGCTCAATTAATTACAAATATCTCAGGTTTCCTTCTACTTTTTGTATCTATTGACTTTGAGAGGCAGTGAAGGAGGGAGCCCAAGTCCTTTCATGTCCATGAAAAACTGCCCTCCTGGAATCACTGTACCTTTTCCTGCATTCAGTGACAATTAGCTTAGAACCCTTCACAATATATGTGGTTCAAGCTCAGTATTAACAGAAGCATATCAAACTCTAAATTAAGGGTCTAAAAATGAAGATTTTCCATATTGTACAGAAAATGGTCAGCAATGTGTGATATTAAACCAAATAAGATTGGTTCAAGATGGCGGAGTAGAAGGACGTGCACTCACTCCCTCTTGAGAGAGCACCGGAATCACAACTAACTGCTGAACAATCACCAAGAGGAAGACACTGGAACTCACCAAAAAAGATACCCCACATCCAAAGACAAAGGAGAAGCCACAATGAGCCGGTAGGGGGGACGCAATCACAGTAAAATCAAATCCCATAACTGCTGGCTGGGTGACTCACAAACTGGAGAACAATTATTCCACAAAAATCTACCCACTGGAGTGAAGGTTCTGAGCTTCAAGATGGCAGAAGAGTAAGATGCAGAGATCACCTTCCTCCCCACAAACACATCAGAAATACATCTACACGTGGAACAACTCGTACAGAACATCTACTGAACGCTGGCAGAAGACCTCAGACCTCCCAAAAGGCAAGAAACTCCCCATGTACCTGGGTAGGGCAAAAGAAAAAAGAATAAACAGAGACAAAAGAATAGGGACGGGACCTGCACCAGTGGGAGGGAGCTGTGAAGGAGGAAAGGTTTCCACACACTAGAAGCCCTTTCGCGGGTGGAGACTGAGGGTGGCGGAGTGGGGAAGCTTCGGTGCCGCGGAGGAGAGCGCAGCCACGGGGGTGCGGAGAGATTTCCGCACAGAGGATCGGTGCCGACCAGCACTCACCAGCCCGAGAGGCTTGTCTGCTCACCTGCCGGGGTGGGCGGGGGCTGGGACCTGAGGCTCCGGCTTCGGTCAGAGCGCAGGGAGAGGACTGGGGTTGGCGGCGCAAGCACAGCCTGAAGGGATTAGTGCTCCACGGCTAGCCGGGAGGGAGTCCAGGGAAAGTCTGGAGCTGCCGAAGAGACAAGAGACTTTTTCTTGCCTCTTTGTTTCCTGGTGCACGAGGAGAGGGGATTAAGAACGCTGCTTAAAGGAGCTCCAGAGACGGGCACGAGCCGTGGATATCAGCGCAGACCTCAGAGACGGGCATGAGATGCTAAGACTGCTGCTGCCGCCACCAAGAAGCCTGTGTGCGAGCACAGGTCACAATCCACACCCCCCTTCCGGGGAGCCTGTGCAGCCCGCCACTGCCAGGGTCCCATGATACAGGGACAACTTCCCTGGGAGAACACACAGCATGCCTCAGGCTGGTGCAACGTCACACCAGCCTCTGCCCCTGCAGGCTTGCCCTGCATCCGTACCCCTCCCTCCCCCTTGCCTGAGTGAGTCAGAGCCCCTGAATCACCTGCCATTTTAACTCTGTCCTGTCTGAGCACCCCCAGAAGACCCACACACAGAGGCGGGTCCAATCCAAAGCTAAACCCCAGGAGCTGTGCGAACAAAGAAGAGACAGGGAAATCTCTCCCAGCAGCAGCAGGAGCAGCAGATTAAATCTCCACAATCAACTGGATGTACCCTGCACCTGTGGAATACCTGAATAGACAATGAATCATCCCAAATTGAGTAGGTGGACTTTGGGAGCAAAGATATATATATTTTTTCCCTTTTTCTCTTTTAGTGAGTGTGTATGTATATGCTTCTGTGTGTGATTTTGTCTGTATAGCTTTGCTTTTACCATTTGTCCTACAGTTCTGTCTCTCTGTTTTTTGGTTTTGTTTTTTTTTTTGGATACTTTTTAGCCCTTGTTATCAATGGTGGATTTGTTTTTTGGTTTGCTTGCTCTTTCTTTATTTTTTTATTACTTAAAAAATTTTTTAATAATTATTTTTTATTTTAATAACTTTTTATTTTATTTTATCTTCTTCTTTCTTTCTTTTTTTCTCCCTTTTATTCTGAGCTGTGTGGAGGACAGGCTCTTGGTACTCCAGACAGGAGTCAGGGCTGTGCCTCTGAGGTGGGAGAGCCAAGTTCAGGACATTGGTCCACAAGAGACCTCCCAGCTCCATGTAATATCAAACAGCAAAAATCTCCCAGAGATCTCCATCTCAATGCCAAGACCCAGCTCCACTCAATGACCAGCAAGCTACAGTGCTGGACACCCCATACCAAACAACTAGCAAAACAGGAACACAACCCCACCCATTAGCAGAGAGGTTGCCTAAAATCATAAGAAGGTCACAGACACCCCAAAACACACCACAAGACGTGGACCTGCCTACCAGAAAGACAAGATCCAGCCTCATCCACCAGAACACAGGCACTAGTCCCCTCCACCAGGAAGCCTACACAACCCACTGAGCCAACCTTAGCCACTGGGGACAGACACCAAAAACAACGGGAACTACGAACCTACGGCATGTGAAAAGGAAATCGTAAACACAGTAAGGTAAGCAAAATGAGAAGACAGAGAAACACACAGGAGATGAAGGGGCAAGGTAAAAACCCACCAGACCTAACAAATGAAGAGGAAATAGGCAGTCTACCTGAAAAAGAATTCAGAATAATGATAGTAAAGATGATCCAAAATCTTGGAAATAGAATGGAGTAAATACAAGAAACGTTTAACAAGGACCTAGAAGAACTAAAGAGCAAACAAACAGTGATAAACAACACAATAAATGAAATTAAAAATACTCTAGAAGGGATCAATAGCAGAATAACTGAGGCAGAAGAACGGATAAGTGACCGGGAAGATAAAATAGTGGAAATAACTACTGCAGAGCAGAATAAAGAAAAAAGAACTAAAAGAATTGAGGATAGTCTGAGAGACCTCTGGGACAACATTAAATGCACCAACATTCGAATTATATGGGTCCCAGAAGAAGAAGAGAAAAAGAAAGGAACTGATAAAATATTTGAAGAGATTACAGTTGAAAACTTCCCTAATATGGGAAAGGAAGTAGTTAATCAAGTACAGGAAGCACAGAGAGTCCCACACAGGATAAATCCAAGGAGAAACATGCCAAGACACATATTAATCAAACTATCAAAAATTAAATACAAGAACAAATAATAAAAGCAGCCAGGGCAAAACAACAAATAACACCTAAGGGAATACCCATAAGGTTAACAGCTGATCTTTCAGCAGAAACTCTGCAAGCCAGAAGGGACTGGCAGGACATATTTAAAGTGATGAAGGAGAAAAACCTACACCAAGATTCCTCTAACCAGCAAGGACCTCATTCATATTTGATGGAGAAATTAGAACTTTATAGGCAAGCAAAAGCTAAGAGAATTCAGCACCACAAAACCAGCATTACAACAAATGCTAAAGGAACTTCTCTAGAAAGGAAACACAAGAAAAGGAAAATACCTACAATAATAAACCCAAAACAATTAAGAAAATGGTAATAGAAACATACATATCGATAATTACCTTAAATGTAAATGGATTAAATGCTCCAACCAAAAGACATAGAGTGGCTGAATGGATACAAAAACAAGACCTGTATATACGCTGTCTACGAGAGACCCACGTCAGACCTAGGGACACATACAGACTAAAAGTGAGGAGATGGAAAAAGATATTCCATGCAAATGGAAACCAAAAGAAAGCTAGAGTAGCAATTCTCATATCAGACAAAATAGTCTTTAAAGCAAAGGCTATTACAAGAGACAAAGAAGGACACTACATAATGATCAAGGGATCAATCCAAGAAGAAGATGTAACAATTGTAAATATTTATGCACCCAACATAGGAGCACCTCAATACATAAGGCAAATACTAACAGCCATAAAAGGGGAAATCCACAGTAACACAATCATAGTAGGGGACTTTAACACCCCACTTTCACCAATGGACAGATCATCCAAAATGAAAATAAATAAGGAAACAATGCTTTAAATGATACATTAAACAAGATTGACTTAATTGATATTTATAGGACATTCCATCCAAAAACAACAGAATACACATTCTTCTCAAGTGCCCATGGAACATTCTCCAGGATAGATCATATCTTGGGTCACAAATCAAGCCTTGGTAAATTTAAGAAAACTGAAATCGTATCAAGTAACCTTTCTGACCAAAACACTATGAGACTAGATATCAATTACAGGAAAAAATCTGTAAGAAATACAAACACATGGAAGCTAAACAACACACTACGTAATTACCAAGAGATCACTGAAGAAATCAAAGAGGAAATTAGAAAACACCTAGAAACAAATGACAATGAAACACAATGACCCAAAACCTATGGGATGCAGCAAAAGCAGTTCCATGAGGGAAGTTTACAGCAAAACAATCCTGCCTTAAGAAACAAGAAACATCTCAAATAAACAACCTAAACTTACACCTACGGCAATTAGAGAAAGAAGAACAAAAACCCCACAAAATTAAAAGAAGGAAAGAAATCATAAAGATCAGATCAGAAATAAATGAAAAAGAAATGAAGGAAACAACAGCAAAAATCAGTAAAACTAAAAGCTGGTTCTTTGAGAAGATAAACAAAATTGATAAACCACTAACCAGACTTATTAAGAAAAAAAGGGAGAAGACTCAAATCAATAGAATTAGAAATGAAAAAGAAGAAACAACTGACACTGCAGAAATACAAAAGATCATGAGAGATTACTACAAGCAACTATATGCCAATAAAATGGACAATCTGGAAGAAATGGACAAATTCTTAGAAATGCACAACCTTCCAACTGAACCAGGAAGAAATAGAAAATATAAACAGACCAATCACAAGCACTGAAATTGAAACTGTGATTCAAAATCTTCCAACAAACAAAAGTCCAGACGAAATTGCTTCACAGGTGAATTCTATCAAACATTTAGAGAAGAGCTAACACCTATCCTTCTCAAACTCTTCCAAAATATAGCAGAGGGAGGAAAACTCCCAAACTCATTCTTTGAGGCAACCATCACTCTGATACCAAAACCAGACAAAGATGTCACAAAGAAAGAAAACTACAGGCCAATATCACTGATGAACATAGACGCAAAAATCCTCAACAAAATACTAGCAAACAGAATCCAACAGCACATTAAAAGGATCACATAATATGATCAAGTGGGGTTTATTCCAGGAATGCAAGGATTCTTCAATATACGCAAATCAATCAACCTGATTCACCATATTAACAAATTGAAGGAGAAAAACCATACGATCATATCAATAGATGCAGAGAAAGCTTTCGACAAAATTCAATACCCATTTATGAAAAAAACCCTCCAAAAAGTAGGCATAGGGGGAACTTTCCTCAACATAATAAAGGCCATATATGACAAACCCACAGCCAACATCATCCTCAATGGTGAAAAACTGAAACAATTTCCACTATGATCAGGAACAAGACAAGGTTTCCCACTCTCACCACTATTATTCAACATAGTTTTGGAAGTTTTAGCCACAGCAATCAGAGAAGAAAAAGAAATAAAAGGAATCCAAATTGGAAAAGAAGAAGTAATGCTGTCACTGTTTGTAGATGACATGATACTATACATAGAAAATCCTAAAGATGCCACCAGAAAACTATGAGAGCTAATCAATGAATTTGGTAAAGTAGCAGGTTACAAAATTAATGCACAGAAATCTCTTGCATTCCTATATACTAATGATGAAAAATCTGAAAGTGAAATTAAGAAAACACTCCCATTTACCAGTGCAACAAAAAGAAAAAAAAATCTAGGAATAAACCTACCTAAGGAGACAAAAGACCTGTATGCAGAAAATTATAAGACACTGATGAAAGAAATTAAAGATGATACAAATAGATGGAGAGATACACCATGTTCTTGGATTGGAAGAATCAACATTGTGAAAATGACTCTACTACCCAAAGCAATCTACAGATTCAATGCAATCTCTATCAAACTACCAATGGCATTTTTCACAGAACTAAAACAAAAAATTTCACAATTTGTATGGAAACACAAAAAACCCCGAATAGCCAAAGCAATCTTGAGAAAGAAAAACGGAACTGGAGGAATCAGGTTCCCTGACTTCAGACTATACTACAAAGCTATAGTAATCAAGACAGTATGGTATTTGCACAAAAAAAGAAATATAGATCAATGGAACAGGATAGAAAGCCTAGAGATAAACCCATGCACATATGGTCACCTTACCTTTGATAAAGGAGGAAGATTATACAGTGGAGAAAAGACAGCCTCTTCAATAAGTGGTGCTGGGAAAACTGGACAGTTACATGTAAAAGAATGAAATTAGAACATGCCTAACACCATACACAAAAAATATACTCAAAATGGATTAAAGACCTAAATGTAGGGCTTCCCTGGTGGTGCAGTAGTTGAGAGTCCGCCTGCCAATGCAGGGGACACAGGTTCGTGCCCTGGTGCGGGAGGATCCCACATGCCGCGGAGCGGCTGGGCCCATGAGCCATGGCCGCTGGGCCTGCACGTCCGGAGCCTGTGCTCCGCAACAGGAGAGGCCACAACAGTGGGAGGCCTGCATACCGCAAAAAAAAAAAAAAAAAAAAAAAGACCTAAATGTAAAGCCAGACATCATCAAACTGTTAGAGGAAAACATAGGCAGAACACTCTATGACATAAATCACAGCAAGATCCTTTTTGACGCACCTCCTACAGAAATGAAAATAAAAACAAAAATAGACAAATGGGACCTAATGAAATTTAAAAGCTTTTGCACAGCAAAGGAAACCATAAACAAGACAAAAAGACAACCCTCAGAATGGGAGAAAATATTTGCAAATGAAGCAACTGACAACGGATTAATCTCTAAAACATACAAGCAACACATGCAGCTCAATATCTAAAAAACAAACAACCCAATCCAAAAAATGGACAGAAGACCTAAATAGACATTTCTGCAAAGAAGATATACAGATTGCCAACAAACACATGAAAGAATGCTCAACATCATTAATCATTAGAAAAATGCAAATCAAAACTACAATGAGATATCATCTCACACTGGTCAGAATGGCCATCATCAAAAAAATCTACAAAAAATAAATGCTGGAAAGGGTGTAGAGAAAATGCAACCCTCCTGCACTGTTGGTGGGCACGTAAATTGATACAGCTACTATGGAGAACAGTATGGAGGTTCATTAAAAAGTAAAAATAGTACTACCATATGACCCAACAATCCCACTGCTGGGCATATACCCTGAGAAAACCATAATTCAAAAAGAGTCATGTACAAAATGTTCATTGCAGCTCTATTTACAATAGCCAGGACGTGGAAGCAACCTACGTGTCCATCAACAGATGAATGGATAAAGAACATGTGGCACATATATACAATGGAATATTACTTAGCCATAAAACGGAACGAATCTGAGTTATCTGTAGTGAGCTGGATGAACCTTGAGACTGTCATACAGAGTGAAGTAAGTCAGAAAGAGATAAACAAATGCCATATGCTAACACATATATATGGAATCTAAAAAAAAAAAAAAAAAAGGTCAGAAGAACCTAGGGGCACGATGGGAATAAAGATGCAGACCTACTAGAGAATGGACCTGAGGATACGGGGAGAGGGAAGGGTAAGCTGTGACAAAGTGAGAGAGTGGCATGGACATATATACAGTACCAAACGTAAAATAGATAGCTAGTGGGAAGCAGCTGCATAGCACATGGAGATCAGCTCGCTGCTTTGTGACCACCTAGAGGGGTGGGATAGGGAGGGTGGGAGGGAGGGAGATGCAAGAGGGAAGAGATATGGGGACATATGTGTATGTATAACTGATTCACTTTGTTATAAAGCAGAAACTAACACACCATTGTAAAGCAATTATACTCCAATAAAGATGCTAAAAAAAAAAAAGTAACAAGGGAAAAACAACAAATAACATACAAGGGAACTCCCATACAGTTAATATCTGATTTTTCAGCCGAAACTCTACAAGTTAGATGGGAGTGGCACAATATATTTAAAGTGATAGACGGGATGAAACTACAACCAAGATTACTCTGCCTGACAAGGATCTCACTCAGATCTGATGGAGAAATCAAAAGCTTTACAGAGAAGCAAAAGCTAAGAGAATTCAGCCGCACCAAATCAGTTCCACAGCAAATGCTAAAGGAACTTCTCTAAGTGGGAAATGCAAGAGAAGAAAATGACCTACATAAACAAATACAAAATAATTAAGATAATGGTAATAGGAACATACATATTGATAACTACCTTAAATGTGAATGGATTAAATACTGCAACCAAAAGGCACAGTCTTGCTGAATGGACACAAAAATAAGACCCATATATGTGCTGTCTACAAGAGACTCACTTCAGACCTAGGGACACATACAGACTGAAAGTGAGAGGATGGAAAAAGATATTCCATGCAAATGGAAATCAAAAGAAAGCTGAAGTAGCAATATTCATTTCAAATAAAATAGACTTTAAAATAAAGAATGTTAGAAGAGACAAGGAAGAACACTACATAACAATCAAGGGATCAATCCCAGAAGAAGATATAACAATTATAAATATATATGCACCCAACATAGGAGCACCTCAATACATAAGGCAACTGCTAACAGCTATAAAAGAGGAAATCAACAGTAACACAATAATAGTGGGGGACTTTAACACCTCACTTACACCAATGTACAGATTATCCAAACAGAAAATTAATAAGGAAACAGAAGCTTTAAATGACACAACAGATCAGATAGATTTAATTGACATTTACAGCACATTCCATTCCAAAACAGCAGATTACACTTTCTTCTCAAGTGCTCATGGAACATTCTCCAGGATAGATCACATCTTGGGTCACAAATCAAGCCTCAGTAAATTTAAGAAAATTGAAATCATACCAAGCATCTTTTCTGACCACAACGCTATGAGATTAGAAATGAACTGCAGGGGAAAAAACATAAAAAACACAAACACATGGAGGCTAAACACTACATTACTAAATAACCAAGAGATCACTGAAGAAATAAAAGAGGAAATCAAAAAATACCTAGAGACAAATGACAATGAAAACACAACAATCCAAAACCTATGGGATGCAGCAAAAGTGGTTCTAAAAGGGAAGTTTATAGCAATACAAACCTACCTCAAGAAACAAGAAGAATCTCAAATAAATAATCTAACCTTACACCTAAAGGACCTAGAGAAAGAAGAACAAACAAAACCCGAAGTTAGCAGAAGGAAAGAAATCATAAAGATCAGAGCAGAAATAAATGAAATAGAAACAAAGAAAACAATAGCAAAGATCAATAAAACTAAAAGCTGGTTCTTTGAGAAGATAAACACATTTGATAAACCATTAGCCAGACTCATCAAGAAAAAGAGGGAGAGGACTCAAATCAATAAAATTAGAAATGAAAAAGGACAATGGACACTGCAGAAATACAAAGCATCATAAGAGACTACTACAAGTAACTCCATGCCAATAAAATGGACAACCTGGAAGAAATGGACAAATTCTTAGAAAGGTATAACCTTCCAAGACTGAACCAGGAAGAAATAGAAAGTATGAACAGAGCAGTCACAAGTAATGAAATTGAAACTGTGATTAAAAATCTTCCAACAAACAAAAGCCCAGGACCAGATGGCTTCACAGGTGAATTCTATCAAACATTTACAGAAGAGCTAACACCCATCCTTATCAAAGCCTTCCAAAAATTTGCAGAGGAAGGAACACTCCCAAACTGATTCTAGGAGGCCACCATCACCCTGATACCAAAATCAGACAAAGATACTATAGAAAGGGCTTCCCTGGTGGCGCAGTGGTTAAGAATCCGCCTGCCAGTGCAGGGCACACAGGTTCGAGCCCTGGTCCGGGAAGATCCCACATGCCACGGAGCAACTAAGCCCGTGTGCCACAACTATTGAGCCGTGCGCCACAACTACTGAAGCCCGCGTGCCTAGATCCTGTGCTCTGCAACAAGAGAAGCCACCGCGATGAGAAGCCCGCGCACTGCAATGAAGAGTAGCCCCTGCTTGCCGCAACTAGAGAAAGCCTGTGCACAGCAACGAACACCCAATGCAGCCAAAAATAAATTAATTAATTTAAAAAAAAAAGATACTACAAAAAAAGAAAATTACAGACCAATATCACTGATGAATATAC
This sequence comes from Grampus griseus, assembly GCF_964374135.1. Lineage (NCBI taxonomy): Eukaryota > Metazoa > Chordata > Mammalia > Artiodactyla > Delphinidae > Grampus > Grampus griseus. Next base: position 16,185,277 of record NC_138998.1, read on the forward strand.
ATGCAAAAATCCTCAAAAAATACTAGGAAACAGAATCCAGCAGCTCATTAAAAGGATCATACACCATGATCAAGTGGGATTTATCCGAGGGATGCAAGGATTCTTCAGTATACGCAAATAAGTCAATGTGATACACCATATTAACAAATTGAAGAATAAAAACCATATGATCATCTCAAGAGATGCAGAAAAAGCTTTTGACAAAATTCATCACCAATTTATGATAAAAACTCTACAGAAAGTAGGCGTAGGGGGTACCTACGTTGACATAATAAAGCCCATATACAACAAACCCACAGTAAACATCCATCTCAATGGTGGAAAACTGAAAGCATTTCCTCTAAGATTAGGAACAAGACAAGGATGTCCATTTTTACCACTATTAGTCAACATAGTTTTGGAAGTTCTAGCCACGGCAATCAGAGAAGAAAAATAATTAAAAGGAATACAAATTGGAAAAGGAGAAGTAAAACTGTCACTGTTTGCAGATGACATGATACTATACACAGAGATTCCTAAAGATGACACCAGAAAACTACTAGAGCTAATCAATGAATTTGGTAAAGTTGCAGGATACAATATTAATGCACAGAAATCTCTTGCATTCCGATACATTAACAATGAAAGATCAGAAAGAGAAATTAAGGAAACAACCCCATGCACCATTGCAACAAAAAGAATTAAAAACGCAGGAATAAATCTCCCTAAGGAGGTAAAAGACTTGTATGCACAAAACTATAAGACACTGATGAAAGAAATCAAAGATGACACAAACAAATGGAGAGATATACCATGTTCTTGGATTGGAAGTATCAATAGTGTGGAAATGACTATACTACCCAGAGCAATCTGCCGATTCAATGCAATCCCTATCAAATTACCAATGGCATTTTTTACAGAACTAGAACAAAATATCTTAAAATGTGTATGGAGACACAAAAGACCCCAAATGGCCAAAGAAATCTTGAGGGAAAAAAGCAGAACTGGAGGAATCAGACTCGCTGACTTCAGACTATACTACAAAGCTACAGTAATCAAGACATACAGTACTGGCACAGAAACAGAAATATAGATCAATGGAATAGGATAGAAAGTCCAGAGATAAACCTATACACCTGTAGTCAACTAATCTCTGACAAAGGAGGCAAGGATATGCAACGGAGAAAAGACAGTCTCTTCAATAAGTTGTGCTGGAAAAACTGGACAACTACATGTAAAAGAATGAAATTAGAACACTCTCTAACAGCATACACAAAAATAAACTCCAAATGGATTCGAGACCTAAATGTAAGACCGGACACTATAAAACTCTTAGAGGAAAACATAGGAAGAACACTCTTTGACAAAATCACAGCAATATTTTTTTGACCCACTTCCTACAGTAATGTAATAAAAACAAAAGTAAACAAATGGGACCTAATGAAAGTTAAAAGCTTTTGCACAGCACAGGAAACTAAAAACAAGACAAAAAGACAACCCTCAGAATGGGAGAAAATATTTGCAAACCAATCAATGGACAAAGGATTAATCTCCAAAATATATAAACCGCTCATACAGCTCAATATTAAAAAAAACAAACAACCCAATCCAAAAATGGGCAGAAGACCTAAATAGACATTTCTCCAAAGAAGACATACAGATGGCCAAGAGGCACATGAAAAGCTGCTCAACATCACTAATTATTAGAGAAATGCAAATCAAAACTACAGTGAGGTATCACCTCACACCAGTTAGAATGGGCATCATCAGAAAATCTACAAACAACAAATGCTGGTGAGGGTGTCGAGTAAAGGGAACCCTCTTGCCCTGTTGGTGGGAGTGTAAATTGATATAGCCACTATGGAGAACAGTATGGAGGTTCCTTAAAAAACTAAAAATAGAGCTACCGTATGACCCAGCAATCCCACTACTGGGCATATACCCAGAGAAAACCATAATTCAAAAAGACACATGCACCCCAATGTTCATTGCAGCACTATTTACAATAGCCAGGTCACGGAAACAACCTAAATGCCCATCGACAGACGAATGGATAAAGAAGATGTGGTACATATATATAATAGAATATTACTCAGCCATAAAAAGAAATGAAGTTGGGTCATTTGTAGAGACATGGATGGATCTAGAGACTGTCATGCAGAGTGAAGCAAGTCAGAAAGAGAGAAACAAATATTGTATATTAATGTATGTATGTGGAACCTAGAAAAATGGTACAGATGAACTGGTTTGCAGGGCAGAAATAGACACACAGATGTAGAGAACAAACATATGGACACCAAGGGGGGAAAGTGGCAGGGGGGATGAGATGAATTGGGAGATTGGGATTGACATATATACACTAATATGTATAAAATGGATAACTAATAAGAACCTGCTGTATGAAAAATAAATAAATAAAATTAAATTTAAAAAAATAAACCAAATAGGGCAATTTTGCTATTGAAACATTGTGAAATTTACTAAGTGGCTAAAGTCCCACCCCAGATTTTTATTGATTTAAGTGTATAATTAAAACATTACTACCTTTCCTGACCATTATATTAGGCTCATGCTAACATAAGGAGCCTATGTACCTATGAAATAGAGCAACCAGGAATCTGGGGGGAAGATCTAACAGACGTCTATATCTTAGAATCCTTCACAGAATCTATGAGACTTAGGCGAGCAAAATACAGAAGTGATGCAAATTGCACTGTTGGCAACACCAGTTTGGCTTCAGCTTTGAGTTGCTATTACTAACATTTGGTGGTCTTCACTTAATTGTTGATCCTTAAGGAACACAGGGAATGAGAGGAATATAAGGTAATGCACACCATGGGGAAAAAATAGTGAACATTAAAGAAGTATCAAAAATGTATTGAATTTTTAAACCGAAAAAGGAGGTAATTACTTTTGTAAAACAAACTTAAAATTACTCTTTTTTAGAGCAATTATAAGGTCATTGGGAGATCTATATTCGGCTTAGAGAGGATAGTGTAACTTTTTTTTGTTGTTGTTTTTCATTTTGAGTTAGGAAAGAGTTATTCTCAGTGATAGTATGAGCTCCTCTATTGCAGAAGACCAAAAAATCTATAGACTTTGTTTGTGATTCTCAGTGCTCTCTGTACCAGGTATTTTGTTAAGACTAATGTTGAAATGGGACAGGACAATGCTTGTTATTACTGGCTTCTGCTTACCCTGGAGAAATCGGAAATGATTGTTCACCCCAAGTGGAGGATTTCCTCTTGTAAATGATCCAGGAGAAAACAATCATTCATTTTGATCGCTTTAGTTTGTGATGTGAACATGGAAAACCTTCTACTTGAAGTGCATAATATAGAGATAAAAGATAAATTAATATTTTACATGAATTCTAAATGTTCCCCAGTGTTTGATTTAGGTTAATTTGAGGTCTGATTATAACAGCAGCAAATAAGGGCTCTGGTTCTGAGTGTACACAAAAATCAGTTGCTGAAAAATCATATAGCATATACATTGGGTGGCATATAACTTACTGTTCAAACTCAGACACATTTGAGAATGAAATTCATAATTTTGTTGTGACTGTCCCAGGCAAACCTTGATGTATGACCACCTTAACACATGCAATTATCCTAAATACATTCACCAAATGTTGAGAGAAATATATTTTGGCAAGTTTTACCCATGTTAGTATACTTTTTGGAAAATAAAATGAAAATAAAATGTACCTTAAAGTCAATATCTTATCCCATTTGATTTGACTCGAGTATTTTTTATGCTGAGTGCTAAAATTTACAGAATGGCAAAAGTCATTTTTTTGATATATCTTACCTAATAAAATCTCATTAATAGAAGTGATCATCAAAGGCAGTAATAGATTGGTCAAATGGGCTAAAAAATGAGGTTACCTGCCCAAAATAATTTTATCCTTAAATTGATTTCTCTCTTAATTGCTTTTGCATCTATTGCCAGCACTGTACAATTTAACACTAGAGTTATCAAATCCAGCTTACTCATTTTACAGACAGGCATATCACTTAACTTTCTTAGAACTGTAGAATGTAGCCTGGATCGGAAGCCAGGCAGTTCTTTTCCACCATGGGAAGCTGCCTGTCTCATAGCACTCTATCATCAATACTCTAACTGTAGCTACAGAGTGGGGCTTTCTGTACCTAGTTTGTGCCCCACGGATATGCAGAGCTCAGCACCTCTTTGAGTCCCTGTAAAGAATGAGAGGAGTATTTTATTAAGGATTTCATAGGGGAGACAAGTGAGAAATTTAACGGACACCCCCAACAAACAAATTACGACTCTCTATTAGACACGTCTTGTACTAGACGTTTCTGGAACTCACTAATATCAGGTTTTCCTCTCATTCTGGACATCTGGAAATCCTTACTTCCCAGCCCCCTTGCATTGGGTGGGAGCATGTGACTAGTTTCAGTCAAGAGGCTGTGATGGAAGTGAAATGTGCTTATTGCAGATATGAGACCGTCTGCTCTCTCTCTTCCCCAACTACAGCAATCATGAGAAAGCCTTAGGTTTTGAGGGTAGAGACAAAAGACGGAAGTGGACTGGTTTGCTGAGTATACACTTAAAAAGGCAATTGACCTGGATAGCTGCTCAGACCCATGGGGTGATTTGTGGGAAAAAAACCCTTCATTGTGTTAAGACACCTAAAGCACTGAGTTGTGAAATTGTTTGTTGCCTCACCCTAACTTAGCTCATGCTGCCAAGGACCTGGCTCTGCTCCAGACCTTTCTTTCTGCCCCCATGCTACTGGGATTCTGTTTTTCTGTTCTTTCTTCACAGAGGCCAATAACCTCAAGATTCTTCCTTCCAGGTATCTCCTCTTTCCTTTATTGGGCAGAGCAATTAAATCTATCTCCAAATGTGCACACACACAAAACCATCACTATGCTAATTTAAACAAAGGGGACCTCCAGTTTCCTCCTTAGAGTGGATTTTTCTGTGTGTGTGTGTGTGCACGTGTGTGTGTGTGTGTGTGTGTGTGTGTGAGAGAGAGAGAGAGAGAGAGAAATACAGCATTCTGTAGTTATTCTATGAATATTTTTGTGATTATCTTTTACTAAGTCAGACTGCAAATCTTTTGAGGATGGAAAGTTCTTAAGTTAAAGTCCATGGATAAGCTTCAAGCTCTATGAATCTCTTGAAATGATAGTCTTTTTTTTTTTTGATGTCTATGCATATGTGCACTTCTGGTTTTCATCAGATTTTCAAAGGGGTCCTTGAATTAAAAAAAAATTAGGAACCACTGGTGCAGGATCAGCCTAAGTTTGAAAAACAATGGTCCTGGTTCCAGCCCTGATACTTACTAATGTGATATAGGTTCTTAACACTGTCCTAGATTTAGCATGGCCAGAAGAATTGGTTACTCACTCTAATTCACAAGAGGCTGAGGTATGTAAACCAGAATACAATCAATTAATTTAATCAGAACCATATATTTTAGGTACCTAGGATAATTACAGGACAGGGTATTGTCCTACTTACTTATTTCTCCATTTAAGCAAATTATAAAAGACAGGTTATAAACTTTTTTCTAAGGAATCTGTCATCACAAGAGATATTGTTGTCAGATGGACAGTTGGCCTGGAAGATATCCTCTCCCTTGGACCACGTTTGGACAGGCAGACCCAACAACTTCTCTTTCACCCCTTTCTCTTCTCTCTTTTCCATTCTTCTCCACACTTACCCTTCTCTTTCTTCTTTACTTCCAAGGCTGGCCAACACTAATTCTGGGAGATTCAGTACATAGTGTACAGTCAGGCCTTGAAAAGCCTGGATGCCATGCTGTTATTTTAAGATAATCTCTGCTCAGATCTCATGAGCTGATTTACAATTTGTAATTTAATGCTCAGACACTTGCTTAGGCTTTTATAAGGCTACTATGATATGGGATGAAGTGAGAGAAATAGGAAGGAGAAGCAGTCATGCATCAGAAGGCTGCCAAGTATCTTGGCACCAAGGAAATCTGCTTGGGTTTTTTTTGTGAAACATATCCAACTTGGCTTCCTCCCATTTTTATCTGGAATTCATCTCTTTGGTGTTGATGTTTGACAGCATGTGACCCTGGACATAAATGAGTAGCTGGATCTATTGCTACTCTTACACAATAGTCACCTAATTTTGGCAAATGTACAGAAAAACTGATATGTTTTTTTATTTGAAACTGAGATTGTATAAATACCATGGATATCTTTAATATGAGTCAATATCAAGATTCTTTTAATTATTGTCATAATCCAAGAGATTCTGCTTTTCATAGAACCTTGATCAAGAACATTACTTCTAAGCCTCATATTCCTCATCCATAAAATGGAGATAATAATAACAATAATCTCTAAAGTTGATGATGATAGTAGCTGTCTGGCTTTAGAACTTCTATCGTCTCCTTCCAAAACCTTGTGAAACAAAAGATTCAAGCAACTATTAGATTAGATTAGATTAGATAGATTAGAGCAAGTATTAGTTTTCTTTCTCAGTTTTATTTCTGGAATTCTTAATCAGCTGAATAAAGTATTTTGCCCTCAGCATAGGGTTAGTCTTCATTTATCAATATTTGTACCTGTTAATTCAGTATATATTATTGAAAAATAAAACATTTTTCCCATTTATACTTAAATTTCTAGATTTTTAATTCTTTGTGATTTGGGTATTTGCTATGATAATGGGAGAAAGTGAAGATTATTGAGAACTTTTCATGATCTCCTGGGGTTCATGATTCTATTGTCGGCTTTCTCTGAAAACAGTTCAAGGCTAAGAATAAAAGGGTTTAGACTCCAGAATAAAATTTTGCTAAAACAAGCAGTGCTGGAATGGCAACTATACTAAAAGGAAGAGATACCAAAAGTAGAGAAATAGCAAAAATTTAGGGGTGCGCAGACCTCAAGAGGGCATAACTATCCCTTCCTTTCTTCATTCATAGAGTATTGGTAATGGGTGCATTGTTTCTCTGCTTTCTATACAACTATGGTGCAGGATCTGTTCCACCACTAGATCTGGAATGAATGACTTTTTTTTTTTTTTGATGTGAAAGCCACTACTTAGCCCTGGATCAGACATTGGTGTTGATGCTGCAGGTTACAGAGAAGTGGGGTAGGGAAAAGGCGGCAAAGCTGGATCAATCTGCAGGCCCATGGGTTGAAGTGGAATAGATCTATGAGATCTTGTGGGTAGAGACTGCCCAAGGCAGCTGGGCTTTAGGCGTCTTGCGGGTACCACAAGATGGCTGTCACAGGAGAAGTGAGAATAACCCAGCAGCAAGAGTCAATGGGGTGGACAGCCCACTGGCAAGTGACAGGGAGGACGAGGCTTGCAGTATCAGTCACATCAGGAAAAGCATCAGTGGAGCCCCCGAAAAACCAGCAAGTGCGTAGGACTCATAAAAGGACTAGTATTGGGGCATTGACTACATTGTGGCATCCAAGGTCATAATAATACTAATATGAGTATTACTATCCTGTATAAACTATGTGATATGAGGATCTGACAGAGAAAATGTCCGTGATACCAATTTTAGATCTGCCATTTAATTCCCTGTAACGTAGGAAAGTCATGATTCCTCCAGGTCACAGCCTCTCAATTTATCAACCGAGGAGAAATCACCTGCTTGAACATCTTCACTGGGCTGTTAAGAGGCTCCAACTAATTGCTCTGCAGATGTGAGCTGTTAACCAGGGAGAGCTGTGAGACACAGAAAGACCCTGATGTGCGACATCTATTTCCACCTTTGATTTCTTTGATTTCTTCTGCTACAATGAATTCATCTTTCTGGTGGTGATGAATCATTAAAAAGGAAGTTGATTGTCATAGTTAGAATTCCTTGGGTTTTTACTTCGTCTCTGTGCCAAACTTCCTTTTTGTATTTTGATATTTTTACAGCTTGTCACCTACTTAATCTCTCCATTTTTCCCAGTGTGACAGTTAATTGATGTGTCAACTTGACTGGATCATGGGATGCCCAGATAGCTGGTTAAACATTGTTGCTGGATGTGTTTGTGAGGGTGTTTCAAGGAGAGATTAGCATTTGAATTGGTAGACTGAGTAAAGCAGATTGACCTCCCCAATGTGGGAAGGGCTGAGTAGAACCAAAAGGTGGGAGAAGGGTGGATATGCTCTGCCTCTGTGTCTGTCTCTGACTCAGCCTCACTGCTTGAGTTGGGACATCAGTCTTCTGCCCTTGGTGCAGACTTTCAGACCTGGGCTGGAATCGACACCACTGGATCTCAGGCTTTCAGGACTTCCAACTACACCACCCACTTTCCTGGGTCTCCAGCTTGCAGAGGGTTGACTGTGGGACTTCTCAGCCTCCATAATCCCTCACATGAGCCAGTACCTTTTAATAAATCAATCTCTTTCTCTCTCTCCTATTGGTTCTATTTCTCTGGAGAGCCCTGACTAATAAACCAGTTTTTCTCTTTGAAAATTGAAGCATTAACTATAATTCCCAGATGTCATATGTGTCATTTTTATAATCTGTCTTCTTAACCTCTAGGACATTCCTTCCCATATTTTAATGTGCATATGAATCATCTGGGAATCTCATTAAAATGAAGATTCTCAAGCAGTAGCTCTGCATTTGTAACAAGTTTGCAGGTAATGCTGATGCTGATGGTCCATGGAATACACTTTGAAAATCATTGTTCTAAAGAAGTAATAATAATAATTGTTGCCAACATCTGCAGAATACTTACATTTCCCAGCACTCTTCTGTTTGCTTTTAGGCATACTGACTTACTTAATCCCACAGTAACCCTATGGGGAGGTAATATTCTATTTCTGCTATTTTGTAGACAAAGAAACCAAAGCACAAGGAGGTTAACTAGGTGCCCAAGGACATGTAATAATGAGTGCAGAGCGAGGAGGTTTTGAACCTAAGCAATCTGGCTTTAGAACTTAGGCACACGAAACTACTGTACTCTAGTGGCCTAAAAACTGACCATCATGGCTTCCCAGGTGGCACAGTGGTTGAGAGTGCTCCTGCCGATGCAGGGGACACGGGTTCGTGCCCCGGTCCGGGAAGATCCCACATGCCGTGGAGCAGCTGGGCCCGTGAGCCATGGCCGCTGAGCCCGCGCGCGTCCAGAGCCTGTGCTCCGCAACGGGAGAGCCCACAGCAGTGAGAGGCCCGCGTACCGCAAAAAAACAAAAACAAAAACTGACCATCAGCTTATTTGTACTTATCATGTTAAACTATTCTTCAATTTCATAATTATTTAATTGGTTCTTTTTATTTAGAGTTTGTACAGGTAAGTGAAGGAGGGAGGGTTGGTGTCAAACTGGCTATTACGCTAGGCACTAGTCTGAATGGAGATGAGCTGTGAGTGTAAAATACACCCTAGGTTTAAAGATAATATGGAAAAAAATAATGTAAAAATTTTATTAACAATTTTTTATAATGATTGCATGCTGAAATAATGATATTTTGGATGTATTGGGTTAAACAAAATATATTTTAAAACATATTTTCAAGTGGCCGGGGAGGGATATTGGGAGATTGGGACTGACATATACACTCTACTATATATAAAATAGAGGACTAATAAGGACTTCCTGTATAGCACAGGGAACTCAATACTCTGTAATGACCTACATGGGAAAAGAATCTAAAAAAGCATGGATATTTGTATATGTATAACTGATTCACTTTGCTGTACAGCAGAAACTAACAAAACATTATAAATCAACTATACTCCAATAAAAATTAAAACAAAAATATTTTCACCTGTTTCTACTTTTTTGTAATGAGGCTAGTAGGAATTTAAAATTCTATTCATGACTCAGATTACAGTTCTATCAGATAACACTTGGGTAGGACTCCCAATACAGGTAACTGAGCATAGCTCTTCTCCACAATTTCCTCAACGGTTAGACTCACAGCTCCTCTTTCATCATGAAACAAGACATGTCTCAAGCTTAGGGGATGTGGCTGGTCATGGGTGGGACCTGCGGGTAACCAGATGGCTAATGGACTGGCTAACCATGTCTGCCTTCCTATGGCCTGATCATTCGTCCTTGTGACAGTGCTCACACTGAGTTTCTTTGAATTCTTTATTACTAAACAAATGACTATGATTTAAGTGTGTCTGATTTTAATATGAAAAATTCTTGGTTCAGCCCACAGAATGAAATTTTGCATTCTTCCAGGACATTAGTTTCCTATCTGCAAAATTAGAGAAAGGAACTTTAAGATTCCTTCAGACTTTAAATGGTATAATTGTTTGATAAATGTTTGATAAATTGCTGATAAATGTAGGAAGATTAAAAATCTATAACGGGTGACATGTTTTAATTTCTGTGGAGGCAGGACAGGGGGAAGGCCATCTAGTTCCCAAATATATGAATAAATGTAAAAAGCCAAACATTTTAGACTGGCTAAATAAACTCATCAGCTGCAAATCTTGGTAACTAGGTATTTAGTTTCCTTTGTTTCCTGCTAATAAGCATTCTCAGACCACCTTAGTATACATGTCCACCTTTTTATTGCTAAAGTTATCAAACTACATGAAAAGATAATGAAAGGATTTGTTTTATGCTTTAAATAAGTCACCAAAACTCAATGAAATGGGTCATAAATCAAGCATTTTGAGCTGGCTGTACTTTTTTGTGACTTCTGAACCACACCCAGAGGTGGAGAACAGCTGAATTGAGGCTTATTTTTCCTATTTGAAGTTCAAAGTTAATCCTATTTATTTAAAAAATTCCCATCTCAGAAATGTTTTTCAAGCATGAAATCATGTGGATATGAGATTTTAAAAAATTGTCTAATATAACATAAAATAAGAGATATAAGTAATGATTCTGGAGTATAATGAGTGAGAGTCATTTTTATCCAATCTTTGGGAAATAACAGTTTCAGTCAATGTAATCACTGACTTAAAGCTTTATGACCTAACTAAATATGTCAACACATTTTTAATCTCTTTGGGGCTTAGGAGAATATTAACTTGTTCCTATAAATTTTTTCATTGTTTTGAAAATTACCATAATACAACCTAAAACTTTTGGAGTAATTTGTTCAGTTACTAGTTTAGTATCTTCTGGCAGAAGAGTAGATACTAAAACTCTGGAAAAATAAATGTCCTGAAGGCCAGTCTTCCTTCAATTCCTATTAATTTCAGACTTTAGTTCTATGTTAATTTGTTTGTAATTTTTAAGCTCTTATCTTAATAAAGATAAGCCCTTATTTTAATATCAGTTCATTAAACAGAGAATGAGAAAAGCAAAGGCAAATAAGTTTTTGGATAACTTTTAAAACGTTGAACTTATTTTAAATATCAACCTGACATTTTGTACTTTAGGATTTGGCCTCAAACACTGTTTAAACCAGATGGTAAAAGGACACAATAGATTATGATGAATTCTTAGTGAATTTTAGTGACGCACTCAAAATATAATAGGATATATTTACTAAACCATTTTATATTCAAGTTCTCATCTGTGCTACATTTAGTGAAGTCATTTGGTACTTTCAAAAAATTTAACATGGTGATAATTCACCTGTTAAATTTTTTTTAAACAAATAAATTGTTTCAAATGTTAAAACATATATTTAATAATATTAAATCATTATATAGTTTGGAGATAGGTTTAACTTTTCTCTACAAGGAGTTTAATTTCAGTGTACTATAGATTATTCATGTTCATATTAAACAAATAGTCTCAAATGTTAAAACATATATTTAATAATATTAAATCATTATATAGTTTGGAGATAGGTTTAACTTTTCTCTACAAGGAGTTTAATTTCAGTGTACTATAGATTATTCATGTCCATACAATCATTCCCTCTCTTTTAAATAAACAACTTTGGCATTCATTTCATTGCTTGCCTAAAAGTATATGACTTAAAAGTATAATTTCTACAGTTATTTCTTTTTGTTTGTTTCCCTTATAAGAAGCAGCAAACTTTCGTTTTAAAAGGGATTCACTACTAAGAAGAAAAGATCTAATCTAAGAATAAATGCAAACCTTTTAGGAAGAATAATCATGGCACCAAAGTTATTACAGTAATAATTTATTCAGAACAGAGCATCTGTGTTTGAAGATGGCTACAAATGGGAATGGAAAATATTGAGAGAAAAGAACAACACATATTTTGAGGATGAGTTGCCATTTCCTTTTGTAAGGACTTGGTCATGCCATAGGTGTTATTTCTTTTAAAGGTCAAGTTAAATTTCTTTATGTGTGGTGGTCTGCCCTCTCATGGGCCAGAGTAATATACAAAAGATCCATGTGACTTGTAAAAAGAACCTCAGCTCCCAGAGAATAAACTGTCTTTTAAGTTAACCTAGTATTAAAATCTTAATATGTATTCATGAATGTAATAACTTCCCACGGATTGTAGTCCTTGTCCAAATATTTAAAGAGTTCTTAGGTGTGGTTGTTCCATTAATTTCCTTCTTATCTCCCTTTACCCCTTCTCTCTATTGCAAAATAAACACAGCTTGCCTCTTGATATTTTCCTTGACCTCTCTTTTTAAAATACTTTAGAATTAATTCATAGGCAATGAACAGAAATCCCCTCCTTGCTCACATATTTTTCCATTAAAATCTTCTTTATTATATACATAATATGAATTTGTTAAAGAAGAAAAATAGAGAATATAAAAGATGACTAGAGAATAGAAAATAGAGAACAGAAAAAAACACATTAAATATTACTTGTAATCCCATCACAATGACATAACACTATTAATATTTGGAAGACTAATTCTCCAGTCATTTCTGAGATATATGTATTTGTGTGTATATATATATATGTATATATATGTATATACATTATATATACTATATATATTATATATGTATATACATTATATATACTGTATATATAAAATACATGTAACATATTAATCTAAAAAGGTATTTATTTTAATAAAGTGGGATATAGTGCCACTTAAAAAACTTTATATTGCTCTTTAATCATTGTAGTGCTGTCTCTTTTGCTCAAGTAGACAGTAATCCCCTTTGGGACAATGTCTGTGCTGAATTAACTTGGAATTTCTATTGTTACATATAGAATTATGTACAAAAATATATACTCACTGTTTTAGAACAATCTCATATACATTTTGACCATGAGTTGTCTCTGGAAAGCATTCCCTAAAGGAGAAAAGGAAAACAACTAGATTCTATCCCCTCAATATATGATTAAGAGTGAACCAAGCAAAATGAATCTAAGCAATGGATAATATAGGATTTCAACTATAATCATGATTACAGTTAGTGAGGTGCATACAAAGTCATTGTATAGATATGATAAAATAAGTATTTGAGATTAAATAGGTGGCTTCAAGTAAATTTCATTTTTGCAGTTTATTCATAGTTCTCCTGTGAGTCCTGTTTCATTCTTCACAGTGGAGATGTACAGAAAATATCTACTGGGTTATCTTTTCAGCCCATGAGCCTCTCCTATGGCATGAGTTAGGAAAGACCTACTTGCTGGTATAAAAGTTAGACCCCAAAATGCATTACTTAAATATGCTAAAAGCTTATTTCTTCCAAGTAACACTAGTGAGTAGTTTGGGAAGTTTGGCAAAGCAGCCCTATTCCACCTAGTCAATTAGAAATCCAGGCTGCAGAAGTTCTGCTAACTTAAAAATATAGCTTCCAACGTCACCCTATTCCAGTCAGCCCTAAAAGAAAGGAAACATATATAAGTTTTATAAGGGCCTGTGTCTTAAATTGGCACATGTCATTTTCAGTCACTCTATGATGAAAACTCAGTCACTCTGCTATACTCAGCTATAAAGTAGACGGAGACATATAGTCCAATGGTGTTCCAAGAAGAAAATATAGATTTTTATCTATATTGTGAGCTACTGGCAGTCTTTGCTAGACCTCTTTTATGAGAATTGCCCCTGCCTTTCCAGGGATGAGATGTACCCTCCTATTATGTTAGTAATGTGTAACCTTTCTCCCCACCCCCACTGATTTATCAATAGTGAACAGCTGACATGTCATAAGCTGGGCCAATCAGATTCAGATTCTCCTTCCAGGGAATTAGAAAGTAGGATCCAATTTCTGTATGTGGCTGGAACTATAGCCATTTAACTCATGAGGTTCCAGGACAGAGAGGGGGTAGGAGATGATGGTATGAGAATGAAGCAAAATAATGTAAAAAGGACATGAGATAGAGATTGGATTTCTGCTGACTTTCCAATTGCTGATATTAGTCCCTACCTGACATCTGACTGGTTACTCTGACTGATTCATGAAATGAATTTATATCCCATACATTAATTCTTATTTTTTGATTAAGCTGACTCAAGTTGATTTCTGTTACTTTAAACCAGATTTTTGACTAACAGAGGGTATGTTGGTGAAAAAGTTTCTACTGAATGGGAAAGAGTTAGACAAGACCATTATTAACCTTGTTTTCAAATGTTAAGTGTCTGCCTTTCATGAAATGATACCTGACTGAGCTTTCCCCCATCTGCAAAATATGAACAATAATTTACACCTTCCAGTGTTCTTACAGGTTTTTAAAAAATAAAACACAGGGGACAGTGCCAGACATACAGTGTATGCTCAGTAACTGATAGTTCTGATGATGATAAAGAGGACGACGATGGTCATGTTTACAGATATCAAATAGCACTTGCTTTCTGGTATATATCTTTCAGTGGACCCAGTGGCCTACACCTGTCCCTGAGGTGGTATTTTCTCAGATTTCCAGGTGAGACCAAAAGCAAGTGAAATGTGACGTGCCTAATTAAGGAACCTGAACCTTCGTGTCAACTTGTCAGCTGGTCTATAGCTAAAGGTCACCTAAAGACCAGAAAATATTTTAGAAAAACCCATCCTAAATCAAGTAGTGCCAATTGTATAAAGGGAGAAGTATTTTACCATTTTCTCAGATTTGTTTTTGGCCAACATCATTTTAAATCCACTTTCCAGAACAAGATTATAGCTATAACTTCACATTGTTACAAAGTGCCTTTAAAAAAATGAAAGATCGAGAAACTAAAAGATTTGAAAATATGTCTGTCACTCCTAAAAAAGGTAAAAATGGCAGGTGTGATTTAAACTGTTTTAATCTATCTCCACTTAATCAACTCACTGAATTAACCATCACTCTCCAGGGCAGATACAATTGAAGTGTACTTAATTTAATTCCATTTAACCAAGTCACTGAATTAACCATCATTCTTCATTCTTACTATATTGCACATTGATAGATGCCTACATAATCTTGCATGATCATAGCCAGTGGGCCAGTCTTTAACACATGCATAGAATAAATGCTTTTGAATGAGGAATAAATGATTGGAATAAAGTTGAAAATTCTAAAAGAGGCTGGCACTTAAGAGTGCTTAAAACACACACACACACACACACACACACACACACACTTTAAGAATAAATCAAACAAGGAAATGTTGATGCTATTGTAGGAGTGTGGTATTTGCAGTTAGATGACCGAATTTTAATCTGTCAAGCAATGTTCAAAAGAAAGTCCTTGGTGATGAGTCAAAATGTTGTTCGATGACTGTACATTCATATATATACACATATATATGAATATATATATGTGTATATATATTAGGTTTAAAAGTCTAAATGACCCATATATTTATATTTACATACACACACACAGTGGAATACTACTCAGCCATAAAAAAATAATAAAATTTGCCATTTGCAACAATATGGATGAAACTGAAGGGTATTATGCTACATGAAATAAGTCAGACAGAGAAAGACAAATACTGTCTTTCAATACCATATATTATCACTTATATGTGGAATCTGAAAAATTAAATGAATGACTATAATAACAACAAGATTAGCTACTTATGTTTGAGGGCCTATATATTGAACAAATATATTGTAGTGATTAAGTTAATGATATACATGGGAGTTCCCTGTACTATGCTTGAAGTTCCTATTCTTGTTTGAAATTATTTCAAAATAAAGTTATTTTTAAATACATCTAAATGATATATCTTTTTAAATGATAACCCCCTCTTTTTTTGATTAATTGGCTAATTGCCTATCCCAATCATGTCAAATGAGAGGGGAATTACTGTCTTATTACTTGATGCTTTTTGTAGCAGATTATTTTTCAGTTCATAGAATATTTATTAACAATATTTAGACTTTTGAGGAAATTGTGGTTATTCTTTCCTTTAATTCAGATAAATCATGCCATTAGGAGAAGAATTTCTCCAAGAATGTTGTGATGTGTTTAAATATCAGAGAAATGGAGTGCAGTTGCCTAAGAGTATATCTTATTCAGGACTCTAGAGCTACACGTGATAGCAAAAGCAGATACACAGGAAAATAAGGGAAATAGCCATAGATATCCTGAACCTGTGTATTTGTAAGTTCTAGGGAGGGCACAAAAGTAACAATGAACTTGATAAAAAAGCAAGTAGTGGGCTTCCCTGGTGGCACAGTGGTTGAGAGTCTGCCTGCTGATGCAGGGGACATGGGTTCGTGCCCCAGTCTGGGAAGATCCCACATGCCGTGGAGCGGCTGGGCCTGTGAGCCATGGCTGCTGAGCCTGCGCATCCGGAGCCTGTGCTCTGCAACGGGAGAGGCCACAACAGTGAGAGGGCCGCGTACCGCAAAAAAAAAAAAAAAAAAAAATAAGCAAGTAGCTATAAAAGTGCCAATTCATAATACCCCAAGTCAGAAGCATTCCCAATATTGATATACAACCCAGAGGAAATATTTTTATTTTATTTAGTTCTCCTCCATGACAAAAACTGCAAGGTCAAAAGACCAAAAACAGAAAAATAATATTGCCAACTCATATCACAGACAATGACAATATAAATCAATTTGAAAATGAACAAGAATCCAACAGATAATGAGCAAAGAGTACAAATACAAATATGAACATAAAATTTACAGAAAGTGAGCTGTAAATGGTCCTTAAACATATGTAAAGACTTCACCTTCAAGTATGAAAACTGCTAATTAAACCAAAACTGATATGCCATTTTTTATTCTTACAAGACTGGCAAAGATCAAAAGTTCATATAGGACTGATGGACTTCCCTGGTGGTGCAGTGGTTAAGACTGTACACTCCCAATGTAGGGGGCATGAGTTCGACCCCTGGTCAGGGAACCAAGATCCTGCATGGTGCAGCCAAAAAAAAAAAAAAAATTCATATAGGATTGAAATAGCTAAAGCTAGAAATAACCAAAATGTCTAAAAAGAATGGAATGGAGGAAGTAACTATGGTATATTTCTTCTGTGAAATCCTATACAGCATTAAATAGGATTGAATTGGCGTTACATGTGAAAATATTTACAAGCGTGTAATGTGAAAAATAAGACATAAAAGATGCATATGGTACAATTCCATTTTTCTAATATTTATTCATAGACACCACTAAGTTCTACTGATTAGGAGTACATATATGAGTGATAAAATATCAAGAAAATTATTAACATTAAAGCCATGAGAATTGTTACCGCTGGAAGGATGAATGAGGAAAGATTGGGAGTGAACATGTGGGAGCTTCTGGAAAGTTAGAAATGTTTTGAATTTTACCTGAATTGTAGTTACACAAGTCTGCTTTATAATTATACTTTAAATTGCGCCTATGTTTTACACTCTCTTCTGCGGTTATAGCACATGAATATATATTTCCAAGAAGAGAAAAAACCCCACAATGACCAACAAACCTGTGAAAAGATTCCTGACCTAATTTGTAATAATAGAAAAGAGAATTAAATGAGATGCAATTTTATACTCACAGATTTGCAAAGGCTAAAAAGTATCATAAGAATGTAGAAAAGTGGTAGCAGCAGTGTAAATCCGTATAAGCACTTTGGAAAACAATTTGGTATCATCTAGTAAAGTTGATGGTGCTCACACCCCATGACTCAGCATTTCCACTATTAGATACATTTTGTAGAGAAACTCTACCTCACATGCAGGAGACTTATATAGGAAAGTTAATGGCGCTGTTATTTACAATAGCAAAAAATTGGAAACAATTCATGTTTTACCACAGGAGCATGGACAATCCCATAAAGTCTCTATGTAATGATGAAAATTAATGAACTATCATTATGTGCATTAACATAGATGAATGACACACTGATATAAAAAGTATGTTGTAGAAAAATACATGCAGTATGATTTCTTTTTTATTACTGCTCAAACACATGTAATGTGAAAATAAGTAATCATATATATATACACTTGTGGTAAGATATTAAAGAAAATAGAGTGTTAAATATAAAATTTAATCTAAAAAAAACTCCCAATGAAAAAGAGGAAATTTGATTGGAGAGCGATGCACATGGATTTTAAGTTTATGGGTAATATTCTATATCAAGTCGTGAGGTAGATATATGAGTATTCATTTTATTACTATTCTATGTACCTTTCATAGGCTATATAGATGAATATGCTATATATACACATACATGTATGCATGACATGTATTTATGACACAATCTTTAATTTAAAAGAATGAGAAAGAAAAATAATAAGATGATCCTTTATACATTTTTTAAATTATTATTATTTTTTAAGATTTTATTATTTTTTAAAAATTTATTTTGGCTGCACAGGGTCTTGGTTGCAGCATGCGGGATCTTTTAGCTGCGGCATGTGGACTCTTAGTTGCAGCATGTGGCCTTCTTAGTTGCGGCATGCATGCGGTATCTAGTTCCCAGACCAGAGATCAAACCGGGCCCCCTGCATTGGGAGCATGGAGTCTTACCCACTGGACCACCAGGGAAGTCCCGATTCTTTATATATTTAAATGGAATAATCTTCAAGATAAATTAAGTGGATATGTGTATAGGATGCTATGATTAGTATAAATAAAAGGGCAAAATGAGAATAAATATACATTTTCCTTATTTGTGTACTGAACATCTTTAGGAAGTTACACAGGAAACTGATAGCTGGGTTACCACCTGAGGAATTAGGTATTTGAAAGGCACTTATGTGGGAGGGAGAAATTCCACTGAATGCCCTTCTGTAACTTTAAAGCTTGTACCAACCAAATACATTATAATTATTACAATAGCTGCAGTTAAAATTTTTAAAATAAATTATAATATCCCACCCAAATTTTCTGGTTAGAATGGGTCCTGTGATATACCTAAATGGGTGGGAAAGAAGAACCTGACTTACAGTCTACTAACAAAGGATGAAGGCATTCTATCCCTGGCCTTCTTGCCTAGAGGGCACAGCACAAGGATATACTCCTTTTGCCGCCAGAAAGGAAGGAGAATTCGGGAAGGCATGCTGTGATTATTATCTTTATAAACTGCAAACGATAAGCATGAAATAGAAGAATGGGGCTGAATTTGGTTAATGTCAAACCAGAAAATCACACCAAATGTCAAATTTTCCCAGCCGCTCTCATTAACAACACTTATGCCAGTCACATACATTGGTTTCTACAGAGATCAGCCAAAATGTCCAACGGTTACTGGCTATAATCTGACTTTCTAACAAAAACTAGCTTATCATATCCATGCAAAGCCCAAGGCTGAGCAACACAGAATAACAGCAGCAGAGAACGAACACTGAGCCAGAGTAAATCCACTTATTTATGACATAGCTTAATCAGTTTGGGGAGGCTCTTATTTCATAGCACCATCCACGATTCTGGAATTTTCCTCCAATTAACAATTGTGCAAAATTTACCAAATGTATCATTTCGTTGTCTAAAATGGACAAAGCCTTCATTTTTATAAAATGATTATTTTGTAATTTAACTAGTATTTTTTAAAATGCTTTTAGGTAGGACAGAGCCAATTTATTCTTACTTTGCTTGTTCTTCAACTTTCTGTACTGTCATGAGGGTTGTCATTTTAAACTTTCTGAGTAGTATCTAAAAAGAGGTGCTCATGTTACGAATCTTGATATATTTACAGCATATAATTACACAAGTAGTCAACAAACATTTATGTGCCTACTACTTTTAAAATAGTCTATCAAGAGATAAAAAGGCAGAGATAGAAAAGTACTATATAGATTGTTCTTTCCAATAGATTTGTTTGCCTGGAGAGCCCAGCTATACTGTGACTGGTAATGAAAGGTAAGCAAAGGAAAAGTAGATAAATTACTTGTCGTATAAGTGTGTAGCATCTAGGGCTTATTTAGAAATCTGATAGTATTTGGAGCTATCTGAATTCCATAACGCTTAAGGGCAGAAGGAACATTTTCCCTTGATCTTGGAAGCCGAGAATGATTTTTTTTTTTTTTCTGTGGTATGCCGGCCTCTCACTGTTGTGGCCTCTCCCGTCGCGGAGCACAGGCTACGGACGCGCAGGCTCAACGGCCATGGCTCACGGGCCCAGCCGCTCCGCGGCATGTGGGATCTTCCCGGACCAGGGCACGAACTCGTGTCCCCTGCATCGGCAGGCAGACTCTCAACCACTGTGCCACCAGGGGAGCCCCCGAGAATGATTTTTATAAGAAGGAAGAGAACCTAAAAGATGGAAGAGCATGAGCTAGCTAAGATTGGTAGAATGAAGTAAATCAAGTAGGTATTTGGAAAACCAGAAGCTATGCCTTAAAAAGCCAGTTACAGGATCTCAGAGAAGTGAAATGAAGTCAGACTAGAGGCCATGAAAAATTACGCTAAGTCATTTACATTGTGTTGTTGTTAATTTGTTCATGGGGAACCATTAAATTTTTTTTTAATACTTAAATATGAACCACATTTTATTTAATAGAAGAAATATTTGGCCAGAGTAGATTAGTGAACAGATCTTTTTTAAAAAAATTGTGATAAAGTACGCAACATAAAATTTACCATCTTAACCTTTTTAAAGTGTCCATTTCAGTGGCATGAGTACATTCACACTGCTGTGCTGCCATTACTACCATCCCTCCACAGAACTCTTTCATCTTGCAAAATGGAACTCTGTACCCAATAAATAAAAATTCCACATTCTCCCCTCCCCAGACCTTTTTTTTCTAAATATGAAATAAAATAACAGACACATAAAAGGCAAAACATTTTCCCAAGGGTGTTGAGAAATATATAAGATTTAATGAGTGGGTTTGCTTGCTGTACCCTATTTACATGTTTCTTTCTTATCATTTCTCTCTGTCTCTCTCTCTCTATATATATATGGGGGGAAGGGAGAGAGAGAGAGAGAGAGAGATTTACACACACGCATACACTATATATATGTATATAGTGTATGTACGTGATACATATATCACATATTTCTTAGATCTAAGAAATTGAAAAGGCTAAGGAAAGAATATGGCTGAACTGATCAAGAAGGGAGTAGATTTCATTAGCAAGATGCCCTAGAGGTTAGCCATCACGGGCCTTGACCAGTAATACCAACCATTCAACATAAAATATAGTGGTTTTGGACATAAAATAACATTTAGACAGAACATAAAAGGGTTGTATTGGATAATACAGTAAGAGGGAATAGATCCACTTTTACTATCATCTGGCTGATGTATTGACAGTACTACAACCTAGGAGAAAAGGATCTAGTTTTCATTTTTAGTCGCATACAGTATACCTCCAGAAGCTCTTTCACTGCATCATTGCCAGAGAGGGGCCTTGGATGGCTGGGGAACCAATGAGTGTATCCAGTTACTTTGTTTTAACAAGCTTCTATGGAAACAGGAGCAGACCAGGAAATTTCAAATGAGCCAACAGTCTTCACTGAGCACACACAATGTATTCAGCCAGGTTCTAGGTTTTACAGATCATGGTTAAGTTTTTAGCGTGATGTGTAATCAGGAAGGATGAAGTTTTACATCTTACAGGAATATGTGGTTATATCTAACAACAATATTATGATATTTCCATATCTTGTGGTATTGCCATGGGAAAACACAAATTTGTTTTCATGAGTTTACTGCAAAATCAGCTGTCATATATGCCTTAATTTAAAGATAATTAGCCTTTTTTCTTTTTTTTTTTGGTAATTGGAAACTTGAGGAAGAACATTGTAAGATACCCCAAAGTAAACAAACCCAGTTGGCAGAGTAAATTAGTTTTAATTTACATGAGATTTTATATGCTTAGAGATTTTGGGTTGAAAGAAACTGCACTTTCTGAATTCTAAAAACAATTTTAGTGCATTTTATTTCTTATGTTTGCCTAATATTGACTTTGTTGCTTTTTATTGCTATCATCGACTTCCCCAAGCCTTTAAAAGTTTGCCTTTTCATATATCTTATGGTCATTAGACTTACTAAAAGAAGAATTCAGTTCTACTTGGTAGACGATATGTTGGCGATCTATAAATTATGTGGCAATAATTTCATTTTGTGACAAATGTAATAATGAAAATCATTCTCACTGGATTGGAAAATCATGGTTTTATTAGACATTATGTGTTCCTGAACCTGAGCGTGACATTCCAGTGTGACCACGTAATCCCTAGATTGGAACTGACTACAAAGTCTTGACTCAACCATAAAGGAGAATAAGCTGAGTGGAGGAAGGACTGGGCAGGGTGTGAGGAATTCTATCTGCTAACGTTTGGGCGTTGTGGCTGTTAATATCACACGAGCAAAAGAAAAAGAACTCTGGGCTCTCTTCTTTGCTTGTTCATCAAATCATGATTTCCAAGCCAAGTTTCTTACAATAATTTTATATTTTAGTTACATTTTGCTTATTTGTCTTTATCAGAAACAGAGACAGATTTATGTAGTAGCCCCAAAGTTTTCAATTAAAGCCTGGCAACACTCCTTATTAAAGAATGTTCATGGCTAATCACTGAATGTAAGGCAATGATTTTATACGTTTTTGTTGTTGCTTCAAAGTATTGGTTTGAGGAGATTATGGTCCTTTTCAGAAAATTGCTAACAAGACAGGCACTTTTTCCAGATAAATCCACGTATGTACCTACATTCACAATCATATACAATTTCAAGGGGTTCTTCCATTTCCTGAATTATATCCATGTACCCCTAATTTAGAACATGAAGCTTGAAGCACCAAATCTATGCTTTTCAAGTGACCCTCTACAACTAGAGCATCTCCCGTCTCAATCTCTTCTCTCACTATTTTATAAAATTAAGCTTCTACTCAAGTCAATATGATTTCCTTACTGTCTCCAAAACAAGTCATATTGAACTCTACCTACAATCTAATGCTGCCATCCTCCCTGGCCCTTGGATAACTTTTGTGTTTTCTTCTCCTTTAATCCCAGGTTCTAGAAAATCAAAGTTTAAATTAGTCTTTCCAAGAAAAAAAAAATTCCTGATGTCTGCTCACAGTGCATTCTCCTTTCTCTGTATTTTTAATTTGTGACACGCTGCATATTGATGAATATATGACAGTATCTTAAAGTAGTAATATTTCCCTGGGTGTGTGGTAGAAACCCTCAAGAAAACTATGAACTCCAGTAGCATAGGGTTACACTCCACACTTGGATCCATTCAGTTAGAAACTCTTCTATGAAGAAAGATGCTGTTGGGATGCTATTGACTTCATTGTGAAGTGTCCTCTTAAGGAGAACCAGCTGTGGCAACATTCTGGTTGTATATTACCCTATCACTTGATTTATTTCCTTTCATGGTTATCTGAATTTCATAGCTAATTTCCCTCTCCTTTGTTTGCTAGAAGCTTAGAGCCAAATTGGTGGAATTTTAGCAGCAGTATAGGGCTTCATGGCATGTTTTCATTTTGTTTTACCACATTTTATTTTCCTTTTATGAAAATTTCCTCATGGTGTTTATCTTCTGATAATATATTAATGTTTTTGAAACAATCTAAATGTCCTTCTTGAAAAAAGTCAGAAAAACGCACAATAAATAAAACATATTATTTGCTTCCTCTAATGTGTTATGGAAATGCTTGAAGAGGATGAATGGTTACCAAAGATCAGGTGAGGGTGGGAGGGAGGAAGACATGCATAGATTAGAATGTTAGTTTTACTAATTTCAAAAGGAGTAATTTTAATTTACAGGTTATAATAATTTGGATTAAAATAGTAATTTTTCATCTCAGACGTTCTTTATTCCTCATTCCTGTTATATTTCTCTCTGTAGGACTTATACCTGGCATATCTCTATTTGCTCTTTGTTCATCTGTATCCTTCTGCTGGAATATCAGCTCCATGAAGGTGTGAATTCACTTTGTTCCTCACATATCCCCACAAACTTTAACAGTGCATGGCCCCAATTAAATACTCCATAAATACTGAATGAATGAATAATTTTAAAATCACAACAATATCCTATGGATACAGGGTAGAAATAGTCCCACTAAACTGGAAATGTATGTCTTTTAGTTCTACGTGTTCCGGTAGCAGTTTTGTGGATTTGGCTCAATTACAATATCTTCCAACTTTATTACCTTCTTTTATTTGTCTCATGATGATTTTGGATTAGATAGACTATAAGATATAATGCCAAGTCCTTTTCTCAAATTCTATTAATAAAGATTTTTTTAAAGTGTTTATTAATCAATTAGAATCCATGGAAATAGGGCTGTTTCTGAAAATTCCTCATATTATCTTTTATAGTGCTTCTGAAAAGGCCTTTATTTCTCGGTCAAGAATATCTTTTACTTTCCATTTTTTAAAGATTACAAAGTCTCCGACATGCAGGTCTGCAAACCTAAATTGATAAGACAGACCTTAACAGCTTTATTCTGTGACAGTTTTGAATGAGTAATTGTTTTTGATTTGAAAGATATTAACAATGGCTCTAAGTGTAATGAGAATCTCTTAGGTTATGAAGTCAGGTGAAGTAAACATGGATCAATTATTTGATGATTTTTATGAATGAGGATAGCTGTGTTCTAAAGCGAGGATATGAACAATTAACATTTACAATTCCTTTTCACTACTGGTGGACTTTCACCATTTATTTACATTATCTTTACATTTCTTTAGTTCATTTCCCTTGCAGCCGTGTATAATAATGGTCTGATTCGGTTCTGTTTTATACACGTTCTTCAAAAATTCCATCATTTTGAGCTCATTTTCAAAGCAGGAAGTAAATGAATTCTTTTCAGGACAAAGACATATGAGGTAGGTGATATTTACTCTAAAAATCCTGCATTTTGTCCATTTGTATCAACACTCTTCCTCATTTACCATGTGCTAGGCTCTAGGGGTCTCTGAAGGTGAACAAGCCCTTACTGAGCTCAATCTAGTGGGAAGAACAGACACACACGTCAATAGTTCATAGCTAAAGTGGTGAAGTAGCAGTGAGTACAATGAAGAGCACAGAGGAAACAGTGACAAAAGCCAGCATTTGATGAGGTAAGGGAGTGGGGCAGAAAAAAGAGAATTTGCAAGGTCACAAAGGAGCTTTGGAGCACAAGAGCTCATACTGTGCCAGGTAGAGAATTCTCTTCTATTCCTAGTTGGTTGGGTGTTTTTTATCAAGGCATCTATGAACACACACAGCTAACATCATATCTAATGGTAAAAGACTGAATGCTTTTCCCCTAAGATCAGGCACAAGACAAGATTGTCTGCACTCCCAATACTGTACTGGAGGTAGCGTACATACAGTAAAATTTTGCTAATTATTGTCAACATAGTCTCCAAAAATCTCATCCCATTTCAAACTATCATAAGGGTATTAGAATGCCTCGTTCCTTATCCTATCACAAAACATTTTGACTTCTACAATCTGTGAAAAAATAGTTATATATTGAAGTTTTAATTTGAACTGCTTTAATTATAATTGAGGTCGAACATTTTTTATATGTTATCTATTTCTAATAGTATTTCTGCAAACTGTCCATTTGTGTTGTAACCCATTTTTATTTGCTGTTGGTTTTTTGTATTGATTTATGAAAGCTTTTTATATATTAAGAACTTTCAGTCTATATATTTTACATATAAATGTTTTATAAGCATTTTTTGTTTGTAATTAGACCTTGCTCACGATATTTTTTACCATCTTAAATATCTAACTAAACGTATCTGTTTTCTGTGTTTTGTATCTTTTTTAGAAAGGGCTTCCTGTTTTCAAGTTTTAAAAAATAAATCCCCTACTTATTTTTATTTATTTATTTATTTTTTGCGGTAGGCGGGCCTCTCACTGTTGTGGCCTCTCCCATTGCAGAGCAACAGGCTCTGGACACGCAGGCTCAGCGGTCATGGCTCACGGGCGCAGCCGCTCCGCGGCATGTGGGATCTTCCCGGACCAGGGCATGAACCCGTGTCCCCTGCATCGGCAGGCGGACTCTCAACAATTGCACCACCAGGGAAGCCCTCCTACTTATTTTTATAGTATTCAAATTTTGGCCCATCCAAAATTATGATATAAAGATGGGGATAGGAACCCCCAAATAGTTAACCAGTTACTCCTTCCCTATTTAAAAAATTGTGTATAACTTCTTATCATGTTAAAATGACATTTTATCATTAGAAAATTACTCTGTGAGTTTTTAAAACATGTGTGTTTGGGTTCTTTGTCACATTCTGTTCCATTGTTCTATGTAGGAACAGGGAGTCCACCAGGGGCCCTGACGGTGCCCGCACAATCTTGTAGTGTGTGTTACAAGGCTTATACATATCCTGAAACAGCTATTTCTGTAGCTATCTACATAGGCAACTGATTAGATCAATAATAACCATCCTATAACTGTTCAATTCCTGGGGCAGGGGCTTGGGGAAACTGGCTTGTTCATTGCTTGCTACAATGTTTATTGTTTGCTCAAAAATGCTGCGCCCTTTGCCCTGGATTCCTTTCATTGAATAAAACTGCCTCTGCAGGTGGCATCTGGGCCCAGTGCACAATCCTGGTGGAACCTGGAGGGGCAAGAGTAAGCACTGTAAATATGCTGAATGACAGTAAACTCACCAAGACAAGTGTGATCTTGCAGGTCCTTATTAAGGTGGTCAGTCCCTCTTCTCAAAACTATACTTACTTATTTTACTATGTAGAATTAAAGTAAGTTATTGATTCCTGTACAATTTAAATTAGTTGAAAATTCCAGAACAAGGCAGACTTTATCTCAGGCTACTACACTAATTTTCACTAATTTATCAGTCCTACTGTAATATAAGCTTATAATATAATCTTTATAATATAATGAAGTATGAAAATTCTTCAGAATATTGGTGATTATAAATAATGCCTTGAATTTCCAAAAGGGTATTCTGAAAGCTGACCTCAGATGACTGTAATGTACAAGTCTGGTAAAATACTAGATTTTTAGAAATAACTGTCTTCAATAGTCCCAAAACACTCATCAAAACAAAATTATCTGACACAAACAAAAACAAATTAAGAAGTGCTAAAATGGGGTATAACAAGAGCAAAATCTCTAGGAAGACAACACAATGACCAGGGAGTTACTTGATCAATCAGGAATAATGGAGAATAAAATAAAATAATTAGGAGTAAGAAATTGATAGATATTTCCCTTTAAGATATGTGGTAAGTAAGTAAGTAAGTGGTCCATGAGTTATCTACCTTAATCCCAAAAGGAGGGATATGAAAGAAACTGGGATTCAAGGAATCAGCTGATGGGGTATTGAGTGAGAATTCCTATTATTATTATAATTGTAGGTCTATTAAATGGCAGGCTGGAATGGCCTAAGAAAACAGGTTAAATCGAAAGGTGTGTGTATACATATATATGTATGTATATGTGAAAATTGCATAACGCCCAAATAGGGAGGCATGCATTTACAACTCCAGGGAAGGTGGAGGCGGGGTGGAACAGGGGCAGGAGAAGTTCATCTGGTGGAAACTGTCTGACTTCAAATGTCTATGAACCAATACGGTCTCTCCAATATTAACATCACTCGCTCAGTGGCATCAAAAACGACGACCCCCGACCCCAACCTCAAAGCCATTGGAAGTAAAATCAGTATTCACGGAATTATAGAACCTGAGTCTAGAGTTGTAGTTATCCCACACTGCTTTAGGCAAGAACCCATCTTCAAGGGCTATGTGAGATTCTGAGTGTTGTGTTTTCAAAAGACGCTGAGACTGCTGTTATGAGGAGCAGAGTAAACCACATGGTGAAAAATTGGGGACCATTTTACAGGAGAAATAGTGAATAGATCTAGTAATATTTCATCTTGAAATGAGATAGTTTTCAGTTAAATATGATATTTGATTTACTGAATTAAAAATATTTGAAAGATTAGTTTATGGCCATTGGATTAAAATTCTCTATCTATACATCATGTTTGTCTAGCAATCCAGATGATTTTGGTTAAGACTCTTCCAAGCATAACATTTTACAATTCTAAAAGTTAAGGGTTACAATTATCTGTGACAAATCACTGAGAATAAAAAGGACTAAGTTTTGGAAAGTAGGTAGATTTGAACAAATGTAAAAACTTTCCTAATAGAATTATAATGCAGATACAGACTCTTGAGATAGGCCATCAGGTTCAAATCTCATCTCCATCAATTACTGTGTGACATTCAGCAAGTTACCCTTTCTGTGCCTCAGTCTGACCATCTATAAATCACTGATAATAGTAGCACTTATGCATGTGTATATTGCAGAATTAAAATATGACTTAAAATGCTGCCAGGCATATGTAAGTGCTATATAAATGTTAGCCTTTATTATTATTAAACTTCTTAGGAAATAGAACAGGTAATTTTATGAATAATCACACTGGTTGGGGACCTGTTAGTCAATTTTACTCAACAGGTAGGGGGTCTATGATTCCATGATTTCTTTCTCTCTTCTTCACAGAGATGAACCTAATGAGAAAAATAGGCATAAAAAAATAATCATGCCTAAGATACTTCTGTGTCTTCTTGTCGTGCCTCTGTCCTATTAGGGGGACAAGGGAGAGTGGTGAAGGTGGTAGTTTTCCCACAGGAGGATTACTGATTTTTATAAATAAATATAAATTTAAAATAAGGCATAAGTACTACTACCCAGAACACTTTACAGACCGTATTTAAATGAAAACCACTGGATCAGTGTCATTTCCATTTTGCAGGAGGGTGAGAATGATGCGGAATGACTTCTAGCCCAAGAAGCAGAAGCAGCATCTGGAGAAGAGCATAGGCAATATATCTTCCAGTCACTGCTTTCTAATGTCAACAACTTGCAATGCAACAATGGAACTAAATCACTAGAGAAAGTAAGATGAATTAAAATTCATCCAAAGGAAGCATTCAAAATGCAAAAGCAAGGCTAATGTTTCCTTGTCCCTCTCACAGTTTTTGCTTATGCCCCTCCTACAGCAATTAATCACAATCTCCCAATTGATCTCTTGCCTCTGAAAACAGACTGTGTCTTATCATTTTTGTATCGCCAAACTTTTTATCATAGCACCTTGCTCAGGAAGTGAACCGAAATATTTTTTAAATAAATACATAAAGTTACTTGCAAAAGCTGAAAGTACTGGATAGTGTTAAATGAGCAAGTATTTTTGTTAATACCTACTGTGTGCCCTTATTGAAGCTTGATACTAAGATGTTTATTTAAATAATTAAACAATTAAACGACTCTGAGCTTATTGAAAATATGAATTTCTTATTAATATCTATATTCTCAGGTTCGCTTGACAGTTCCATGTACATACGTAATAATAGGTGCACAAAGGTGTTACTAAATTAATACCCAATCTGATTGATTATTGAAGATTTTTCTGATACAACTACTGATAACAACAATTAAGAAAACAGTTGTTGAAATTTCTTATGGTATTTTAAAATCCATTGTGATGAAAACCTAAGATGTATTATTTTATTTAATCTTTACAGCAAATCTATGAAATTTGCATTATTACCTATAGTGAGTGTCCCTTATATGGACACTCGTCCTTGGATTTAGGCCCATCCAGATAATCCACCCAAGAAAGTTACTTACATCCACAAAGACTCTTTCCAAATAAAGTCACATTCACAGGTTTTGGAGCTTAGGATGTGGACATATCTTTTGGGGGAGTCACCGTTCAACTCACTACAGTGTTGTAACAAGTTATCATAAACTTAATGGCTTAAAAGAATATAAATTTATGGCCTTACATCCTAGAGATTGTCATACTGAATAAAGTAAGTCAGACAGAGAAAGAGAAACATCATATGATATTGCTTATATGCAGAATCTAAAAAGAAATGATACAAATGAACGTACTTACAAAACAGAAACAGACTCACAGACTTAAAGAATGCACTCATGGTTACCGGGGCTGGGGGGAAGGGTGGAGGGAAGGGATGGTTAGGGAGTTTGGGATTGACATGTACACACTACTATATTTAAAAAGGATAACCAACAAGGACCTACTGTGTAGCACAGGGAACACTGCTCAGTGTTATGCAGCAGCCTGGATGGGAGGGGAGTTTGGGGGAGAATGGATACATGTATATGTATGGCTGAGTCGCTTTGCTGTGCACCTGACACTATCACAACATTGTTAATCGGCTATACTCCAATATAAAATAAAAAGTTAAAAGGTAAATAAATAAATTTATGGTCTTACAGTTCTATATGTCAGAAGTCTGACACTAGTCTCACCGGGTTAAAGTCAAGAAGTCGGCCCGACTGTGTTCCTTTCTGGATGGAGACTCTAGAAATGAAACTGTTTACTTGTCATTTCCAGCTTCTTGAAGCTGTCCCCATTTCTTGGATCATGCTTGCCTTTCTCTATCTTTAAAAGCCAGCAACACTGCATCTCTCCCACCTTTCTTCTGTCTTTATTTCTGTCTCTGACTGCAGTTAGGGGAGGTTTTTTCACTTTTAAGGACTCATGATCAGATTGGACCCACCTGTGTAATCTGGGATAATCTTCACATCTCAAGGAATTTAAACCACATCCACAAAATCCCTTTTGCCACGTAAGGTAACATATTCAGAGGTCTTGGAGATTAGGACATGGACATATTTAGGGGGCTATTATTCTGCCTACCACACAATGCCTAAAACCTGGTGTTGCTTTAGAATCATGCTTGAAGACATTTGAAGATCAGTGATGCCTCACAGGAGCTGAGGATTGTGGGCTTATCAATGGAAGCCAGCAGACAAACCCTGGACAACCAGAAACCTGTCCTGTTAAGGCTGTGGTCCCTGCTCTACTACTCAGCTCTGCTCACTGCTGTTACTACCAGGTCATGCCCAATGAAACCTGAACATTCTGAAGAGATTTGATTGTTATTAAACTCCTGTTCAGACCAGACCATAGTCATTCCTTAAGGTGCCATGATGGTAGACAATTCTTCCACAGGACCATCACTCACAACAAACTGGCTCTGTACCATTGGTATTATAGTTCTTTAACATAAGTATTTACCTACAGGTCAAGATGGCCACCCGGTGGCTGGATTGAGACAGATTCCTGGTGTCCCCTGACTCATACCCTAAACCACCAGCCCCCCTTCAACTGTGGTTTGTTGTCAGGGCAGAATAACAGGTCCTATTTTTTTCTGCCTTTGGTGAAGTTCATCCTGCTCTCACTGAACAGGTTTTTAAAACTGGAATTATTTTAGGTCTTATGAAACCAATTTCCTCTCAAAAATTTATTTTAATCAATTTATCCAGAATTGGTTTCTGTTGCATGAAACTTAGAAAGCTGAATGATACAGAAACTTTTTCAGTCTGTTCAATATGCTAGACTTTATTGTAGAGAAAGGCTTAGTCTTTCAATGGGATGTTAATTTTCTCAGACACTTCCATTTTGCCTCCATATGTTGAAATATTTTAATTATAATATTGTTGTTTTCCATCAAGTTGCATGAACTAATATGTCATTTCTCTTTGATGTCTAGTTAGTAACTGGCCTAACTGGACCAAAAAAAAAAAAAAAAAGATAGATTTAGTATAAAGAATGTCAATAAAATAGATTGGCTACAGGGCTTCCCTGGTGGCACAGTGGTTGAGAGTCCGCCTGTCAATGCGGGAGATGCGGGTTCGTGCCCCGGTCCGGGAAGATCCCACATGCCGCGGAGCGGCTAGGCCCGTGAGCCATGGCCGCTGAGCCTGCGCGTCCGGAGCCTGTGCTCCGCAATGGGAGAGGCCACAGCAGTGAGAGGCCCGCGTACAGCAAAAAAAAAAGATTGCCTACAGCTATTGATAAGAGATACATCACTTTCTATTAAAATGACCTTCTCCAATTTGATTAACCTTTCTGGGTATCAGTTTCTACATTTTTTTTTACTGTGACAAGCAAGGGAAATGAAATCAAAATATTATATGTGAAAACATGCCTCTCATTTACTAGGTGCTTGATAGATGCCTCATTGCTGACATGACAGATTTTGATAAAATTATTTTCTGTGATTATTTATAATTTTCAATAGTAAATTTGAAAAAAATAGTTTGAACGATATCAAAATCTTGTAGAAAAACTGATCATCTCGTCTAGAATGTTTACTGTATGTAGTTGGGATGTCATGAAGGACAAGCATAAACGCCACAGTATTCTAAGATCCAAGTCTTAGAATGGATCCATAAAGATTGAGTACATAAAAATGACTCTTCTACTCTTTAAAAATATTTCTGTTTTGGAAGAAAAGAACTAGGAGCTATTGGCATGCCCAGTGAAACAAAAGAATTCAGTGCTTACTTTATTACTACTTAATTTATTACTATTTAATTTATTACTATTACTACTGCTTGTCTTAATCCATAGAGAACATCTCTTGCATTGACCTGGAAGCTGCCCCTGACAGAGCCACACATGTGATGCAGATCTTAAACATTTATAATTATCAATTCCAGATTTCTACTTTGAGGCTTGTATCACTCAGGGTCCAAACAGGAATACAGAAAACTCTCTAAGAATTTAAACCAGAAGGGATTTGGTTACACAAGTGATGAGATGGGTGAAAAGTCAAATAGAGTATAGGAAAGCAACCCAGAGGTTAGCAATAGCAGGAAACTACTAAAAACCTAGGCTGCAGAGTCAAAGGGAGGATGTGTTATGAAATTCTAGGGACTGAAGTCACTAAAGAAGCTAGAAACACATCAGTCTTGTCTGGTGTGAACTAGAGAAATAGACAAATCCATGGCTGGAGACACCACCCAAAGCAGATAAAGAGGAGGGAGAGGAAGAGGGAAAGGGGGAGGGGGAGGGGGAGGGGGAGGGAAAGATCATCCAAGACAGAGAAAAAGAAAATTACCTTGACTTCTTTTTCCTATCCTTCAATCTCCCATAAGAGGCTTGTATTGGCTGCACCCAATCAAAAGTCAGCTGGATTCTGCAGGGATCAGCCATTGTGAAAAAGAACAGGGGAGGCATGAAAAAAAATGTATCTGAATGCTAATAGACCCAGAACTGGCTCTCAGCCCAGAGAAGTTTTATCAATTCTCAGAATGTATCTAGTTCTTACAAAGCATTCACTAGAGTGGAAAAGGAAGTAAAAATATCATGGGTATTCCTGAAAGTTCAATAAGCATAACATCTTACTCTAACCCTCTGTATCAACTCCATCACGAAATCCTATTGATTTTACTTTATTCTCCGTGGTTGCCTTTTTCAATCTTTCTCTTGAATGACTGCACTAGCTTCCCAAGTAGGCTCCCCATATGTTACACTGTGAAAACTTTGATGGGTTTCATCAGACAAAAATTCTTTTCAAATTACAGATGAAATTATGTCACTTTTCCCTCATCATTTAACTCATCAATGCCTTCCTGGTGCTCCTGGAATAAAGATCCACATCTGTAACGTGACCGACAAGGCCCTGTGTAGCTTGGCCTCTTTCTGCCTCTTCAGGTTCACTTTTTTTATAAGGGTTTTTTTAAAAAGTATTTATTTACTTATTTGGTTGCACCAGGTCTTAGTTGTGGCAAGCGGGTTCCTTAATTGTGGCACATGGGCTCCTTAGTTTTGGCATGCAAACTCTCAGCTGCAGCATGCATGTGGGATCTAGTTCCCTGACCTGGGATTGAACCCGGGCCCCCTGCATTGGGAGTGTGGAGTCCTATCCACTGCAAAACCAGGACAGTCCCCAGGTTCACTTTTGATTGCTCTGCTTCTCATACTTTGTTTCAACCATTCTGGCGTTTTTATAGTTTAAAATAGTGTACCGAGGAGCTTCAAGATGGCGGAAGAGTAAGACATGGAGATCACCTTCCTCTCCACAAATACATCAGAAATACATCTACATGTGGAACAACTCCTACAGAACACCTACTGAACGCTGGCAGAAGACCCTCCCAAAAGGCAAGAAACTCCCCATGTACCTGGGTAGGGCAAAAGGAAAAAGAAAACACAGAGACAAAAGAATAGGGATGGGACCTGCACCTCTGGGAGGGAGCCGTGAAGGAGGAAAGGTTTCCACACACTAGAAGCCCCTTTGCGGGCGGAGACTGCGGGTGGCGGAGCGGGGGAGCTTTGGAGCCGCGGAGGACAGCGCAGCCACAGGGGTGCAAAGGGCAAAGCGGAGAGATTCCCTCACAGAGGATCAATGCCGACTGGCACTCACCAGCCCGAGAGGCTTGTCTGCTCACCCGCCAGGGCGGGCGGGGCTGGGAGCTGAGGCTCGGGCTTCGGTCGGAGCGCCGGAAGAGGACTGGGGTTGGCGGCGTGAGCACAGCCCGAAGCGGGCCAGTGCACCACAGCTAGCCGGGACGGAGGCCGGGAAAAGCTCTGGAACTGCTTAAGAGGCAAGAGGCTTTTTCTTCCCTCTTTGT
The DNA here is from genome assembly GCF_964374135.1 of Grampus griseus. Classification (NCBI taxonomy): domain Eukaryota; kingdom Metazoa; phylum Chordata; class Mammalia; order Artiodactyla; family Delphinidae; genus Grampus; species Grampus griseus. The sequence goes on from NC_138998.1 coordinate 16,219,753, forward strand.
TTCAGGGTGCGTGAGGAAAGAGGATTAAGAGCGCTAAGTAAAGGAGCTCCAGAGACGGGCACGAGCTGCGGCTATCAGCATGGACCCCAGAGACGGGCATGAGACGCTAAGGCTGCTGCTGCCGCCACCAAGAAGCCTGTGTGCAAGCACAGGTCACTATCCACACCCCCCTCCCGGGAGCCTGTGCAGCCCGCCACTGCCAGGGTCCCGTAATCCAGGTACAACTTCCCCGGGAGAACGCACGGCGCGCCTCAGGCTGGTGCAATGTCACGCCAGCCTCTGCCACCGCAGGCTCGCCCTGCATCCGTACCCCTCCCTCCCCCTGGCCTGAGTGAGCCAGAGCCCCGGAATCAACTGCTCCTTTAGCCCCGTCATGTCTGCCGTCCTGTCTGACCGAAGAACAGATGCCCTCAGGCGACCTACACGCAGAGGCAGGAAAAAATTCAAAGCTGAACCCCAGGAGCTGTATGAACAAAGAAGAGAAAGGGAAATCTCTCCCAGCAGCCTCAGGAGCAGAGGATTAAATCTCCACAATCAATGAGATGTACCCTGCATCTGTGGAATACCTGAATAGGCAATGAATCATCCCAAGTTGAGGAGGTGGACTTTGGAAACAACGATATATGTATATTTTTCTCTTTTTCTTTTTTTGTGAGTGTATGTGTATGCTTCTCTGTGTGATTTTGTCTGTTTAGCTTTGCTTTTACCATTTGTCTTAGGGTTCTGTCTGTCCGGTTTTTTTTTCTTTTTTGGATACTTTTTAGCACTTGTTATCATTGGTGGATTTGTTTTTTGGTTTGCTTGCTCTTTCTTCCTTTCTTTCTTTTTTTTATTACTTAAATATTATTTTTAATAATTATTTTTTATTTTAATAACTTTATTTTATTTTATCTTCTTTCTTTCTTTTTTTTCTCCCTTTTATTCTGAGCCGTGTGGAGGACAGGCTCTTGGTACGCCAGACAGGCGTCAGGGCTGTGCCTCTGAGGTGGGAGAGCCAAGTTCAGGACATTGGTCCACAAGAGACCTCCCAGCTCCACGTAATATCAAACAGCGAAAAACTTCCAGAGATCTCCATCTCAAAGCCAAAACCCAGCTCCACACAACGACCAGCAAGTTACAGTGCTGGACACCCCATGCCAAACAACTAGCAAAACAGGAACACAACCCCACCCATTAGCAGAGAGGTTGCCTAAAATCATAAGAAGGTCACAGACACCCCAAAACACACAACAAGACGTGGACCTGCCCACCAGAAAGACAAGATCCAGCCTCATCCAGCAGAACACAGGCACTAGTCCCCTCCACCAGGAAGCCTACACAACCCACTGAGCCAACCTTAGCCACTGGGGACAGACACCAAAAACAACAGGAACTACGAACCTGCAGCCTGCAAAAAGGAGACACCAAACACAGTAAGATACGCAAAATGAGAAGACAGAAAAACACACAGCAGATGAAGGAGCAAGATAAAAACCCACCAGACCTAACAAATGAAGAGGAAATAGGCAGTCTACCTGAAAAAGAATTCAGAATAATGATAGTAAAGATGATCCAAAATCCTGGAAACAGAATGGAGAAACTACAAGAAACGTTTAACAAGGACCTAGAAGAACTAAAGAGCAAACAAACAGTGATGAACAACACAATAAATGAAATTAAAAATACTCTAGAAGGGATCAACAGCAGAATAACTGAGGCAGAAGAACGGATAAGTGACCTGGAATATAAAATAGTGGAAATAACTACTGCAGAACAGAATAAAGAAAAAAGAATGAAAAGAATTGAGGACAGTCTCAGAGACATCTGGGACAAAATTAAATGCCCCAACATTCGAATTACAGGGTTCCCAGAAGAAGAAGAGAAAAAGAAAGAGACTGGGAAAATATTTGAAGAGATTAAAGTTGAAAACTTCCCTAATATGGGAAAGGAAATAGTCAATCAAGCCCATGAAGTGCAGAGAGTCCCAAACAGGATAAATACAAGGATAAACATGCCAAGACACATATTAAACAAACTATTAAAAATTAAAGACAAAGAAAAAATATTAAAAGCAGCAAAGGAAAAACGACAAATAGCACACAAGGGATTCCCCATGAGGTTAACAGCAAGAGACAAAGAAGGACACAACATTCTGATCAAGGGATCAATCCAAGAAGAAGATATAACAATTTAAAATAATTATGCACCCAACACAGGAGCACCTCAGTACATAAGGCAAATACTAATAGCCATAAAAGGGGAAATCGACAGTAACACAATCATAGTAGGGGATTTTAACACCCCACTTTCGCCAATGGACAGATCATCCAAAATGAAAATAAATTAGGAAACACAGCCTTTAAATGATACAATACACAAGATGGACTTAGTTGATATTTATAGGACATTCCATCCCAAAACAACAGAATACACTTTCTTCTCAGGTGCTCATCGACCATTCTCCAGGATACATCATATCTTGGGTCACAAATCAAGCCTTGGTAAATTCAAGAAAACTGAAATTGTGTCAAGTATCTTTTCCGACCACAATGCTATGAAACTAGATATCGATTACAGGAAAAAATCTTTAACAAGTACAACACATGGAGGCTAAACAATACACTACTTAATAACCAAGAAATCACTGAAGAAATCAAAGAGGAGATCAAAAAATACCTAGAAACAAATGACAATGAAAACACAACGACCCGAAACCTATGGGATGCAGCAAAAGCAGTACTAAGAGGGAAGTTTACAGCAATACAATCCTACCTTAAGAAACAAGAAACATCTTAAATAAACAAACTAACCTTACAGCTAAAGCAATTAGAGAAAGAAGAACAAAAAACCCCCAAAGTTAGCAGAAGGAAGAAATCATAAAGATCAGATCAGAAATAAATGAAAAAGAAATGAAGGAAACGATAGCAAAGATCAATAAAACTAAAAGCTGATTCTTACAGAAGATAAACAAAATTGATAAACCATTAGCCATACTCATCAAGAAAAAAAGGAGAAGACTCAAATCAATAGAATTAGAAATGAAAAAGGAGAAGTAACAATGGACTCTGCAGAAATACAAAGGATCATAAGACATTACTACAAGCAACTATATGCCAATAAAATGGACAACCTGGAAGAAATGGACAAATTCTTAGAAATGCACAACCTTCCGAGACTGAACCAGGAAGAAATAGAAAATATGAACAGACCAATCACAAGCACTGAAATTGAAACTGTGATTAATAATCTTCCAACAAACAAAAGTCCAGGACCAGATGGCTTCACAGGTGAATTCTATCAAACATTTACAGAAGAGCTAACACATCCTTCTTAAACTTCCAAAATAGAGCAGAGGGAAGGACACTCCCAAACTCATTCAATGAGGCCAACATCACCCTGATACCAAAACCAGACAAGGATGCCACAAAGAAAGAGAACTACAGGCCAATATCACTGATGAACATAGATGCAAAAATCCTCAACAAAATAATAGCAAAGAGAATCCAACAGCACATTAAAAGGATCATACACCATGATCAAGTGGGGTTTACCCCACGAATGCAAGGATTCTTCAATATATGCAAATCAATCAATGTGATACACCATATTAACAAATTGAAGGAGAAAAACCATATGATCATCTCAATAGATGCAGAGGAAGCTTTCAACAAAATTCAACACCCATTTTTGATTAAAAACCCTCCAGAAAGTAGGCATACAGGGAACTTACCTCAACATAATAAAGGCCATATTGACAAACCCACAGCCAACATCGTTCTCAATGGCAAGAAACTGAAACCATTTCCACTAAGACCAAGAACAAGACAAGGTTGCCCACTCTCTCCACTATTATTCAACATAGTTTTGGAAGTTTTAGACACAGCAATCACAGAAGAAAAAGAAATAAAAGGAATCCAAATTGGAAAAGAAGTAGTAAAGCTGTCACTGTTTGCAGATGGCATGATACTATACAGAGAGAATCCTAAAGATGCTACCAGAAAACTACTAGAGCTAATCAATGAATTTGGTAAAGTAGCAGGATATAAAATTAATGCACAGAAATCTCTTGCATTCCTATAGACTAATGATGAAAAATCTGAAAGTGAAATTAAGAAAACACTCCCATTTACCATTGCAACAAAAAGAATAACATATCTAGGAATAAACCTACCTAAGGAGACAAAAGACCTGTATGCAGAAAATTATGACACTGATGAAGGAAATTAAAGATGACACAAACAGTTGGAGATATATACCATGTTCTTGGATTGGAAGAATAAACATGTGAAAATGACTATGCTACCCAAAGCAATCTACAGATTCAATGCAATCCCTATCAAACTACCACTGGCATTTTTCACAGAACCAGAACAAAAAAATTCACAGTTTGTATGGAAACACCAAAGACCCCAAATAGCCAAAGCAATCTTGAGAAAGAAAAACGGAGCTGGAAGAATCAGGCTCCCTGACTTCAGACTATACTACAAAGCTATAGTAATCAAGACAGTATCGTACTGGCACAAAAACAGAAATATAGATCAATGGAACAGGATAGAAAGCCCAGAGATAAACCCGTGCACATATGGTCACCTTATTTTTGATAAAGGAAGCAAGAATATACAATGGAGAAAAGCCAGCTCTTCAATAACTGGTGCTGGGAAAACTGGACAGCTACAGGTAAAAGAATGAAATTAGAACCCTCCCTAATGCCATACACAAAAATAAACTCAAAATGGATTAAAGACCTAAATGTAAGGCCAGACACTATCAAACTCTTAGGGAAAACATAGACAAAATATTCTAGGACATAAATCACAGCAAGATCCTTTTTGACCCACCTCCTAGAGAAATGGAAATAAAAACAAAAATAAACAAATGGGACCTAATGAAACTTAAAAGCTTATGCACAGCAAAGGAAACCATAAACAGACGAAAAGACAACCCTCAGAATGGGAGAAAGTATTTGCAAATGAAGCAACTGACAAAGGATTAATCTCCAAAATTTACAAGCAGCTCATGCAGCTCAATATCAAAAAAACAAACAACCCAATCCAAAAATGGGCAGAAGACCTAAATAAACATTTCTGCAAAGAAGAGATACAGATTGCCCACAGACACGTGAAAGAATGCTCAACATCATTAATCATTAGAGAAATGCAAATCAAAACTACAATGCGGGGCTTCCCTGGTGGCGCAGTGGTTGAGAGTCCGCCTGCCGATGCAGGGGACACGGTTTCGTGCCCCAGTCAAGGAAGGTTCCACATGCCGCGGAGTGGCTGGGCCTGTGAGCCATGGCCATTGAGCCTGCACGTCCGGAGTCTGTGCTCCGCAACGGGAGAGGCCACAACAGTGAGAGGCCCGCGTACCGCAAAAAAAACAAAAAAAACTACAATGAGATATCATGTCACACCAGTCAGAATGGGCATCATCAAAAAACCTACAAACAATAAATGCTAGAGAGGGTGTGGAGAAAAGGGAACCCTCTTGCACTGTTGGTGAGAATGTAAATTGATACAGCCACTATGGAGAACAGTATGGAGGTTCCTTAAAAAACTAAAAATAGAACTACCATAGGACCCAGCAATCCCACTACTGGGTATATACCCTGAGAAAATCATAATTCAAATAGAGTCACGTACCACAATGTTCACTGCAGCTCTATTTACAATAGCCAGGACATGGAAGCAACCTAAGTGTCCATCTACAGATGAATGGATAAAGAAGATGTGGCACATATATACAATGGACTATTACTCAGCCATAAAAGAAATGAAACTGAGTTATTTGTAGTGAGGTGGATGGACCTAGAGTCTGTCATACAGAGTGAAGTAAGTCAGAAAGAGAGAGACAAATACTGTATGCTAACACATATATACGGAATCTAAAATACAACAAAAAAAATGGTCATGAAGAACCTAGGGGCAAGACAGGAATAAAGATGCAGACCTCCTAGAGAATGGACTTGAGGATACGTTGAGGGGGAAGGGTAAGCTGGGACAAAGGGAGAGAGTGGCATGGACATATATACACTACCAAATGTAAAGTAGATAGCTAGTGGGAAGCAGCCTCATAGCACAGGGAGATCAGCTCGGTGCTTTGTGACCACCTACAGGGGTGGGATAAGGAGGGTGGGTGGGAGGAAGATGCAAGAGGGAAGATATATGGGGATATATGTATATGTGTAACTGATTCACTTTGTTATAAAGCAGCAGCTAACAGACCATTGTAAAGCAGTTATACTCCAATAAAGATGTTAAAGAAACAAATAAATAAAAATAGTGTACCATTCTACTTTTCATTAGATGATCATCACATATGATATTCCCTCTACTTGGAATTCCATTTCCCAGATTAACTTTTTTGTGTGTGTGTGATCAGCACTTTCTGACTCCTAGTTGTATCTTTTTAAAGCATCTGTACCTTTTCTCATAGTTAGTTTCTATATACTTTAATTACATGTTTGCAGTGGAGGTAGTGTTTCATGATGCCTATTCTACCCAAGAGAGGTCCAGGAAATTTCTCTTTCACAATACCGGTGTTCTTCTCTGGGTTTTCCTTCCTGTGCAATCCTCTGTCAAAGTTCATCTCACTGAATTCACTTTGAGGCGTTCCAACTGTCTCCTGCCAGGATCATGACTGGCACACAACTTTTGTAGTTTTTCAGGGCAGTAAAGCAAGTTCTTTTTTGATGTGGGCCCTAAGTCCTAGAGTATGACTCAAGGGAACAGAAGGTTTAGATCTATATATCCATGTGTATACACTTAACTGATTTTTGACAAAAGTGCCTAAGCAATTCAGTGGGGGAAAGGATAGTCTTTTCCATAAAAGGTGCTGAAAAGTTAAACACCCATATGCAAGAAAAAAAAACATCAAATTACACCTTTATCTCTCATCTCAGACTTAGCAAAAATTCACTTGAAATAGATGTTCATGTAAATGTAAAAGCTAAATGTAAAAGCTAAAACAACTTCTAGAGGAAAACAGGAAAAATCGTGGTCACCTTAAGTTGCACAAAGATTTCTGAAACATGACACAAAATATATAAACTATAAAAGGAAAGTTAACAAATTGGACTTTACCAAAATTAAAATCAGGGGCTTCCCTGGTGGCCCAGTGGCTAAGAATCCGCCTGCCAATGCAGGGGACACGGGTTCGAGCCCTGGTCCAGGAAGTTCCCACATGCCACGGAGCAACTAAGCCCATGCACCACAACTACTGAGCCTGCGCTCTAGAGCCCGCAAGCCACAACTACTGAGCCTGTGTGCCTAGAGCCCGTGCTCCACAACAAGAGAAGCCACCGCAGTGTGAAGCCTGTGCACTACAACAAAGAGTAGCCCTTGCTCGCCGCAACTAGAGAAAGCCCACGCACAGCAACAAAGACCCAGTGCAGCCAAAAATAAATAAATAAAATAAATTTATATTAAAATCATTTGCTCTTCAAAATACACTCTCAAGAAAATGAAAATGCACACCATAAACTGAGAGAAAATATTTGCAAAACTAATATCTGAAAGCACTTATATCTGGAATATGTAACTTTAAACTCAATAATAAGTAGACATACAGCCCAATTGAAAAATGGGCTAAGGATTTGAATAGACACTTCTCCTATATATATGGATATAGGATATACCCTATATAGGATATACGGATATAAATATATGAATAGCAAATAGTCACATAAAAATATATTCAACATAATTAATCATTAGGGAAATACAAATTAATTCCATAATGAGAGTCTACCATACACAAAATAAAATAGCTAAAATTTAAAAGATCGACAAATACTAAGTCTTGGAGAATATGCAGAGCAACTTAAACTCTCATATTCTACTGGTGAGGATATAAAATGGTGCTACCGCTTTAGAAATAGTTTCACAGTTTCATAAAATGTTAAATATACATTTACCATACTGCTCAAACACTGTTCTAGGTATTTACACAAGATAATTGAAAGCATATGTCCATAAAATCCTGCACTCAAATGCTCATGACAACTTTATTTTTAATACCTCAGATTTGGAAATAATTTAAATGTCCATCAAAAGATAAATGACTTGACAATTGTGGTTTACCATACAATAGAATACTATTCAGCAATAAAATAGAATCAACCATTGATACATGCAATGACATGCCTGAATCACAAAATAAATATACTGAAGGAAGTAAGACCTAAAAGACAAGACGGTATATTATATGATTATATATATAAAATATTCTATAAAATGGAAATCAATCGATAGTAGCAGAAAACAGATCAGTGACAACACTAAATGTGATTAGAGAAGTTTGTGAAGATGGAGGAAGGGATTAAAAAGAACAAGGAAATTTTAGGAGGTGATGGATATATTCATTAACTTGATTGTGATGATGGCTTCATTTGTGTATCGATTTGCCCAAATCCATCAAATTTTACACTTGAAATATGTACAGTTTATTGTATGCCAATTAAATCTCAGTAAAGCTGTTAAATAAAGTATATTCCAATCCAGTGTTTCACTCTTAAAAATTAAAATAGTTTGAAGATCATTTTCTACCAATACATGGAAACATGCTTTTTTTCTTAAACCATTGCTTTATAATCCATTAGATGGATATATCATAATTTATATAAATAATTTCCATTGATATACACGGGAATCTTTTCCAGTGTTTTGGTATGAATAACATTCTGGTAATGAATAAACTTGTATATAAATTATTTAACATGCATACAAGAATATCCTAGGACAAACCCACAGAAATGGGTTTATGACATCAAAAGATGTATATATATATCTTCTTCTAATTGACCTCCATAAGACTTAGACCAATTTATTCTGCCATAGTTTTTTATTTTTCCAATAATCCCATTATACCTTAATTTCTCTTTTTCATACCTGAAGCCCTCCCCACACTTCTGAAAATATATCCCTTTCATAAATTTGTCTTTCTAATTCTGTGAATAAAATATCTCACAAACTCCACTGGTCTTGCTTTAAGACACTTCATTAAGACACTGTGACTCTTGTAATAGATTCTTAATTGGTCACTCTGGTACCTCTTTTTCCTGTTTTTCTGTCTTTCACACAGTCACCACCTATCTCAAATCATAAAATAGTCACATCAGTGCTCTGATCAATTCATGGGCTTCCCCCACTAACCACAGAACCCATCCATAAACACGTACAGCTTTATACAATCTAGAGCCAGCTAGCTTTTCACATTTCTTCCTCCAACAAGATTCCCACTACCCACACATTTTGCTCTTAACCTGCACTGAAATTGTTGTGTCTGCCAAACATATCACTATGTCACACAGTTCTATCTTTGAACATGTATTTCTCTCCATGAAGATGTCTCCCCTTTCCTTTCTCTGACTAGGAAATTCCTTTAAGAACCAATTAATTGTGGCTTAAGTGATATTCAACTAGTCTCCTTGTTGTTGCCCTTCACACTCTTCCTTTAAATAATCACACACACACACACACACACACACACACAAGAGTAATGCATCAACTCTGAAAAAGGAAGTCTTGGAGGCAATCTTCTTCTGAAAGATTCATAACACTAAACTAAGAAATAACAATTTTTGATCAATAAAACCTTTGTTCACTGCATTAGCAAAACCACCTCAACCTTCCAAAACAGAGCTGTCAGAAAACCAGTGGAATAGTGAGGGAGGGCAGACAGTGGCAACAGGAAGCTTACTAGTTGACTTGCACACTGGGGGTTGTGGTTTTGCACTTACTATGTTTTATTTAAAGTGTTGGAAAATGGAGAATTAAGAGATAAAATTTATGCCTGTTTACTTGCAATCTATGTATACTTATTAGACTCTGAAAATAGGGCCTTCTGTCCAACTACAATTCTGGGAAGTTGTTTTTATCACTATTTAAGAACTGCTTTGGGCAAGTACTGGGCCTTGATATGTCTCTGTTCTTTGAGCAGTAAGAAGAAAAAAATTACCAATATTCTTATTAAGGGAAAAGAAATTATAGAGCAAAGTAAACAAAAATCATAATTGACATTCAGAAGTAAAAGGTGCCACTCAGACTTTTTATTTACTGTGGGTATAAGAATACATTTCAGAAAGTTACTTTATATAGTTTTATTAGGATGGAATAAGGCACACATATTTTAAAAAAAGAAAACATCTCAAGATAAAAAGAAAACAAATAGAACTCTTTCAAAGAAATTAAAACTTTATAGTGGAATTGAAACCTGCATTGTCGGCAGTAAAGAAGAGAACTGACACAGAAAAATAACAAAAACATGAAAACCCATTACAGTAAAAAAAAAAAACAAAAAAACACACAAAACAACAACAACAACAACAAAAACCCCCAAAAAACCAACCTGAAGAAAAAAACAGAGATTAAAAAAACAAAGCAAAATATATTCAGAAGAAAATTTTCTGTAGATGAAAAATATTTGGCTTTCCAAATAAGTAGAATCTAAGTGCCAACAATAATTAAGAAGATTATAGCTAGACAAATCCTAGCAAACATTTGAATGGCAAAGATACAAGGAAAAAATATTAGGACAAAGTTTTGAGAGAGAAGAACTGAGAACCCTCCCAATTTTATATCCAGTTACATGTTTGTTCATATGCAATAAAACAATTTTAATTATCAGGTAACCCATAACAAAAAAATAAATTAAAAATATGCATTCTAATTTCATTATCACTTACACTATTCTAAATATTTTGGCTGTCTCAATTTTTAAAAAAATGGTTTTTACCCTAAAAAAGGAGTTATCATTACCAGAAAGAAATAAGAAAAGTATTATTTTTGAATACATTTTGTCTATAAAACCATTAAACTAAATAGAATTAACAAGAATTCTTAGAATTAAAAAAATTCTGTGAAGTGGGCAACTCTAAAAAAATTAAAATTCTAGTTTCCTATATATCTTGTTTACTGAATTTATGCATCGCATTTTCTATATCACAACAAAAAACAAAAGCTAGGAATTATTCTATAAAAATGGACTCTAACTATATAAAATGAGAGAAAGAAGGAAGGAAGGAAGAAAGGAAAGAAGAGAGAGAGAGAGGGAGGAAGGAAGCAGACATAAGAAATGAATGGAGAGACAAACTTTGTTTCTAAATGGTACAACTGTCATATAAATAGTTGAAAGATGTCAGAGTAAAGATGTAAAGAGTTTTGAGTAAAAAAAACCCAAACATAGTAAACTAGGAAATATGTAATTTAAAAATGATTTCAGGAAAAGGAACAACTCCCCAAACACTAAAGCAATAGAAAAAAGTCTGAAGGAAAACACCATCTGAGCAGCAGATTTGCCTAAAAATGAAATTTTATATGTATATAATATTATATATTCTTAATAGATCAAGAGTCCTAAAAAATTAATAGGGGAAACATTAGCACTCTACCAATTAGAGAACACAGAGGAAATATTCACAGGAGAAAAATAAATGGCCAACTGAAGTATAAAAGAAAATGTTCTACCTGTCTAGCTGTTACCAATATTACTCTCATAATATCCTCTTGTGTATATACATTAGTGTAAACATCCCTTAAGATTGTTTGACAACATATTAAGATTTTTGAAATTTCATACCCTGTGACCCATTAATGCTAGCTTCAAGAGAATTTCCTGTGGTAACAATTTAGAATTGACCAAAGCAAGTTGCCAGTGACAGTCTCCAGCAGTTCAGAAGTCAGGAAGAGAATGAGATTAGAATGCTTACTTCCCCAATTCTCTCCTTGCCACAGTGCCACCAGTTAGCTGATTTCATCCACTTAACGACACAATCTTTATTGAGCTGACTTCTCCAGATTCAGGTAACACCACTATGCTTGCTGACTGCAGTCTTAAGGCTCCCTTAGTCCTAAGTCTACCTGCATTTGTTTGTTGGTTTCCCTTAACTCTGCTTCTACTTTTGTAAACATCTTCATTAAGCTTTCCCCAACAATACTGCTTGAACATGCTGTTTCCTGCTGGTCTCTTGTCTGGTACACTCATAAAATCTCATATATTCCATATCATTTAAAAATCAGATCTCGCAAGAAAGGATATTTCTTTTCACAGTATAGCCACTGGGTAGCTCCTAATGAGTGAAACTCCTAATTCTCTCATACTTTTACTACTCTTTTTGCGGTATCATTACTACCTAGCCCACTGTAGGCGAAACAGTGAGGGGGCTCTCATCCATTTTATCCAACCTTTATGCCAACCTGAGAAGACATACTCAATATGTCGTTTTTATATATTATCTATAAATTAAAAGCAGCTGTGCAGTCCTGTGGTAGAACTACAGGATGGAACTGTAGTTAAACTGATTCCCCAGTGTTTGTGTAGCTACACTGAAGAAGATAAATGAACTCATTGTGTTTTTCATTCATGTTTTAGGTGACATTTCCTCTGCTTCTATCAGCTTTGCTGAGTATTCACAGGTTTTATTCATAATCTTCATAATGTGTTATTTTCATTTTAAGTTAACTAGTAGTGATATCCAATTTTTATTGAATATGGTGAATTTATTTAAACCTTCAGGAAAAGAGCTTTTTAGGTATTAGCTAATACTGGTCAGATTTTATCAAGATTCATCTGTCCAGTGCACCTAACCTATAACTCCATAATCCTACTCCTCCGTATCTACTTAAATGAGTATATATGTCCACTAAAAGGCATGTACAAAAATGTTCCTAGCAACTTTATTATAATAGGCAAACATTTTAATCAACTTAAGTAATCATCAAGAGCAAAATAGGTAAGCCAATTGTAGTATATTCTTACAACAGACAACTACACAGTGATTAGAAAAAGAACAAACTAGTGATTTCCAAAATAGCATAGATGAACCAAATTATACTGACTAGAGAAAGCCAGACACAAAAAGTATGATTCCATTTATATGTGTTTGAGAACAGGAAAAACTAACATATGGTCATAAAAGTCAGAATAATTGTTGTCTCTAATGGCAGTATTGAAAAGGGAGGACATGGGTACAGAAAATGTTTTATAGCTTAATGTGGGTGGTAGTTACAAAAGTATGCTTATCTGTAAAAATTCATTGAGTTGAATACTTATGATTTTTGCATTTCATTCACCTTAGTGTATAATTTTTACCTTAAGTTGAAAAGTTTTTGTTTTTAAAGAGTTTTAGTTGCTCAGCATAGAAAATATCAGGTAAGTAACACCTTTATGAACTTTTTTTCTTAAATAAGGCTTATTTCTGAAGACACTGCTGTATATAATATTACTTACACATTTATTTCCTCACTAAATCATCATAAAATCCATGTAAAGTCCAAAGAAGTTACATAAGTTGCCCAAAGAATTAAATAAATAGATTCAATACTAAATGGTAGGGTCAGGCTTCAAATCCCTTTTATTATTATTATCTTAGACTGAATTCCCTGGAAACAGACTCCAAGATAAAGATTAGGGAAGTTCTCTTGGAAACAACATCCATAAGGGTGTGTGAGAAGCACGACTAGGGAGAGAGAGTTTGAATTGTGATTCCGTTGCAACAGAGGCCTCAGCCCACTCCATGGAGGAGCTCTGGAGGTGGATGGCCATTTCCACTTGAAAAGGAGGGACTATGCATTGACAGGTCAATGGATGTGGATTGAAACAGGGTAGCAAATAATTTTGAGTAGGACAATTCTTTTTGGCTGAAGGCCATTTTGTGGGCCAGCAGCAGCCAGCACTCTTGGTAGGCGGAAAAATAAATGCCTAGATCCTGAAAGGAGGATTGAGATGAAACATAGCCTATCCTGTACAAATATTGACAGACCTTTACCTCATTATTGAGTACATGAAACTCTAATTCAAAAAAGTTTTGTAACTTGACCAATAAAAGAGTGATGACCAATAAGAGTGAACCCAAATTATAGATATCCTGCCCAATGGATTTTTTTATATAATACTTCCAGGCCATCAATGACCTTTTTTTCTTATTTCATAAACACTAAGTATTAAAGACAAGTATTATTAAAATGTATAAGGTCGGGCTTCCCTGGTGGCACAGTGGTTGAGAGTCCACCTGCCGATGCAGGGGACACGGGTTCGTGACCCGGTCCGGGAAGATCCCACATGCCGCGGAGCTGCTGGGCCCGTGAGCCATGGCCGCTGAGCCTGTGCGTCCGGAGCCTGTGCTCCACAACGGGAGAGGCCACAACAGTGAGAGGCCCACGTACCCCCCCAAAAAAATATGTATATATATAAGGTCTCTTCTTGATTAAAGTTAAAATAATAATGGGAAAATTGTAAAGGTTAATGGCTTCACATTCTGTCTTTAAAAGTGATTATAGTTATTGATCTACTATAATTTTTATGTTAATTTGATTCCTGAAATAACTCTTGTGCTATTGTAAATCATAGCTTTATAGCAAGAATTTCTAAATGTAATATTATTGATATAGAATAGATACGTCATTTAGTAAATCACCAGGACTTAAAAGATACTCAAGTTTTATCTAATTTATGTTTAAAATGATTAGTTTCAAAAAAACCCAAATATAAATGTATTTGTATGTAATGAAAATATGAAGTAATATATATGAAGATTTAATGAAGAACTTAAAATATTTTAGAGAAATTCAACAATCTGTAAAAAGATGATGGCAAACACATTTTTTTCATCAGCGAAAGTATATCTCAGTTGTGGGAATTCTGATTTCCTTTTTGGTAATATTTTAGTATTTTCCAAAATAAGAGGTGTTTCTTTGCAATCTAGCAATACTGTTTTGAAACAAAATTCATAATTAAAGATAGGTAATGATGGTAGGAGTAAGAGGTCACATGAAACCTCCCAGAAATAACAATTATAAAAATTGAATAAAATATTATAAAACAAGCATTTAAAGAAACTTAAAAGAGTCCAAAAGCAAAAAGAGGACATATGAGAGTTTACACTTGGAAATCTGGAACTGGAAGGTGTGAGAATTATGAGAATGTAGGATTCTGGCCAGAGTGCACTCCCATCTCCATGGCTATAGCAGCAGAATAGGCAATAGAAAACCTCATCCTTATCAGGTCAAGGTCCTGGAGATAAGAATTCAGGGCCAAAAAAGTGGCCATGAATTTAAAGGGATAATTATGGCAGTAAGAGAACCGCAGAGGTAATGATATCAAAAATCTAAGTATCAACTCTACCCAAAACACTAGCTGAAAATTCCATTTACAGGGAATACTCCAGAGTCCCTAATGAGAAAGGACAGAGGATATAACTACGTTGAGGACAATCTGTGATTCTGTACCATTTTTTGTTTTTTTAATAGACGAGTACGTTCTCTAACAGTGCACAGATTGAGTGAACTGAAGAAATCTATGCCTTTTAGGCTTGGACAGAGCAATATTAGTGGCTGCATGTGGTGAATTCACATTCATCACTTCACTCTCTGTGCCTTGCATTTGGTGGGTGCTTACTTAGTACCTGTTGAAAAGGTCATACAGTTATTGATTAGGTTTTCTTGTGTTATAAACTATTCACAAAATAAAAATTAAGTTACCACAATTTTTAAATTGATGTGGTTAGAAACTTTATTAAAAATTTAAAAAGAGTTTTCCAGTTATCTCAAATCTTAGTTAAAACCCAGCAAAAATCAGGCCACATTTTATAGCATTACTTTACATAAAAGAACATTCAAAGATTCTCACATGAAAGTATAAACCTCTCACCTAGATCTTCCATTTGATAGGTCATAAAGCACAGAATAGAAGTACAGAATAGTAGAAGAATGATGTTTTAGAAATCAACAAATTTCATAATATTAATATAACAGCCTCAGCTGAATTCGTCTATTTAAGAATGGTGACTGGAAAACAGGACCTAAAGTATAATAGTGGGGGAATTGTGACTTGCTGAAAGACAATTTATCAATAATATTCTTATTTCTTTTCAGTTTCTACGTTCTAGAAAGTATCTTAAATAATCCTAGCATCGCTGTGAGGTTATGGTTTATCTATCAGACTTGTTCTTTTTTTTAATTATTAAAGTATAGTTGATTTATAATATTGTGTTAGTTTCAGGTGTACAGCAAAGTAATTCAGTTATTTTTTTCCAGATCATATTCCATTATAGGTTATTACGAGGTACTGAATATAATTCCGTGTGCCATACAGTAAATTTTGTTGCTTATCTATTTTATATATAGTAGTTTTTATCTGTTAATCCCATACTCCTAATTTGTCCCTCCCTCTCCCCTTTGGTAACCGTAAGTTTGTTTTCTATGTCTATAAGTCTGTTTCTGTTTTGTATATAGATTAATTAGCATTATTTTTAGATTTCACATGTAAGGGATATCATATAGTATATCTGTCTTTCACTAAGTACAGTATTCTCTAGGTCCATCCATGTTGCTGCAAATGGCAATATTTCACTCTTTTTTTATGGCTGAGTAATATCCTACTGTATATATGTACCACATCTTCTTTATCCATTCATCTGTTGATGGACACTTGGGTTGTTTCTATGTCGTGGCTATTGTAAATAGCGCCGCCATGAACACTGGGGTGCATGTATCTTTTCGAATTAGGATTTTCATTTTTTTCCAGATCTATACCCAGGAGTGGGATTGCTGGATCATATGGTAGCTCTGTTTTTAGTTTTTAAAAGAACCTCTATACTGTTTTCCATAGTGGCTGCATCAATTTACATTCCCACCAACAATGTAGGAGGGTTCCCATTTCTCCATACCCTCTTCAGCATTTATTATTTGCAAACGTTTTGGTGATAGCCATTCTTACCAGTCTGAAGTGATACTTGATTATGGTTTTGATTTGCATATCTCTAATTAGTAATGCTGAGCAGCTTTTCATGTGCCTGTTGGCCATCTGTATGTCTTCTTTGGAAAAATGTCTGTTTAGGTCTTTTGCACATTTTTTGATTGCATTGTTTGCTTTTTCGATATGGAGTTGTGTGAGCTGTTTTTATATTTTGGATATTTATCAGACTTGGTCTTACAGCTGATATCAGTATTTCTCAACAGGGATGATTCCCCCTGACCCTTGCACCATGATTACCTTTGGCTTTATCTGTTTTTGTTTGTTACATTTGGGTGGGGGTAGGAGGGGGGCAGTGCTACTGGCATCTGCTACTAAACATCCTACAATACTCAGGATACTGCTTCATCCTAAGAAAATATCCTACTCCAAATATAAATAGTGCTAATGTTGAGAAACCCTGTATATCAAAGCCTGAAGTTCCAGACACAGTCATACAACAGACTTAGGTCAAAACCTTGTTTACAAAGACACACTTTCTTGCCCAGTGCTGAGACGTTGAAGCCTCTTCAATAGAACTCTTTCTGCCTGCATGGATTTACAGTGCAGGCCACTTTCCTTAACATATACTGTACCCCTGAAAATGTATGAAGCTTCAACATGTTTTATGTGTTTCCAAAAGCTAAAAAGAAAAGTTAAAAAAAAATCCCTCATCATATCTCCCTTGTTAGATGCTGCCATAGCATATTTGTGACCTTTTATTCATGTTCTTTATTTTTCACTTTCTTCCACCAAGCTGTAGGTGGTCAACCAGTTTAAGAGCAGTGAGCATCCAATTCAGGCTAAAAATGTGTTACTATTATTGCGTAGCTTTGCATCAATTTTAAATGTATGATACTTGTGATTTTCATCATCAATATCCACACATTATTTTGCCATGTTCATTCTTGTATAAAAAAGCAACGATTTTCAAACTCCTTTTACCAACAAAGTCCTCATCTTTCTTACAAACAAAATCTTACGTGAAGTCCCAAATGTAAATAAAATACTTAACGCTAAGTCACCTCTACACCTTATTTCCATCATCTTTATCCCTTTACCCCACCTTCCTAAACAAGCAACACCTTTGCAAAACTTCTGGGGCTAAAAGAAACTATATTGGAAAGACATTGTAATACTACATCAAAATGATTGCATGAACATTGCCCTGCTCTACTGACAAAGATGTTGATGCTGCTAAAACTGAATTTTTGGCTGGCAGCAGCAAGCCATGTATCAGTTTCAAATGTTCCTTCATGAGCAGATGTATGGAAATCAGTCTGGAATATAAGAATCAACTGGCAGGTATCAATTTATAATATATGACAGCGTGAGTTGTTCAATGCTTGACTGTATATTAATAGAAATGACCAGTTTTTCTTTATGTTTTTGTCTTTGCACTGCCTTCTCTTCTCTGCACATGTTAAAACCTACTTTCCATGTCTTGCTCCTCATGTGAAGGGGCAGAATAGTCAAGATTGAAATATCTAGCACCAAGACATAGCTTTCTTTTTAAAATTCAATTTTCATCTGTCAAATATGTCATGAACATTATCAAGTATATTACACATAGTAGACAAAATGAGGCATATAAATGGTAAGATTCCTGCATCTAACCAGTATAATTCAGGGCCTATATTGGACCAGGGCCTGTTTTAGGTACTTTGCGTATAGCAGGAAGCAAAACAGAGAGCATCCTCCCCTCAAGGGTTCTAGTGGAGGATATGATATGATTCCTGTTAATGAGGAGTTTTCAAGAAAACTCAGAGGGAAATAAGTATGCAAGATAACCAAAAATAAGAGGCTGTCCCCCTCCAATGCTCCCATAACTGTACACATGGCTATAATGACTTAGCAAATTACAATTATCTGTTTATTTTCCATTTCATTCATTAAGACAGTGATTTTCAGACTTAAAAAAAAATCAGCAGAACCCTGTATATATATGCATGCAAAATTAAAAACCACCATTGAAAATGCTGTGGACAGAGAATACAGTTTATCATAGGTAGCAAAGTGCCTATGAACTCAAATGTCTGTTGAATGAATACGTGACAATTATGAGAACAAGAGCTTATTAATGGTTGGAGTAGTCTAGAAGATTTCACAAAAGACATGAGACTCAGGTTGTCATTTAGGATGATGCTTTAACGTGATGGAAAGAGGCAAAGTGAATTTGTCTTGAAAAACAGAATGAGTTGGGAAATGGGCCAATGGGCCATGTAGTACAAGGTGCATGGTGGATTGAGAGGGCAGACGCAGGCTGCTGGGGCAGGAGAGGAGGAGGCATGCTGGAAAATAGTGTACTGATATTTATAGGCAATGGGCCGTGAAGAAGAGGTGCTGGAAAGGAGAAAATGGAACTGCCCAGAGATTAATCAACTTCCCTAAAGTTGGTCTCCAAATCCGTGCTTTCCCATCGTTACTATTTAAATGTAATTTGTAAACTGTTAAGCATTGTACATACTTTACTTATGAATCTTAGGTCGTTTTGCAATTCTGTGCAGTTTATAGCACACCATTTCAGCTGGGAAGCACTGAGCTACAGTCAATTTCTCTTCTAACTCAAAGATTTATGATTTTTAAGCTTAGAGATGGTAATCATTGTTGTGCATATACTTATTTCTAGTTAAATTAAAAATAAAGTTTCATGTAATTGTCCCTTTTTTGACTGGTCATATTCAAATAATCAAAATTAATTTAGGGCTTCCCTGGTGGCGCAGTGGTTGAGAGTCCACCTGCCGATGCAGGGGACGTGGGTTTGTGCCCCGGTCCGGGAAGATCCCGCATGCGGCAGAGCAGCTGGGCCCGTGAGCCATGGCCACTGAGCCTGCGCGTCCAGAGCCTGTGCTCCGCAATGGGAGAGGCCACAACAGTGAGAGGCCCACGTACCGCAAAATAAATAAATAAATAAATAAATAAATTTTTTTAAAAAATTAATTTATCTTTTAAAAATAGAATTGCATTAACAACGTCGGTAGCACTTCCATTCTATATGAGAAGCCATAACTCACGAGGAAAATGGACTTCGAGAAGCACTTAGGAAGGAATAGTACAGCCATATATATCGTATACATGTCCTCCTAGGAAAGCAGTTATGTTTCAAAATCTTACAAATCATGGTTTATAGTGGTTGTTTTAGAAAGACAAATGAGTATATTACTGTACATATATTTTTATGGCTTCATAAAGCTAAGTACTGCTTAAATGTATAAAGGGGTCATTATGTCAACTAAATGACTTTTCTTCCCCTAGAGCAGGTTTTAAATATCTGAGCTTAGCAAACACTTGCTAGCTTATCCTTGTCCTGAATGTAGAGACAATTCTGAAAGATGTTTTGGTGTTTGATCAATAATAATTAAAATAAAAATCCTCTCCTTTTTCCTTTGAGCACCAGCAATTTGAACATCAGATGATTTTAAATATGAGAACTTCATAATCACTGACCTGAGAAACGTTCCAAGTAGGAGTGAAAAATTGCCCACCTGTTAATGAATCCAACTGATCTGCTTTATACTGATTCCACGCCTCTTAAAAATTTTCTCTAATACACTTCAAAAATGTAATCTACCAAGTAAGGAACTAAATGATCATTATCCAGGAAGATCCATATTGATTCTCCTTCCAAAAAACTCAGATTTACTCAGAGCTTCTAAGCCCTAACCCAGTTCCACCGAACTCAACAAATGTTTGCTAGATCAACTACTATATGCTAGACATCGTTCTAGCTGTAGAGATGACAAAAATGAATTATGTCTTAGTTTATTTCCTCAAAAGGTTTCCAGTCAAGACAGGAAGTAAGAAATATATAAATAGCTAGCAAGAATCCAGGCCAGAAGAGAGGTATAAACAAACTGCTCTGGAGAAGCCAAAGGAAAAAAATACTTTCTACCACAGAGAGGTAAGGCAATTAGGGAAAGATTCATGGAGGTGGCTGCCTTTCCGTAAACTGGATTTCCATAGGTTGAAAGGGGCTAAAGAAGAGGCATCACAGAGAGAAGAATAAGAGCAAAATTCTTGAGATATGATACTTTGGGTTCTTCCTCAGTACAGCCAGATCTTGTGCACTTCCTGATAAAGATGACTCATAATGGATGAGGCTTTCCCATATTGCCCTGAGGCCAGTGGCAAGCTGTATATAGTGATAGCAAGACCATAGCTTCTGGGGTCAGACAGATTTAGGTCAGATTGCAGCTCTGGTACTTATAAGCAGCATGCAGACAAGCTACCTACTATTTCTGAGCCTCAGTTTTCTTATCTCTGATGTAGGTCTAGTAGTACTTACTTTAAAGGGCAATTGAGAAAATTAATTTTTAAAACTCTATAGAGAGCAACTACTAAAGAAAACTCTACAAAGAAGTATACTAGTTAATTGGTACAGCTACTATGGAGAACAGTATGGAGGTTCCATAAAAACTAAAAATAGAGCTACCATATGATTCAGCAATCCCACTCCTGGGCATATACCAGGAGAAAACCATAATGTGAAAAGAAACATGTACCCCAGTGATTATTGCAGCTCTATTTACAATAGCCAGGACATGGAAGCAACCTAAATGTCCATTGACAGAGGAATAAATAAAGAAGATGTAGTCCATATATACAATGGAATATTACTCAGCCATAAAAAAGAATGAAATAATACCATTTGCAGCAACATGAGTAGACCTAGAGATTGTCATACTGAGTGAAGTAAGTCAGACAGAAAAGGACAAATACCATATAATATCGCTTATATGAGGAATCTAAAAAAATGGTACTAATGAACTTATTTACAAAACAGAAATAGAGTTACAGATGTAGAAAAAATCTTACGGTTACCAGAGGGGAAAGAGGGAGAGGGATAAATTGAGAGACTGGGATTAACATATACACACTACTATATATAAAATAGATAACTAATAAGGACCTACTGTATAGCACAGGGAACTCTACTCAATACTGTGAAATGACCTACATGGGAAAAGAATCCAAAAAAGAGTGGATATATGTTTATATATAACTGATTCACTTTGCTGTACAGCAGAAAGTAACACAAGATTGTAAATCAAGTATACCCCAATAAAAAACATTTTTAAGGAAATATACTAAAATAAATCAAAATGGAATCCTAAAAAAATGTTCAATTAACCCACAGGATGGCAAGAAAAGAAACAGAGGAAACAGAAGGAAAACAATAATAAAATGGCAGACTTAAGTTTATACCCCAAATCTTGAAGCAGCTCAGATGTCCTTCAACAGGTGAACGGTTAATTAAACTCTGGTACATGTATACCATGGAATACTACAGACCAGTAAAAAGATATAAATTATTGATACAAGCAACAACTTGAACAGAATCTCAAAGGAATTAGTCTGAGTGAAAAAGATCAGTCTCAAATATTGTGTATTGTATGATTTCATTCATATAATATTCTTGAAATGACAAAATTATAAAAATGGAGAACACATTTGTGGTTACCAGGAGTTAAGGATTTGTGATTATAAAAGAACAACATGAGGGATCCTTGTGATAGAACTGTTCAATATCTTGAGTGTGGTGGTTGATATGTTCACAGAGGCATGTGATAAAATTGTATAGGACTAAATATACACACAGACACACACACAAGTAAAAGTAAAAGGGAGTAAATCCACATATAGGACTTTTGGATTGTTTCACTGTTAAGATCCTCCTTATGATAGTGTACTTCAGTTCTATAAGATGTTACCATTAGGGGAAACAGTGTAAAGGATACACAACTGCATGCAAATCTACTTTATCTCAAAAGAAAAGTTTAATTAAAACAAAACTCCATAGACCTTGTATCAGTTTGCTAGGGTTGCCATAATAAAATACCACAGACTTAGTGGCTTAAACAACAGGAGCTTATGGGCTTCCCTGGTGGTGCAGTGGTTGAGAGTCCACCTGCCGATGCAGGGGACACGGGTTCGTGCCCCAGTCCGGGAAGGTCCCACATGCCGCGGAGCGGCTGGGCCTGTGAGCCATGGCCACTGAGCCTGTGCGTCCGGAGCCTGTGCTCCGCAACGGGAGAGGCCACAACAGTGAGAGGCCCGCGTACCACAAAAAAACAACAGGAGTTTATTTTCTCATAGTTCTGGAGGCTAGAAGTCTAAGATCAAGTTGTTGATAGTTTGGGTTTCTTCTGAGGCCTCTCTCATTGGCTTTCAGATGGCTGCCTTCTTGCTGTATCCTTATATGGTCTTTTTTCTGTGTGTGTGTGTGCCCATGTCTGTGTCCAAGCTCCCTCTTCTTATAAGGACATCAGTCATATTGGATTGGGCTCACCCTAGAGATCTCATTTTAACTTAATTACCTATTTGGAGACTTTATTTCCAAATATGGTTACATTCTGAGGTAATGGGGATTAGGGCTTCAGCATATAAATTGGGAGGAGGGGGCACACTTCAACCCACTGCAGACTTAAAACTATAATAAAAGGCTTAGCATAAAATATAGGGGGAAATTTCATGACATTAGATTTGGCAATAATTTCTTGGATATTACACCCAAAGCATAGGCAACAAAGGAAAACTAGATAAACTGGACAACATCAAAATTAAAAACTTCTGTGCATCAAAAGACATATGCTACAACATGAATGAACTCTGAGGATGGTACGCTAAATGAAACAAGCCAGCCACGAAAGGACAAATATTGTGTGCTTCTACTTATATGAGCTTCTTGAAATAGTTAAATTCATAGAGAGAGAAAGTGGAATGGTGATTGCTAGGGGCTGGGGTAGAGGGGTAAACGTGGAATTATTACTTAATAGGTAGTGTTTCATTTTTGCAAAGTGAAAAGAGTTCTGTGGATGGTGGTGATGGTTGCACAACAACGTGAATGTATTTAACGTCACTGAATGATACACTTAAAAATGGTTAAGATAGTACATTTTATGTTATGTGTATTTTACCATAACTAAAATAAATACAAATTAAGTTAAATTTTAAAAACAGTCACAGAGCCCTGTGCACATAGCCAGCACTTAGGAAATGCTAGTTACCATCTCTTCTCCCTATAAACGCTAAGATGGATTTAAATTTCTTCATTGGTTTCTCTCCAGAAACCACCTCTCTGCCTCCTTCCTGTTTCTAAATCTTACTTCTTCAAGAAGAACCTTGAAGATCTAGTCAGACCAGATCCTTATCACTTCACTTCTTCATTCTGTATGGCTCCAAAACCGAATAGTTGGTTACAGGCCATTTTATATAGTCTTTCCCATTTAGATATAAGAAAGCTATTTCTTGGTATTAATATATCTCTTTTTATAATATGACAGCAACTCTAATAACCCAAGTATGATAAGATAAGAAGTGTTCCCATCTTGTTGCTTGGATACTCTGGCATTAATATTCTTGAGGTAATGAAAAAAATGCAAGCAAGTTATTCCCCCCCACAGTGAAAATTGCATCTAAAGGAGAATTTCACTTTCTATTATTTTAATGTAAAACATATTCAGTGTTTCTCATATTATAGAATAGAGTTAATATATCTTGATAATAAGGACCTAATGTTCATACATATTAAACAGACTGGACATTTCGCCCAACACAAACTCACCATTCCTTACCCTTGCATTTATTGTTAATACATAGTTAAAACATTCTATTGTTAAATAAGTTTTGGAAACATTGGATAAGCAAAGTTAAACATTTATTTATGACTAAACTTCTCAGATCTCCTATGCAATAATTTTTGCTTTTTCTCACCAAGCAGAAAATACAATAAATGGGAGTTTTAAACCTTAATTTACCACGCTACCACTTATTATTTTAGATTGAATCATCTTGGGACTGTTAAAACACCTTTTGTGACACAGTCAAATTTGGGATGGGAATGTATAAGGATGTGACATATTGCCCATGAGGAAACTGGTAATATATTTACATTGGTTTTCCCTGCAAAAGAGGTGGAAAAGGCAAGCGTTGGCTCTTCCTTCTTTAAATGAAAATGTTGTTTGGGGTTGACCCTAGAAAAAATGTGAGAATGTTAGCATGGTGAAGTGATGACTAGCATTTAAGAGTTGTCTGCTGAGCAGCAAAGACTTTGTTTTATTAGAGAAGGATAATAGAATGGTGGAAAAAGAGAAGTTTATGGGATTGGGAAAGCTTAATTTATTCATTTGGATACAGCTGAATTAATTCTCACTATTATAGCTTAAAATAGAATACGTGGTTTAAAACCATATGCTTTAAAACTGAAAACAAATGTACAATTAGGTATGGTCACGATAATTAGAAGATATAACCTAAAAACATCATTTTCAATAGTATCTAGGAATAATCAAACAGATATGCAAGAATTATTCACAGAAAAGTGTAAAGCTTTAATGAGACTTTACAGAAAATCTAAATACCCTATGTTAAAATATCCTATGTTCTAGAACAGGAAAACAATATTATAAAAATGGTGATTTTCCTAATTGACCTAAAGATTCTATGCAACTCCAGTTGAAGCCCCATCAGGAATATTTTCGAAAGTTGACAATATGACTCTAAAATTCATATGGAAGAAAAAAGGCCCAAGAATTTCCAAAATTCTTTTAAAGAAGAAAAATGAGACAGGATGACTTGTTTTAGCAGATATAAATACTTAAAGCTATAATAATTAAGATAATATAGTATTGAGGCAGGGATAGACACATTGATCAGTAGAACTTAGAAAAGATCCAAGCACAAATGAAACTTTAATATATGAAAGAGGTAACAGTAGATAAACTGAAAAAGGAAGGACTGTTGAAAAATAGAGCTGACACTTGTTAGCCATATTACGGGAGAGAGAAAGGGAGCTGGAAATGGCATTTAATTCATGGTATACAACTTAACTGAAAATCAAATCCACATGTATTGAGGTCAAAAGCAAAATGCTAGATTTTTGGAAGAAATTATTCTGTAAAGTCTTTCTGATCTTGTATAGGGCAGGCATTCTTAAACAAGATACTAAGAGCTAACCAGGAAAGTAAAAAAACCTCATAAATTATTTTACATTAATATCAAGTATTCATCTAAAGATAAAAGAAAGTGAAACAAACAAGATACAAACTAGAGGAAGATATTTACTATGTAAATAACCCAAAGATTAACATCAAGAATATGTAAATCCAGCATATATCCAATATGTGATTTGCAAAAATTAAGAAGTCTTAGAATGCTAAGAGTTGGAGAGGATGGAGATCAAAACAATCTTTTCTACATTGCTGGTGGAAGTCTAGCTTGAAATAACTTCTTTGAAAAACAATTTGGCATTGTCTATAAAGTTCAAAATTTGTATACCCCATGACTTAGCCATTCTACTCAGAGTTTAACCCTAGGCGAGAATACCTGTACAAGAATATTGATAGCAGTACTCTCTGCCACAAGAAAATAACCAATCTGGAAATAGCCCAAATTCTCTTGATAAAAAGGAACAGGGAAATGAATTGTGCTGTATTCGCAGAATGGAATATACACAGAACTGAAAACTCGACGAACTATAGTTAAATGCAGCAATAAGTATAAATCTTAGTATACTAAGTTTGAGTGGAAAAAAGAATCCCAGGAGATTAAAAACAGTATACACAAAAAATGCACAATATATTCTTCAGGCATGTATACATATGAGATATAGCTCACTTTTATAAAACAAGAAAATAGAAAACACAAAGCTCTCAAGAAGGTGGTAAGCTCTGATAGAAGGATGAGTGGGTAAGTACGGATCTAGGTGAGGACAGGAGTACAAAGATGAATATATAAGTTAATGGTAATATTGTAGTTCCTGGGTTGAATGTTTATAAATTTCTTTTTTCCTAACTGTAACTACCTACACACATACATACGTACATGGTCTGCCAATGGACTATTTATATTAGTCCATTTATGATTAATTCAATTTTGTGCACCTGATTTCCATAAAGAAAATAAAATATTTTTACATTGTGATGGCCCCGCTGTCCCCACAGAAGCCATTATTAGAATGGAAGTCAGTTGGCTTGCAGGCAACTTAGAGACTTTCTGTTCTGCTTCTACCATACAGAAAAAAAGAGGTCTTTGGGAATCCCCAGTGTAGCTCTGGCATCACAAAACTTCCTTGATCTGTGCAGAGAGAGAATTCTTCTAAATGACACAGTGAAGACTTCCAGTGTGACAATGGGGATATTTTAAATATTACTAAAGTCCCTTTTCTTTTAGAAAGCCTTATTTTTACAGCTATCACTTTGCAATGGAAGCTATCAATCACTAAATCTAACTTACCCATTTTTCAGACTGTGGTCAAACTCATGGAAGTGGGACTGCCCTCCAGCAATGAGCAAGTCACTGAAATGAAAAGAGGTCAATTCTGACTTGGGGCTGTACAGAAACCTGTGACCTTCCCCAACCAGTTTTGGACGTCAGTGAACAGCAGCGGTAGCTGAAAAGTACACTGAATTGTGGTTTTCCTGAGTCATCGATGCTAATCACAATTGGTTTCCAGTCAAACTCTAGTGGCATCTCTGGCCTCATTGAAATGCATTAAAATGTTCCTTTTTCTGACAGCATATATGCTCACTTTCCTGCAGACTCACTTTCCAACCTCAGTGGGTGAGTATTTTAATAGCTACCTTCCTCAGCCAGGAAACTGCTTAAGCTATAATTCATTCAGATTGGTAAAAATAGATCTTTCTGGGCACTACAATCTCCAAGTCAGCTGAGGAAAACAACCGAGCAGCAGAAGGATAAAGTGAAAACATAACAGCTAAAGAAGAAAAACAAAACATTTTATTTGATTGGGAGATGATCTGTACTCTTTTGCAGTGTCTCTGATAACTTTAAAATAGAAGAGGTCAACGTTTATTTTATTGAAGTATAGTTGCTTTACAATACTCTATTAGCTTTAGATCTACAGTATAGTGATTCAGTATTTTTATAGATTATACTCCTTTAAAAGTTACTGTAAAATAATTGCTATAATTCCCTGAGTGTATACACAGTATATCCTGTTGCTTATATATTTTATTTTTTGCCTTTTTTTAAATAGATTTTTTTGGAGTATAATTGCTGCACAATACTGTTAGTTTCTGTTCTACAGCAAACTGAACCAGCCATATGCATACATATGTTCCCATATCCCCTCCCTCTTGAGCCTCCCTCCCACCCTCCCTATCCCACCCCTCTAGGTCATCGCAAAGCACCGAGCTGATCTCCCTGTGCTATGCTGCTGCTGCCCACCAGTTATCTATTTTACATTTGGTTGTGTATATATGTCCATGCTCCTCTCACTTTGCCCCAGCTTTTCCCTCCCACCCCGCATCCTCAGATCCATTCTCTATGTCTATATCTTTATTCCTGCCCTGCAACTGGGTTCATCAGTACCTATTTTTTTATGATTCCATATACATGCTTTAGCGTATGGTATTTGTTTTTCTCTTTCAGACTTCACTTCACTCTGTATGACAGAGTCTTACCTAGAGTCCATCCACCTCACTACAAATAACTCAATTTCGTTTCTTTTTATGGCAGAGTAATATTCCATTGTATATATGTGCCACATTTTCTTTATCCTTTCATCGGTCGATGGACATTTAGGTTGGTACCATGTCCTGGCTATCGTAAATAGTGTTGCAATGGACTTTGTGGTACATGTCTCTTTTTGAATTATGGTTTTCTCAGGGTATATGCCCAGTAATGGGATTGCTGGGTCGTATGGCAGTGCTATTTTTAGTTTTTTAAGGAACCTCCATACTGTTTTCCATACTGGTTGTATCAATTTACATTCCCACCAACAGTACAGGAGAGTTCCCTTTTCACTACACCCTTTCCAGCATTTATTGTTTAGATTTTTTGATAATGGCCATTCTGATTGGTGTGAGGCGATACCTCCTTGTAGTTTTTTTTTTTTTTTTTTTTTTTTGCGGTACGCGGGCCTCTCACTGCTGTGGCCTCTCCCGTTGCGGGCACAGGCTCTGGACGCGCAGGCTCAGCGGCCATGGCTCACGGGCCCAGCCGCTCTGTGGCATGTGGGATCTTCCTGGACTGGGGCATGAACCCACGTCCCCTGCATCGGCAAGCGGACTCTCACCCACTGTGCCACCAGGGAAGCCCTCTCCTTGTAGTTTTGATTTGCATTTGCATTTCTCTAATGATTAGTGATGTTGAGCATGTTTTCATGTACCTCTTGGCCATCTGCATGTCTTCCTTGGTGAAATGTCTATTTAGGTCTTCTGCCCATTTTTTAATTGGATTGTTTGTTGTTTTGATATTGAGCTCCATGGGCTGTTCATATATTTTGGAGATTAATTCGTCTGTTGTTTCATTTGCAAATATTTTCTCCCACTCTGAGGGTTGTCTTTTGGTCTTGTTTGTAGTTTCCTTTGCTTTGCAGAAGCTTTTAAGTGTCATTAGGTCCCATTCGTTTATTTTTGTTTTTATTTCCATTACTCTAGGAGGTGGATCAAAAAAGATCTTGCTGTGACTTACGTCAAAGAGGTTCTTCCTATGTTTTCCTCTTACAGTGTCCAGTCTTACATTTAGGTCTCTAACCCATTTTGAGTTTATTTTTGTGTATGGTGTTAGGAAGTGTTCTAATTTCATTCTTTACATGTAGCTGTCCAGTTTTCCCAGCACCACTTATTGAAAAGACTGTCTTTTATCCATTGTATATCCTTGCCTCCTTTGTCATAGATTAGTTGACCATAGGTGCGTGGGTTTATCTCTGGGCTTTCTATCCTTTTCCACAGATCTACATCTCTGTTTTTGTGCCAGTACCATATTGTCTTGATTACTGTAGCTTTGTAGTATAGTCTGAAGTCAGGAAGTCTGATTCCTCCAGCTCCATTTATTCCCCTCAAGACTGCTTTGGCTATTTGGGGTCTTTTGTGTCTCCATACAAATTTGAAGATATTTTGTTCTAGTTCTGTAAAAAATGCCATTGGTAATTTGATAGGGATTGCATTGAATCTGTAGATTGCTTTGGGTAGTATAGTCATTTTCACAATGTTGATTCTTCCAATCCAAGAACATGGTATATCTCTCCATCTGTTGGTATCATCTTTAATTTCTTTCATCACTGTCTTATAGTTTTCTGCATACAGGTCTTTTGTCTCCCTAGGTAGGTTTATTCCTAGGTATTTTATTCTTTTTGTTGCAGTGGTAAATGGGAGTGTTTCCTTAATTTCTCTTTCTGATTTTTCATTGTTGGTGTATAGGAATGCCAGAGATGTCTGTCAATTAATTGTGTATCCTGCAATCTTACCAAATTCATTGATTAGTTCTAGTAGTTTTCTGGTGGCATCTTTAGGATTTTCTATGCATAATATCATGTCATCTGCAAACAGTGACAGTTTTACTTCTTTTCCAGTTTGAATCCCTTTTCTTTCTTTTTCTTCTCTAACTGCCATGGCTAGGACTTACAAAACTATGTTGAATAATAGTGGTGAGAGTGTACATCCTTGTCTTGTTCCTGATCTTAGTGGAAATGCTTTCAGTTTTCACCATTGAATATGATGCTTGTTGTGGGTTTGTCATATATGGCCTTTATTATGTTAAGGTCGGTTCCTTCTATGACCATTTTCTGCAGAGTTTTTATCATAATTGGCTGTTGAATTTTGTCAAAAGTTTTTTCTGCATCTATTGAGATGATCCCATGCTTTTTAATCCTTAATTTGTTAATATGGTGTATCACATTGTTTGATTTGCATATATTGAAGAATCCTTGCATCCCTGGGATAAATCCCACTTGATCATGGTGTATGATCCTTTTAATGTGCTGGATTCTGTTTTCTTGTATTTTGTTCAGGATTTTTGCATCTATGTTCATCAGTGATATTGGTCTATAATTTTCTTTTTTTGTGATATCATTTTCTTGTTTTGGTATCAGGGTGATGGTGGCTTCGTAGAATGAATTTGGGAGTGTTTCTCCCTCTGCAATTTTTTGGAAGAGTTTGAGAAGGATGGGTGTTAGCTCTTCTCTAAATGTTTGGTAGCATTCCCCTGTGAAGCTGTCTAGTCCTGGACTTTTGTTTGCTGGGAGGCTTTTTTTTTTTTTTTTTTTTAACAGATTCAATTTCACTACACACGATCAATCTGTTCAGATTGTCTGTTTCTTCTTGATTCAGTCTTGGCAGGTTGTATGTTTCTAGAAATTTGTCCATTTCTTCCAGGTTGCCCAATTTGTTGGCATGTAACTCTTTGTAGTATTCTCATGATTTTTTTGTATCTCTGTGTTATCAATTGTTATTTCTCCTCTTTCATTTCTTATTTTGTTTTTTTGGGGTCCTCTCTTTTCTTCTTGGTGAGTCTGGCTAGAGGTTTATGAATTTCGTTTGTCCTTTCAAAAAAAACAGCTTTTAGTGTCATTGATCTTTTCTATTGTTTTTTGGTCTCTTATTTACTTCTTTTTTTTTTTTTTTTTTTGCAGTACATGGGCCTCTCACTGTTGTGGCCTCTCCTGTTGCGGAGCAGAGGCTCTGGACGCGCAGGCTCAGCGGCCATGGTTCATGCGTCCAGCCACTCCATGGCATGTGGGATCTTCCCAGACCCGGGCACGAACCCACGTCCCCTGCATCGGCAGGCGGACTCTCAATCACTGCGTGACCAGGGAAGCCCTACTTCCTCTTTGATATTTATTATTTCCTTCCTTCTGCTGACCTTGGGCTTTGTTTGTTCTTCTTTTCCTATCTCCTTTAGATGGCAAATTAGGTTGTTTGAGATTTTTCTTGTTTCTTGAGAAAGGCCTCTATCACTATAAATTTCCCTCTTAAAACTATTTTTGTTTCATTTCATAGATTTTGGAAAGTTGTGTTTCCATTTTAATTTCTCTTTACGTGTTTTCTGACTTCCTTTTTGATTTCTTTATTGACCCATTGGTTGTTTAGCAACATGTTATTTAGTCTCCATGTGTTTGTGCTTTTGCCATTTTTCTTTCTGTAATTCATTTCTAATTTCATATGGTTGGGGTCAGAAAAAATGCTTCGTATGATTTCTATCCTCTTAAATTTGTTGAGACTTATTTTGTGGCCTAGCATGTCATCTATCCTGAAGAATGTTCCAAGAGCACTTGAA
The DNA here is from genome assembly GCF_964374135.1 of Grampus griseus. Classification (NCBI taxonomy): domain Eukaryota; kingdom Metazoa; phylum Chordata; class Mammalia; order Artiodactyla; family Delphinidae; genus Grampus; species Grampus griseus. The sequence goes on from NC_138998.1 coordinate 16,251,475, forward strand.
AAGAATGTGCTTTCTGCTGTTTCTGGATGGAATTTCGTGTAGATATCTATTAAGAACAACTGGTACATTGTGTCATTTAAGACCACTGTTGTAAAAGGCCATTATGATTTCATTTTAAAGTTATGATATTATGGTCTTCTGCTCAAAACCTAGGAGTGTTATTTAAGAAATAAAACCAAAACTAGTACTGTGGAGACTATATGAGGTGGTACTGCCTCAGGACATTCAGTGTGATGAGGGAGGTTATTTTGCACTCATTCACTCATTCATTCATTCATCCACCCACTCATTGTTACTATGTATCTTCTGTGTGAGAGGTTCTGAGTATTGACGCAAATAAATTTAAAGCACTATCTTTTTTTAAGAGTTTATATCTGATAGGATTTATTCTCCTATGATACAGATAAATTGAGATTTTAATCTGTTGCTAACCTACAAATTTTTTTCTAACAGTTCTAAATATATTATTGAACTTTCAGCATTAAACTATATTGAGAAATAAATTTAGACATTCCTTTATTTTTAGAACTTTTGCTTTATGCTTAAAAATTATATCTATAAATCAAACTGCCTTATATTTCAGAGGATTAATAAAGAAATGAAATCTAGAATATCTTTGTGAACCAACATTGCTGAAATATGTTATTAATATTTCTCATTTATCCCACACCATTTTGTACTGTGAATTACCTTTAAGGCCATGAAAACCATTCAAACTGAAGCATTGTTTTTAGAGAAGGGAAAGACTCAAGAGGAGTCCATTGTCAATGTAATTCCAATTTTATTCTCAAAGAAGACCACATCTTTGGAAGTGCCCTATAGAGCCCACATAGTTCGAATAGTGACATTTCATTGGAAGACAGTCACATTTGTCATCTGATTATTACTAATTTTTTTCTTTACCTTATAAATTCCTTGAAAGCCCTTGAAAACCTTATTGCTACTGAGGAATGTGTCTATTGTCCCCTAAAGTAAAGGAAAATACAAAACATTGATGCATGTCAGAAAGTATAGGCATCTAATTTCTCACAAGTTTGACTTCCTATTGAAATTAATTTGAGATTTAGAGAATATTTTTTAATTTAAGAAGACAGACATAGTTTAAACACCACTCATATATACACTGAATGAAAATAATGAGACCACAGACCATGATGCTATCATCAATGAAGGTCAATTTTGTTTCAACTTTAAAAAATTAAATAAATATGAAATGTGTAAACCAAGTATAAGGAATTAGACTTTAGCAATATCTATTGGGTTTCCCATTTTGTTTTCTTTATATTTATCTTTATACGTTGCACTCAGATTTGAGTTTACCATGAATTTTATGTGATAAAAGAGATAAAGAGATAAATAAAACAGATATCACCAAAAAAATGAGACCCCCAAGGGGAAACCAAAACACATATAGAAGATAATTAATTTACTAAATACATATATATTGAGTGTTCTGTGTTCAAGGTACTATCTTCACCATCACATGGAAATATAAATATGATGAACTAAAAATCTCCACCACCCCAGTTTATATTTCTGTTGACAGATAAGAGAGATAAACAAATAGAAAATAAAATCCAGATGATACTGAGTTTGTTGTAATGTCTCCTAAAATTCAAATAAATATTAGAGCCTCCAGGATACTTTCTCAAACAATTTTATAAAGTTCTTCCCCTTTATAGTGCTTAACACAATTTGTGCTTATTTGTTGACTTGTATGTCTTTTACAAATATCTATTACCCTTTTTAGGATGTAAGTTCCAATAGGACAAGAATTATCACTATTTGGCTGGCCCATCTTTTCTCAGCACCTTGCATAATATGTAGCACATGAAAGCATTCAATAAATTTTTTGAATGAATGACTAAATAAGTGAATTCTAGAAGAATGATGACAGTACACTTATTTGAAGAAATACTATGTAACAATAAAAATAACCATAATGGTAAGAGTAATCATGTTGAAAATATTAACATTTAGAGAAATAAAATCAAACAGTGGTAGAAAACTGAACACAAAAGTAAGCTCCAATATGTAAAAATAGATGCTTATAAAGAGAAAATATTTAAAATGTGTCCTGAAGGTTTTCTTTGTTTGGCAAAATATGAAATAATTTTTACATTCTTTTCTATATTTTTCAAATTTTTAAAAAATAACCAGATTTTCCATTTCAGATAATGAATTTAAAAAAAGATATGTTGAATGTTGTTGACAATAGGTCCATCATAAAGTTTTTGGGAGGTTTTGATGAGACTGTAAACAGATTAAAGGAAATTATGGCTAAAGAGAAAATAATCTGTATGTTAACCCTACCCTCTGTTTAGGGTAGAGCTTGGTTCTGACTCCAGAAGGTGCAGGACCTTCAACATTAGGGGTTAAGACTATTTTTTTTTAAAGGCTTATATTTTTAATAGTCTTAAAAACCTATTTAACCACCTAGTCACTTTATTTAGTAAATTTTAACCCATAAAGAAAATTAGATTTAATTAATAGATCATTTGATTTAGATTTATTTAATAGGCAAGTTTGAATTTTTTACTCAACACAAAATGAAGTAGTCTTAATAGTCATAAAAGTTCAAATAGAACTACTATTCTTATACCCAGTGTCCTTGTTTTCCTGAGAGAGACAAAAAATAGTATGTGCATTTCCATTTCTCTGGGAGGTGGGTCAAAAAGGATCTTGCTATGATTTATGTCATAGAGTGTTCTGCCTATGCTTTCCTCTAAGAGTTTGATAGTTTCCAGCCTTACATTTAGGTCTTTAATCCATTTTGAGCTTATTTTTGTGTATGGTGTTAGGGAATGTTCTAATCTCATATTTTTACATGTACCTGTCCAGTTTTCCCAGCACCACTTATTGAAGATGCTGTCTTTTCTCCACTGTATATTCTTGCCTCCTTTACCAAAGGTAAGGTGACCATATATGCGTGGGTTTATCTCTGGGCTTTCCATCCTGTTCCATTGATCTATATTTCTGTTTTTGTGCCAGTACCATACTGTCTTGATTACTGTAGCTTTGTAGTATAGTCTGAAGTAAGGGAGCCTGATTCCTCCATCTCCATTTTTCGTTCTCAAGATTGCTTTGGCTATTCGGGGTCTGACCGAAATAGACACTTCTCCAAAGAAGATATACAGATTGCCAACAAACACATGAAAGAATGCTCAATATCATTAATCATTAGAGAAATGCAAATCAAAACTACAATGAGATATCATCTCACACTGGTCAGAATGGCCATCATCAAAAAATCTAGAAACAATAAATGCTGGAGAGTGTGTGGAGAAAAGGGAACCCTCTTGCACTGTTGGTGGGAATATAAATTGATACAGCCGCTATGGAGAACAGTAAGGAGGTTCCTTAAAAAATTACAAATAGAACTACCATACGACCCAGCAATCCCACTACTGGGCATATACCCTGAGAAAACCATAATTCAAAAAGAGTCATGTACCAATATGTTCATTGCAGCTCTATTTACAATAGCCAGGACATGGAAGCAACCTAAGTGTCCATCGACAGATGAATGGATAAAGAAGATGTGGCACATATATACAATGGAATATTACTCAGCCATAAAAAGAAACAAAATTGAGTTATTTGTAGTGAGGTGGATGGACCTAGAGTTTGTCATACAGAGTGAAGTCAGAAAGAGAAAAACAAATACCATATGCTAACACATATATATGGAATCTAAGAAAGAAAAAAAAAAAGGTCATGAGGAACCTAGGGGTAAGACAGGAATAAAGACACAGACCTACTAGAGAATGGATTTGAGGATATGGGGAGGGGGAAGGGTAAGCTGTGACAAAGTGAGAGAGTGGCATGGACATATATACACTACCAAATGTAAAATAGACAGCTAGTGGGAAGCAGCCGCATAGGATAGGGCGATGAGCTCGGTGGTTTGTGACCACCTAGAGGGGTGGGATAGTGAGGGTGGGAAGGAGGGAGATGCAAGAGGGAAGAGATATGGGAACATATGTATATGTATAACTGATTCACTTTGTTATAAAGCAGAAACTAACACACCATTGTAAAGCAATTATACTCCAATAAAGATGTTAAAAAAAAAGTACGTGCACTCAAATTCTAGGAAATTTAATAAGATTTACTAGGAATAAACTACCAAGAACAGTTAGCTAGTGCTCTCCTTTCCTTCATCATTATATTATGAAAATTTTTAAACACACCACAAAGTTGAAATTATTTTACAGTGAAAACCTATATACCTACATTTATACTTGCTATTAACATTTTATTTTACTTATCACCTATCCATCTAGCTAGCCATCCTTCTAAAATCCATCAGTCCAACAAATCTTACTTTTTGATACATTTCAAACGAATGTCATATTTCTCTCTACATATTACAGCATACATTGTTAATCAGGATTAAATATTCATATTTTCTTTTTATATAACACTTTCACACAATGGGCAAATCTTAGTTGTAAATTTATTCATTTATGGCAATGTTACACTTGTATAACCCATATCTCTATTACCATCACCCCACATGTCCCTTTCCAGTCAATCTTTACCTCCGTTCCCTGAGAGAAGTATATTTCTTTATGCTATAGATTAGTTTTGACTAGAATTTTATATCAATGTAATGAGGCAGTATGTACTCTTTTGGATAAGGCTGCATTCACTCAGCATAATGGTTTTGAGATTCATCCATATTTTTATGTATCAGTGACATTCTTTTTTATTGCCAAGTAGTATTACATTATATGACAATACTAGAGTTTGTTATTCATTCTCCTGTTGTTAGATCCTGGACTGCTTCCAGTTCATAGCTATTATGAATGAAGTTAATATTGGAGTTGATTCGCTGGAACTGCCTTGATGATGATTTTTAATAACAGAGTGGACTCCAGTGGTTTGATTATGAAGCAATAGACATGAGGCAAGTGTACTAAAGAATAGGTAAGAGGAGGTACACATGGAGAGGCATAGATCATTACGGGAAAATCTTCCTTGTCTGACATGTTCAGAAGAAACAATACAGATGAGGTAACAGAACCTGTGAACATAAATCCTTCCAGCCCCCACTTATTATTGCTCAGAGGATTTTGACAGAAAGAACAAAACCAAACAAATAATAATAATAAAGATGTTGATGATTGTTTGAGATTGTGGAGTAGCAATCTTTGGGATATGAGGGGACGGTTTTCTAAGAAGGCATCCAAAGTGCAAGGTGTTTCCTATCATTGCGACAGTCTCAACTCCTGGCTTTGGACAGACCTCTTATCAACTAATTACCAGAAAACCCCAAAGAGGCTTGGCCACTTAACTGTTGGGGAGCTTTGGGGTCCTTCTGATGTCTGCTCTTGGCATGCCAAAGGGTAATTCACACAAAGATAAAAAGCATTCATGGCACTAAAAGGCTATTCTTAATAGATTAAAGCTTCATAGCTGGTTCAATGACAAAGGTCTTTCAATACATATTTTCTTTCTCCTCTAGAGTAAATATGCAATCATTCTCTGTAAATAATAAGGGAAAATTACACCAGTAGAAAGGAAACAAGAGTTTTATTATTTAAAGGCAAATGAAACAGAATGAGGTAAAATGAAATGCCCAAGATCATAGGAATATATGCTTTGCTAGAATAAATTTAATTTCTTTTCCTCAATATCCTTTTATTCAAATTTTAAAATGCTGGGTGCCTTTCCCATAGGCTCTTGTTCTGTAGGTGGCCTAGGTGTTATTTACTCTCGAGAACACTCTTCTTCCAGATTGACTTTCTTCTTTTAGCTATAGACAAGGTTATCACCAAAAAGGAAATGTAAATGTTCTCTCATCTTGCAGGCGGAATGTGAGGCAACGGAAGGTATCATTAGAGATCCAAGAAAGGCCTAAAGTATAGTCACAACCTTGAAGTAATTTACAGTGTAGTTGAGACTAAATTATTATAGATGGGGTTCCCAAAAATGTGAAGAAGACTGAAAAAGAGCAAGTGAAAAGAGATAAAGCATAAACTTTAAGTAGGGTCAGAGGAAAGTCAGAACCAAGAAATTGATTACACTTAGAATAGGCCTTAGAGAATGGGCAGGAACTGATCTGACCAGGCTGGGCAGGGCTGAGGAGCTGGGGGTGGGGGTGGGGGGTGGGGGGGGCTGGAAGGGGGAGAAGAAATCATGGTGGAGGCTGCTTCTATAGAAAGGAAAGTGGATAAGAGGATAACAACCTGTGCCTTATAGTATTTCCTCCTGTTCCCACATACTCTGGAGATTAGATATTAAAACAGGTGCAAAATATTCGTTTGTAGGGATTACTGGGTGGTTTATTAACTTGGAAGTTCATTTTGCTCTTTGTACTATACTCCTCAACAGAATTTTATAGCCTTTGAATAATTAAGCAATGTTCATTTCTAAAAGACACTGGCACCTCTGGGGATATTATAAACAACATTTCTTGTTAAATGGATGTCTGAAGTGTTTGGATCTCACTTTTTTAGATGTAGAGAATAACTCTACCTTTGATACAGGAATTTTCGTTCCCTCTTAAAATATTTTCCATCAAGGAATTCACAAATGTAACAGAGTTATGTTTGCTTTTACCTGACATGGTTGTATGAATATCTTGAAAGTTGTCTTCTGAGCTCCCTGACCCTATTTTCATCTGAAATGGATATTCTTGTACATTATTAAAAGGGAAAGGGCAAGGAAGTAGACGGGCGAAAAGAAGAAAAGTTAACTCTTTTAGGACAAGTCTGAGTCCTACTTCAAATTTATCACTGTTGAGCATACTTTATTAAAGCAGTCACTAAATATGATCAAATATGGATCTTTACAAATTTGTTAAAATTTTTACTTTATAACTTTCATTTCTTTGTTTAGGCAATTGGCAAAAAAAAAAGCCTACCATCTTTCAAAAGTTCATTTTTAATTTTTGACAATATTAGCACAAAAGCAGAAAAGAACATATGAAACACTGTATTGAAAAGGAATACCTGTTAATATTTGCAGAGGTAAATCTATCACTCTCTCTCCTTCCCCTTCTAAGTCCAAGTTCTGCCTCTAAATTTTTATGTTTACTACAGTAACTTAGATAGCCTAAATGGCTGTGTTTTTTTAATCTTAAAGACAAGTGATTTTTTTTAACTACATGATCTCTTTGTTTTCTTTTAGTATTAATATTTATTTTAAATTATCACCTAAATTATTAAAGAAATGACTATAAAGTCAGAAGTTTAAATACCAAGAGGTCATGGAGCAATAGCTATAGAGCTACTTGATGCAAATGTGAAAAATACAAAGAAATTGGTATAGTATTTTAATTTTTTCGTATTTTTGCTGTAATTATAAAAATGAGACCAAAACTATATTGCTAAACTATTTAAATTTTTCATATCAATTTTTAAATTTGTTAACATAGCAAATAAGACCATATTATAGTACTTAAATAGAATGAATTCCTCCTTAAATTTTTCTAATGTGAATTGATCTTTAATTATTTAGGGGGGAAAAAAGACATGGTCAGTTAAGCATACTCCTATGGTTATTTTTTCTGAGACAAAAATATGGTATCTTTTATAGTCTGAATAATGCTGAATAGTCCTAATGCTTCACAGAGACAAAGATTCACTGGACTATGTGTTCCTCACTTACAGGAAGTAAAAAAAAAAAAAAAAAAGACATGAAGAGTCTTGCTGAAATCTTCTAGATTTATACAATTTCTTGTTCCAAAGACTAAGAAGTGCTACATTACCTATTCCCGAATGTCAACAGCCCAGGACATAAGTGGAAAGACCATGCACCTAGCTCAATGTTCATTTACATTTTATTTGGATTTTGAGGTGCACACTGTGATGCATGATCAAAATTGTTCTTCAAGAATGAAGCACTTAGGTGGCGCAGTGGTTGAGAGTCCGCCTGCCGATGCAGGGGACACGGGTTCCTGCCCCAATCCGGGAGGATCCCACATGCTGCGGAGCGGCTGAGCCCGTGAGCCATGGCTGCTGAGCCTGCGCATCCGGAGCCTGTGCTCCGCAACGGGAGAGGCCACAGCAGTGAGAGGCCTGCGTACCACAAAAAAAAAAAAAAAAAAAAAAATGAAGCACTTAGTTCCCCAAAACCTGAGAGTACTACTAGAAGATGGCCCCTATGGTCTACCCTCCTTGAGAACTCCCTTGGCCAAAGAAAATGCCCTCATCCAAGGCAACACCTCCTTCCAGGAAAGCCTATTATAGTGACTCATCAATGCAGAAATATAAATGCTCGGCCCCCTCCCTACAACTCAGGATGATTCGCAAGGGCCATCCTGGCTTGAGGGCTGACCAGGCCGTTGGCTGAGGCCTTTGATGGGACTTCACCAGAGTTCAGCTTCTCCCTCTGCCCAATCCTGCTTTCATCCTCTCCCTTATACAGGTGTTGATACTAAGAGTACTCCTTAATTAATGTGTTACATGCTAATATCCATCTCAGTGTCTGCCTCCTAGAAAACAGCCTAGGAGAGGGGATGGTCCACATTTAGGTACAAGAAAACAAATGCTATTATGGGATTTTGGAGGTGGGTCACCTACAGCCTAGAGGGCAATAGGCACTCCATTATTGTTTATTCGAGGAGTACAGATAGCCCCTGGGACGAGCTAGCAGTACAGCTGTTCCCCACTGGTGAACTGGGATGCTCTATCAATGGAAAATACATTAGCTGGTGTGGTTTTATAGATATGGAGAAAGTACTAACTGTGAAGACAATGGCTTTAAGTAGCCATTATTAAACTGCTGAAGTCGGGAAAGGTAACAAAAAGCCAAGAGTGATTAATCAGCAATTAAAATCTAAGTGTGGAAGCTGGAGCATCTTTGTGGCAGCCTACAAAGAGGCTCACATATCCTGTACTGAGAAAGCAGAAAATGCTGAGGCCCAGGCCTTAATTCTCAGAGTCGTCAAGTTCCAAAAAAGGTTAAAGTCACAGCTAAGGTTCAGAGTCCTGTTTGGGAGAGAATGGAAGCCTGTACGTAGAATGCGCACATCTGTGTTGACGCACATGAAAATCTTGGTTCCCTAGATTCCTCTGGACTCGCTGAGCCTTCAGAAGGGGCTCACTAATAAGGGCTATCATTTCCCCCTCCCTTGAAGTTGCTTCAGGGGTCTCTCCCTTGAAAAACAGCATTCCACTTCCCTCTCCCCACCTTGCCTCAGGATCTTCCTCAGCCTCCCTTCCTGGCTGCTAGGCCAATAATTAGAATTATGTCCCAATATAACCTGGCTATAGATATTCTGAGTCAGCTAAGGAAGGAAAGGACGAAAGAACTTCAGAAACTAGCCATTATGTATCAGCAGGAGCTGGGAGATCAATCATGGGTCTGGATTATGATGGACTAAATTGGAAACATATACTTTTCTGGAATACAGAATTTTATACCCTAGAAAGGATATTGGGAGGTGGTATACATATCCAGATAGCATTCAGAAGCATGGAAAAAGTGATGGCTCACATCAAATAAGATAGAAATCCAGAACTGCCTTGATAAATGATGAAAGAAGCGGTTTAAAGGCCCAGAAATGTAAGCATTTTAGAGTAGATCTATTTTGTGAGTCTACAAACCCCCCCAGAGGACTCTTCCACACACTGGCCCCCAGGAACATGCCGATGGGTGGACCTTAGCATCCATTAAGTTCCGTAGAGGCTCTCCTTTCAGACTCAAGGTTGACAGCGGGAGAAGCTTTCACAGAACTGGGCTCACTGATTGCAATGCGGATAACAACTGGAAACAATAGAGGCTGTGTGGCAAGGTGTAACTGTCAGAATACCAGTGAGTACAATTATCACCATGAACAGCAAGGCTGGAGTGACAGCAAAGTAAGCTCCGGGATTTGCAAGAGTTTAAGATGGTTAAAAGCACATGTTGGGAGTCCTACTTCCAGCTGAACAGCATAAAGAACTTCATGGACCCACTTCGCAGCTCCATGTGCCAAGCAGCAAGAAGAGGAGTCAACATTTGGCAGGGGTAACTGACCCTGATCACCAGATAGGTGCAGAGCTGCTGTAAGAGTGGGAGCGGAGGAAATGCTTTTGACACCTGCATGATCCACTTGGGAGCTTCTTGGTACTCCCTTTCCCAGTTAGTAGATAAATTCAGGAATAGTGCCCAGACAAGGGGACAGTGGCAGTGGACTCAGTCACTTTAGGGATGAGGGTCTAGCGTCTCGAAAGGAAATTTAGTCAAAAAAAAAAAATTTGATAAAACTGCCAAGGAGGAGATTATAGCAGATGCATAAACACTACCTACCACTTGAAAAAGTCAAATCCACAAAAGCCAAAATCTGGAACAACAGAACAAGTGGGAAAAGGAGGAGTCTTTGATTATTGCTGGGAGCCGTCTTTTTTCTTTTCCTTCACTCCCGACTCTTCCTGTCTCTCCACTTTGTCCCCAGACAACTGGCTTACTTAATCAAGGCCAGATGCTGTGCTATTCTAAATGCACGGAAAAAGATTTACTTCCAAAATGAATGTCTAAGATCTGGCTTTTAATGGAGCCTTGGAAAAACTGTTTTATGTATGTTGCCTTCTTACATTATTTTAAACTCCTATCCCCTGCTCACATGGATAAGAAAAAACAAAAACACAAAATAAGGTGATTCTTCATAACACTACAAACAAAATATTTCTATCTCGGTACCTATTTCCCCCCTTTTTTTTTTCAAACAGCACCCTGATTATATCACTTGAGTGATCTGTTGGGATTGCATCTGCCCTATTTCTGTAAGTACTTTGGATTGTATCAAACAGCCTACACTTTGATACCAGAGAGAGCTTGATTCGAAAAGGATACAGGACTGGAGTCAGGCTAGTGAGGGTTACTCATGCCTTTTACCTCCTACCTCAGAGAATAGGAAGTTTAGAGTCACCCTCAAGAGCATGGGTTTTGATGTTACATAGACTCAGATTCAATTCCTGGCTCCAATACTCATTGTTTATATGATATTTATAGGTTACTCAATTTCTTAAAGTCACTTCCCTCCTATGTGCGAGAGTTAACAATAACCACTACCACATGAGACTGTTAGTGAATTTGAAGAGTGTACGTTAGAGACTGTTAGCAAAATGCTTGGCACATCCAAAATGCTTAATGGCTGTTAGCTTTTAACTACAGTGCAAAAAAAAATTCTAAAGGAGACTCCTACCCATGGCTACAGATATTCTGAATCAATACCAAGGATTAGAACCACCATAAGATGTGAGCAGGTAGGGTGCTACACTAGAACCCATGCCTCAGAGCATGGGGCAGAGCATGCCCCATGCTCTTGAATGCTTTCCTCAAGTATTTTTTGAGTCTCCCTCTATTATGCTTGGGGTCAGCTATGATTGGCAGTGGCAGCTGGGTAGGGTTCCCTGAGCTCAGACCTGATGGTACATGAGCCTGGCTGTCAGATGTACCAACCTCGAAATTTTCTAAGTCCCTATTCAGTGGCTTGGACTGTCTAAGGCCTGCAGTGCAGTCTGGGTTAGGTGTCCCAAGCCTAGAACTACTTCCTATTTCTTCCTTTTGGGACATTCCTTGGCCCTCTACCTCAGATATAGGGTTGACCAGACACTCTAAGGAACTCTGCGAATTGTGCCTACAGGCCAGGAGGGTGTCCTGATGGGCGAATTCTTCCCATTGGCTGGTGAAGTATTTCTTTCATGGGATTATGCAAGACTGGTATACTAGAATGTTGCTGACATGCTGATTTGGGGTGACCTCACCTATATTAGACACTGGATTTATTCAGACCTCAGAGCCACCAATGGTCCATTTCTGACCTTTAAGCTTGAGCCCTGTGTGTTGTCGGTTTCATAGTTTGCAAATATTTTCTTCCATTCCAGAGGTTGTCTTTTCGCTTTGGTTATGGGTTTCTTTGCTGTGCAAAAGCTTTTAAGTTTAAAGAGGCCCCATTTGTTTATTTTTCTTTTGTTTCCATTACTCAAGGAGGGGATCCAAAAAAATATTCTGCGATTTATGTCAAAGAGTGTTCTATCTATGTTTTCCTCTAGGACTTTTATAGTATCTGGTCTTACACTTCGGTTGTTATTCCATTTTGAGTTTATTTTTGTATATGGTGTTAGAGAGTGTTCTAATTTCATTCTTTTACTGGGTTGCTCTACTCTTGACTGCATCTAACCATACAGGTTGTACAGAAGAATTACAGAGGGCTTCACTCTCATAGACTTTAAGGGAACGACACCAAATTGTACAATGGAGACAGAATTTTAATGCTGTCCCCATGTTTTAATGCTTTCTCTAGTCCCCTCTTCTGTATTTCCTCTCGGCCTTAGATTTTTCTTCCTCTTTAAGATGCTTTTCCTTTAATACTTGAATACTCTAAAAGGACACTATCCTACTTCTCCCCCACAATCACTACAGTCAAAAGTTCAACAGTTCAACCTCAGCCATGGATCCCAGATCCATTCTGCCATTTTTTTTTCATTAATTACCAGGTGGTTTAAATAAGCTCCTCCTCTACTCTGTGTCTTCCCAAGCCTCACTCTTACATGAAGGACCATATTGCCCTCAAGTAGCCATTCTATAATGGATACCCTAATTCTCCAATGTATTCAGGATAAAATTTGAGCCCCTCAGTAAGGCACAGAGGGCCTTTTAAACCCTTGCCCAAACCTCTATTTACTGTGTAATTTCTTAATGTTTATACCATGCTCTTGACACTTCATCCTCATGGTCACCTTCTGAACAGAAAATAAACCTTTAATGTTTGTACATGCTGACCCTTTCTCCTTAGAAAGCCTTTCCTCACATTGCATACATGGCAAGGTTTACTCACCTTATAAGATACAGCTGAAAAAAGTATTTTTCTGTGACGTTTTATCAGGCTCTTCTGGGCAAGTTTAACAGCTGTCTCTGCCATGCCTCCTACTATTATGCATTTATCACATTACAAGTGGAATTACCTGCTTGTATATCTGTCACTGTGCTAGACAGGGAGCTTCTTGAAGCCTGAGCCTATGTTTTATTCATATTTGTATTTACAGTGCATGAGGAATGGGTGCTCATTAAATATATACATTAATGAATGAATAAATGCCCAGGATTCTCACATGCATTTACCATAATCCCTTTTTTTCTGTTTGCAATTTTTATATCTTTATTGATATTCTCTGTATATTGAGATATTATTCTCTTTATTTTCTTTTGTTCTTTGCCCCTGGTTTCCTTTAGCCCTTTGAGCACATATTAAGACAGCTGTTTTTAAAGTCTTTGTCTCATAAGTCCAATTTTTGGACTTCCTCAGGGACAATTTCCACCAATTTCTTTATTTCACATGAATGGATTGCATTTCCCAGTTTCTTCATATCAATTACACTTTTGTATTGAAACCTGGACATTTTGCATATTATAATGTGGTAACTGTGAAAATTAGATTCTACCCCCTCCCCAGGTTTTGCCATTGTGGCATTCTGTGAGCTATAAATCATCCATTTTTTAAGTGACTTTTCAAACTGTTTTTACAAAGACTATATTCTTTGATGCATGTGGTCACTGAAATCTCTTTTCCATTATCTCAGTGTTATCTCAGTCAGGCAGTGTATTGACAGATTTCTTTATTTTTATTCAATTTATTTAAACTAAAACTTAAAAAATAGTTCACCCATTCTCCCACATCTCCCCCACCCCCACCTCTTGCAACCACCAGTCTGTTCTCTGTATCTATGGGCTTGCTGTTTTGTTTGTTTGTTTTTTAGATTGCACGTTTTTGTAGAAATACTGTTTTCTAGCCAGGTTTACAGTATACTTGTAACTATGTGTACTACAGACATAACTCATTATTTTCAAAAGTACACATCAAAAATTATTAAACTATGATTAACAAAAGATATACATGAAAGTTGAAACAAAAATGACTGAATATTTTATAAAATTGTTTAAATCAAATATTTTTAAATTATGGCTATTCTTGAAAGGCAGTTGAACTGTCATCGATCCTGCTATATAGGATCCTTCCCATAATACTAAGTGAGAGACCTGAGAGGACTGAGGCTTATAAGGAAACCCATAAGAAGGCAAGGAAATGAAATTCTAGACAAAAATACAAATAAAATGCTAGAGTAAAAAGTATGAAAAATGATACAATCCTGCAGCCTGTGGAACAAAAACCACATTCACAGAAAGACAGACAAGATGAAAAGGCAGAGGGCTATGTACCAGATGAAGGAACAAGATAAAACACCAGAAAAACAACTAAATAAATGGAGATAGGCAATCTTCCAGAAAAAGAATTCAGAATAATGATAGTGAAGATGTACCAGGACCTGGGAAAAAGAATGGAGGCAAAGATTGAGAAGATGCAAGAAATGTTTAACAAACATCTAGAAGAACTAAAGAACAAACAAAGAGAGATGAACAATACAATAACTGAAATGAAAATTACACTAGAAGGAATCAATAGCAGAAAAACTGAGGCAGAAGAACGGATAAGTGACCTGGAAGACAGAATGGTGGAATTCACTGCTGCAGAACAGAATAAAGAAAAAAGAATGAAAAGAAATGAAGACAGCCTAAGAGACCTCTGGGACAACATTAAACACAACATCATTCACATTATACAGGTCCCAGAAGGAGAAGAGAGAGAGAAAAGACCTGAGAAAATATTTGAAGAGATTATAGTCGAAAACTTCCCTAAAATGGGAAAGTAAATGGCCACACAAGTCCAGGAAGCGCAGAGAGTCCCATACAGAATAACCCAAGGGGAAACATGCCGAGACACACAGTAATCAAATTCGTAAAAATTAAAGGCAAAGAAAAATTATTGAAAGCAGCAAGGGAAAACCAACAAATAAAATACGAGGGAACTCCCATAAGGTTAACAGCTGATTTCTCAGCAGAAACGCTACAAGCCAGAAGGGAGTGGCATGATATACTTAAAGTGGTGAAAGGGAAGAACCTACAACCAAGAATATTCTACCCAGCAAGGATCTCATTCAGATTTGATGGAGAAATCAAAAGCTTTACAGACAAGCAAAAGCTAAGAGAATTCAGCACCACCAAACCAGATCTACAACAAATGCTAAAGGAACTTCTCTAAGTAGGAAACACAAGAGAAGAAAAGGACCTACAAAAACAAACCCAAAATAATAAAGAAAATGGTCACAGGAACATACATATCGATAATTACCTTAAACGTGAATGGATTAAATGCTCCAAACAAAAGACACCAGCTGGCTGAATGAATACAAAAACAAGATCCATATATATGCTGTCTACAAGAGACCCATTTCAGACCGAGGGACACATACAGACTGAAAGTGAGGGGATGCAAAAACATATCCATGCAAATGGAAATCAAAAGAAAGCTGGAGTAGCAATATCATATCAAACAAAATAGACTTTAAAATAAAGAATGCTACAAGAGACAAGGAAGGACACGACATAATGATCAAGGGATCAATCCAAGAAGAAGATATAACAATTATAAATATATATGCACCCAACATAGGAGCAACTCATTACATAAGACAACTGCTAACAGCTCTAAAAGAGGAAATCGACAGTAACACAATAATAGTGGGGGACTTTAACAACTCACTTACACCAATGGACAGATCATCCAAACAGACAATTAAGAAGGAAATATAGCTTTAAATGACACAATAGACCAGACAGATTTAATTGATATTTATAGGACATTCCATACAAAAACAGAAGATTATACTTTCTTCTCAAGTATGCACAGAACATTCTCCAGGATGGATCACATCGTGGGTCACAAATCAAGCCTCAGTAAATTTAAGAAAACTGAAATCATATTAAGCATCTTTTCTGACCACAACATTATGAGATTAGAAATCAATTACAGGAAAAAAAAAAACGTAAGAAACACAAACACATGGAGGCTAAACAATACGTTAGTAAATAACCATGAGATCACTGAAGAAATCAAAGAGGAAATCAAAAAATACCTACAGACAAAGGACATTGAAAACACGACGATCCAAAACCTATGGCATGCAGCAAATGCAGTTATAAGAGGGAAGTTTATAGCTATACAAGCACACCTCAAGAAACCAGAAAAATCTCAAAAAGAATCTAACATTACACCTAAAGTAACTAGAGAAAGAAGTACAAACAAAACCCAAAGTTAGCAGAAGGAAAGAAATCATACAGATCAGAACAGAAATGAATGAAATAGAAACAAAGAACAGTAGCAAAGATCAATAAAAGTAAAAGGTGGTTCTTTGAGAAGATAAACAAAATCAATAAACCATTAGCCAGACTCATCAAGAAAAAGAGGGAGAGGACTCAAAGCAATAAAATTAGAAATGAAAAAGGAAAAGTTACAACAGACACAGCAGAAATACAAAGCATCCTGAGAGACTGCTACAAGCAACTCTATGCCAATAAAATGGAAAACCTGGAAGAAATGCACAAATTCTTAGAAAGATATAACCATCCAAGACTGAACCAGAAAGAAATAGAAAATATGAACAGACCAATCTCAAGTAATGAAATTGAAACTGTGATTTAAAATCTTCCAACAAAGAAAAGTCCAGGACCAGATGGCTTCACAGGTGAATTCTATCAAACATTTACAGAAGAGCTAACACCCATCCTTCTCAAATTCTTCCAAAGAATTGCAGAGGAAGGAAAACTCCCAAACTCATTCTATGAGGCCACCATCACCCTGATACCAAAACCAGACAAAGATACTACAAAAAAAGAAAATTACAGACCAATATCACTGATGAATATAGATGTAAAAATCCTCAACAAAATACTAGCAAAAATAATCCAACAGCATATTAAAAGGATCATACACCATGATCAAGTGGGATTTACCCCAGAGATGCAAGAATTCTTCAATATACACATATCAATCAGTGTAATACACCATATTAACAAACTGAAGAATAAAAACCATATGATCATCTCAATAGATGCAGAAAATGCTTCTGACAAAATTCAACACCCATTCTTGATAAAACCTCTCCAGAAAGTGGGCATAGAGGGAACCTACTTCAACATAAAAAAGGACATATACAACAAACCCACAGCAAACATCATTCTCAATGGTGAAAAACTGAAAGCATTTCCTCTAAGATCAAGAACAAGACAAGGATATCCACCCTCACCACTATTATTCAACATAGTTTTGGAAGTCCTAGCCACAGCAATCAGAGAAGAAAAAGAAATAAAAGTAATACATATTGGAAAAGAAGAAGTAAAACTGTCACTGTTTGCAGATGACATGGTACTATACATAGAAAATCCTAAAGATGCCACCAGAAAACTATGAGAGCTAATCAATGAATTTGGTAAAGTTGCAGGATACAAAATTAATGCACAGAAATCTCTTGCATTCCTAAACACTAATGATGAAAAATCTGAAAGAGAAATTAAGGAAACACTCCCATTTACCATTGCAACAAAAAGAATAAAATACCTAGGAATAAACCTACATAGGGAGACAAAAGACCTGTATGCAGAAAACTGTAAGACACTGATGAAAGAAATTAAAGATGATACCAACAGATGGAAAGATATACCATGTTCTTGGATTGGAAGAATCAATATTGTGAAAATGACTATATTATCCAAAGCAATCTACAGATTCAGTGCAATCCCTATGAAATTACCAATGGCATTTTTTACAGAACTAGAACAAAAAATCTTAAAATTTGTATGGAGACACAAAAGACCCCAAATAGCCAAAGCAGTCTTGACGGAAAAAAACGGAGCTAGAGGAATCAGACTACCCAACTTCAGACTATACTACAATGCTACAGTAATCAAGACAGTATGGTACTGGCACAAAAACAGAAATATAGATCAACGGAACAGGATAGAAAGCCCAGAGATAAACCCACGCACATATGGTCACCTTATCTTTGATAAAGGAGGCAAGAATATAAAGTGGAGAAAAGACAGCCTCTTCAATAAGTGGTGCTGGGAAAACTGGACAGCTACATGTAAAAGAAAGAAATTAGAACACTCCCTAACAGCGTACACAAAAATAAACTCAAAATGGATTAGACAACTAAATGTAAGGCCAGATACCATCAAACTCGCAGGGGAAAGCATAGGCAGAACACTCTATGACATAAATCACAGCAAGATCCTTTTTGACCCACCTACTAGAGAAATGGAAATAAAAACAAAAATAAACAAATAGGACCTAATGAAACTTAAAAGCTTTTGCACAGCAAAGGAAACCATAAACAAGACAAAAAGACAACCGTCAGAAAGGGAGAAAATATTTGCAAATGAAGCAACTGACAAAGGATTAATCTCCAAACATACAAGCAACTCATGCAGCTCAATATCAAAAAAACAAACAACCCCATCCAAAGATGGACAGAAGACCTAAATAGATATTTCTCCAAAGAAGATATACAGATTGCCAATAAACACATAAAAGAATGCTCAACATCATTAATCATTAGAGAAATGCAAATCAAAACTACAATAAGATATCATCTCACACCGGTCAGAATGGCCATCATCAAAAAATCTACAACCAACAAATGCTGGAGAGGGTGTGGAGAAAAGGGAACCCTCTTGCACTGTTGGTGGGAATGTAAATTAATACAGCCACTATGGAGAACAGTATGGAGGTTCCTTAAAAAACTAAAAATAAAACTACCATATGACCCCACAATCCCACTACTGGGCATATACCCTGAGAAAACCGTAATTCAGAAAGAGTCATGTACCAAAATGCTCACTGTAGCTCTATTTACAATAGCCAGGATATGGAAGCAACCTAAATGTCCATCAACAGATGAACGGATAAAGAAGATGTGGCACATATATACAATGGAATATTACTCAGCCATAAAAAGGAATGAATCTGAGTTATTTGTAGTGAGGTGGATGGACCCAGAGACTGTCACACAGAGTGAAGTAAGTCAGAAAGAGAAAAACAAATACCGTATGCTAACACATATATATGGAATCTAAAGAAAAAGAAAAGGTCAGAAGAACCTAGGGGCAAGACAGGAATAAAGATGCAGACCTACTAGAGAATGGACTTGAGGATACAGGGAGGGGGAAAGGTAAGCTGGGACAAAGCGAGAGAATAGCATGGACACGTATACACTACCAAATGTAAAATAGCTAGTGGGAAGCAGTAGCATAGCACATGGAGATCAGCTCAGTGTTTTGTGACCACCTAGAGGGGTGGGATAGGGAGGGTGGGAGGGAGGGAGATGCAAGAAGGAAGAGATATGGGGAAATATGTATATGTACAACTGATTCACTTTGTTATAAAGCAGAAACTAACACACCGTTGTAAAGCAATTATACTCCAATAAAGATGTTAAAATAAAATTAAGAAAAAGGAAAAAGAAGACAATATGGTACTCGCACAAAAACAGAACTATAGATCAGTGGAAAAGGATAGAAAGCCCAGAGATAAACCCACGCACCTACAGTCAACTAATCTATGACAAAGGAGGCAAGGATATACAATGGAGAAAAGGCAGTCTCTTCAACAAGTGGTGCTGGGAAAACTGGACATCTACATGTAAAAGAATGAAATTAGAACACTAACACCATACACAAAAATAAACTCAAAATGGATTAGAAACCTAAATGTAAGACTGGGCAGTATAAAACTCTTAGAGGAAAACATAGGAAGAATACTCTTTCACATAAATCACAACAAGATCTTTTCTGATCCACCTCAGAGTAAGGGAAATAAAAACAAAAATAAACAAATGGGACCTAATGAAACTTAAAAGT
This sequence comes from Grampus griseus, assembly GCF_964374135.1. Lineage (NCBI taxonomy): Eukaryota > Metazoa > Chordata > Mammalia > Artiodactyla > Delphinidae > Grampus > Grampus griseus. The sequence goes on from NC_138998.1 coordinate 16,271,161, forward strand.
TTTTGCACAGCAAAGGAAACCATAAACAAGACAAAAAGCCAAACCTCAGAATGGGAGAAAATGTTTGCAAATGAATCATCGGACAAAGGATTAATCTCCAAAATATATAAACAGCTCATGCAACTCAATATTAAAAAAACAAAAACCCAATCCAAAAATTGGCAGAAGACCTAAATAGACATTTCTCCAAAGACGATATACAGATGGCCATGAAGCACATGAAAAGCTGCTCAACATCACTAATTATTAGAGAAATGCAAATCAAAACTACAATGAGGTATCACCTCACACCAGTTAGAAGGGGCATCATCAGAAAATCTACAACCAACAAATGCTGGAGAGGGTGTGGAGAAAAGGGAACACTCTTGCACTGTTGGTGGGAATGTAAATTGATACAGCCACTATGGAGAACAGTATGGAGGTTCCTTAAAGAACTAAAAATAGAATTACCATATGACCCAGCAATCCCACTACTGGGCATATACCCAGAGAAAACCATAATTCAAAAATACACATTCACCTCAGTGTTCATTGCAGCACTATTTACAATAGCTAGGTCATGGAAACAACCTAAATGCCCATCAACAGATGAATAGATAAAGAAGATGTGGTATATATATATACAATGGAATATTACTCAGCCATAAAAAGGAATGAAATTGAGTCATTTGTAGAGACATGGATGCATACAGACTGTCATACACAGTGAAGTAAATCAGAAAGAGAAAATCAAATATCGTATATTAACATATATATGTGGAATCTAGAAAATGGTACAGGGCTTCCCTGGTGGCGCAGTGGTTGAGAGTCCGTCTGCCGATGCAGGGGACACGGGTTCGTGCCCCGGTCCGGGAAGGTCCCACATGCCGCGGCTAGGCTCATGAGCCATGGCCGCTGAGCCTGCGCATCCGGAGCCTGTGCTCCGCGGCGGGAGAGGCTACAACAGTGAGAGGACCGCGTACCAAAAAAAAAAAAAAGAAAAAAAAATGGTATAGATGAACCAGTTTGCAGAGCAGAAATTGAGACACAGATGTAGAGAAAAAATGTATGGACACCAAAGGGGAAAGGGCGGGTACGGGGAGGTTGTGGTGTGATGAATTGGGAGATTGGGATTGACATATATACACTGATGTGTATAAAATGGATGACTTATAAGAAAATTAAATAAAGAAAGAATAAACATTTTTAAAAAGTATGAAAAACCGATCATAAGTCAAACCAGAAGGTAAAGAATAAATCAGGTCATACATGAATATTAATGCTTAGAGTAAGCAGTGATTTAGAAACCAGAAAGGCATTTAAAAGAAAAACTGCGAGGGGAAACAAAGTAAAGAAGTTGGACAAAGTTCTAACAAGTATTAAATAATCCATAGAAACAAAAAGAGTAGGGTGAAGCAGCAAATACCGCAAATTTAATGCTCAAATATCAAGATGCCCTTACATTTAATAACAATGTTCTGGCCTCGCTTTTTAAGCTCTTCTAAGACAGAGCCAACTCTGAACATATAGGTGAGTGGGTGCTCTAATTAGAAAGATAAATTTGTTTAAGTAACCTCAAAGTAGCCTTAAATAAGAGCAAAGGAATCATTTCATTTTTAAAATCTTAAGACTTCACATTAAGGCAGTTCAGAAAATTCACAATTGAATAGTTGCCCTCAAACATACACCACATCAAACATGTAGTAAAAATAGATAATAATTATAGGCAGCCAAAATATCACCACTAAGCTACAGATAAAATTAAAACTTTGAGAACTTTAAAAATAGAAAGGAAAGAAGTGAGCAGGGATAAAGATGGGCCTGGCTTATCCTAGGAACATAAAACAGGTAATATACCTGGGTCAGAAACTCCTATAGGATAATCGTAACTCAATTCATCATGAGAGATGGCAAACTGGAGTCAAGGTCAGTGTGAAAGTTAGGAGATGGAGGGTGGTATGGTAGAGATCTCTCACTCATAAAAGGAGAAGGAAAAGAAGGTACATTTGGAGCTCTGTCTTATAAGAGGGCTAAGGACCTGAGGAGGTGAAATCACTCTGACTCACCCTTATGATCAGTAACTGAACAAAGAGTGAGGGATAATTCAGCCAGGGACAGTGCCCTGAGTCATCATTTTAAGAGCTGACTCTGGATTGAGAAACCTTGGATCTGTGCCACCACAAATCTGCTAGCCAGGAGCAGGTATGCAGAGGGATGGGGATGGAATATAAAAATAAACCCCAAATACTCAAATAACTTTCCACACAAAATGGGCCAAGTGAATATTACAAAACACAACCAGAAATCTAATCATACCACAGCATTCGCGCCAATTAGGATGGCTATATTATCCAAAAACAAACCCCAGAAAATAACAGTTGTTAGCAAAGAGAGAATGGTTAGGAGAGAATGGGACACTTGTGCATTGCTGTTGGCAACATAAAATAGTGCAACCACTTTGGAAAACAGTATGGCAGTCCCTCAAAAAATTAAAACTAGAATTACTATATGATCCAGCACTTTCACTTCTGGATATATATCCACTTCTGGATATATATACAGAAAATAATTGAAATTAGGGATTCAAACAGATATTTGTACACCCATGTTCATAGCAGTATTATTCACAACACCCAAGAGTGGAAGCAATCCAAGTGCCCATCGACATTTAAATGGATAAACAAAATGTAGCATATATACACAATAGAACTTTATTCAGCTTTCAAAGGGAAAGAAATTCTGACATGTACTACAACATGGATGAAACTTGAGGACATTATGCTAAGTGAAATAAGCCGGTCATAAAAGTACAAATACTGTATAATTACATTTATATGAGGTACTAGGCTAGTAAATTTACAGAGACAGAAAGTAGAATGGTGGTTGCCAGGGGCTGGAGGAAAGGGAGAATAAGGAGTTAGTATTTTATGACTACAGAGTTTTAGTTGGGGAAGAAAAAACCAAGTTCCGAAGATGAACAGTAGTGACAGTTGCACAACAATGTAAATGTACTTAATTCCACTGAACTGTACACTTAAAAATAGTTAAAATGGTAAATATTTTGTACATTTTGCCATGATAAAAAAGAAAGAAAAAAATCGCAAACAAAATTAAATAGAATAATACTGTTATTCTAGATAAAATATTTAAGCATCCGATAAAGTCTAAAGTAAGTATAATGAAAATGCTGATGCAAATGTCAGATAGGAATATACTGTATTTGGATATGTAATGATGTTGATAGGACCCAAGGTCTGTAACATCATGCTTGGTAGATGATAGATAGATAGATAGATAGACAGATAGATTCCCCTCTCATATATACCACCTCATTGCCACAAAATGGCTGCTGCATTTCTAGAATCATTTCCACGTTAAATGCAAGAAGTAGGCAGGAAGAGGTAACAGGCTTTCCTCATGAGACTTTCCATTTTAACCAGAAAGGGAAAGCCTCCTTAAATATTATCCTGATATACTTCTCTCTCCACAACTAATGCAAATGCCCAATTTTACATTATTCAGCAGCCAAAGAGAACGCAATTATCCAAACTGGCTTAAATCAATCATGATTTGTAATCTGAAGATGGAAATGTGCCTAGCGTTCTTCCCTCTGCCTTCTCAGGCTATGTTTGCATTTAAGGAAAGGGGAAATGGCTCTTGGGTATGTAATAAAGAGAGTCTGAAACACTTAACAAGAAGAAAAATGAACCCAGAAGAAAGTTGTGGAATACAGGAAAAAAAGTCAGCAAAGACATTGATATATTATACTGGTAAACCAAATTTTTTGTTATTAAAAAACTACTTTGTAGTATTTGTTTACAAAAATAAATGAATAAATAGCTGAATTACTTTATAATAGAATAATAAGGGGCTTATTAATTGGTAAGTTAAAATATGATAGGGTCCTTTTCATCTTCAGGAGAAAGACTGAAATATTGAATTAAAAGGTTTGGTTAGAAAAATATGTAGTTAATACGTTGTCTAAGAATTTAAGAATGGAATCTACCGATTCCAAATGAGCAAAGGAAAACCAAACAAGGCTGTCTTTAGAAAACTTTGTCACTCCAAAGAAGCCCTAATTGCAGAAGAAAAACAAGAAACAAGAACAAAAAGGAAAAAACAGCAAGTTTACCTATTAAAAGGCAGAGATTATCAGCTTGGAAAAATTTTTATATTCACTTATATCATCCATAAGAGAGAAAAAGTTGAAAAGAAAAAAGCCACACTTGTTTTCCACCCTCAATCTGAAAATATTAAATATTGTTGATAGAGTTGAAACCTTTTTATAGAATTTGTTCTGATAGCATGCTCCTCAAAATCCCACCCTCTCCTTTGTTTATATTTTTGTTCAACTTTTCTTTATATTTTTATGGACTATTTGTACGGATGCATCCCTGAACAATATATTAATAATTTTTATATTTTAAACTTCGTATGAATGGGAATGTAATATCTAGTCTTCTGCAACATCTTGCTTCAACACTGTATTTGTGAGATTTATACCTATGGGTTTTTTTCATTGTTGCTGATGAATAGTATTCTGTTGTTGAAAAAACAATTTTTCATTTCGGATATTTAGGGGTTTTTCCCCAAGTTTTCGTAATTGCAAACAATGCTGCTATAAATTTTCTTGTACAAATCTCCTTGCTCGCATATGTAAGAAGTCATTTGGGATATATACCAAAGAGTGAAATTGCTGGTTTATGAGACATGTTTATACATTCAGCTTTACTAGATTTCATCAAATTGTGCTCCAATGTAGATGTCCCAGATTATAGTCCTACCACCAGTAATGAGAATTCCCATTAATCTGCACTCCCATTAATTTGGTATTGCGAGACTCCCTAGTGTTTACTGATCTTATTGGTGTGAAATAGTTTCTAGTTGTGATTTTAATTTGCATTTTCCTGCATTTCAATGAGTTTGAACATCCTTTACGCTATGTTTATTGGCCAGTTGGTTTTCCTAGTTTATGAATTTCCTTTTCATACCCTTTGTCCATTTTCCCTTTGGTTTGATTCTGGGTGCATTTTCCTGATTAGTAGGAGTTCACTATATATTCTGCATAATAATTTTTGTGGAATATACACATTTTAAATAACTTCTCCCAGTTTTAAATAACTTCATTTTCCTTGTGGGGTCTTTTCAGGAGCAAAATTTCTTAATATGAGCATCATATAGTTTGTCAATCCTTCCTTGAATAGATATTCCTTTAGAGTCTTAACAAAATTCTTCCTTAGGCCAAGATCATGAAGACAGTTTGCCATATTTTCTTCAAAATGGTTGAAGTTTTGGTGTTTTACATTTAGGTTCTTTGATACAGCTGGAGCAATGGCCAACATGGAATCCTTACTTTGGCAGATTTTATGAGCACAGAAGCAAAGCCTTTGTCAGCAGTTCTTTTGGGGAATAGGCTTCTCCAGCATCTTACTGATCTGAGTAGAAGGCAATGCAGCTCTCAGCAATCTGCTCTCTTTTTTTTTTTTTTTAAACATCTTTATTTTGGTATAATTGCTTTACAATGGTGCGTTAGTTTCTGCTTTATAACAAAGTGAATCAGTTATACATATGTGCCCATATCTCTTCCCTCTTGCATCTCCCTCCCTCCCACCCTCCCTATCCCACCCCTCCAGGTGGTCACAAAGCACCTAGCTGATCTCCCTGTGCTATGCAGCTGCTTCCCACTAGCTATCTACCTTATGTTTGGTAGTGTATATATGTCCATGCCTCTTTCTCGCTTTGTCACAGCTTACCCTTCCCCCTCCCCATATCCTCAAGTCCATTCTCTAGTAGGTCTGTGTCTTTATTCCCGTCTTACCCCTAGGTTCTTCATGACCTTTTTTTTTTTTCCTTAGATTCCATATATATGTGTTAGCATATGGTATTTGTTTTTCTCTCTCTGACTTACTTCACTCTGTATGACAGACTCTAGGTCCATCCACCTCACTACAAATATCTCAATTTCATTTCTTTTTATGGCTGAGTAATATTCCATTGTATATATGTGCCACATCTTCTTTATCAACTCATCTGATGATGGACACTTAGGACACTCCCTAACACCATACACAAAAATAAACTCAAAACGGATTAAAGACCTAAATGTAAGGCCAGACACTATCAAACTCTTAGAGGAAAACAGAGGCAGAACACTCTATAACATAAATCACAGCAAGATCCTTTTTGATCCACCTCCTAAAGAAATGGGAATAAAGACAAAAATAAACAAATGGGACCTAATGAAACTTAAAAGCTTTTGCAAAGCAAAGGAAACCATAAACAAGACGAAACGATGACCCTCAGAATGGGAGAAAATATTTGCAAATGAAGCAACTGACAAAGGATTAATCTCCAAAATTTACAAGCAGCTCATGCAGCTCAATAACAAAAAAACAAACAACCCAATCCAAAAATGGGCAGAAGACCTAAACAGACATTTCTCCAAAGAAGATATACAGATTGCCAACAAACACATGAAAGGATGCTCAACATCATTAATCATTAGAGAAATGCAAATCAAAACTACAATGAGGTATCACTTCACACCAGTCAGAATGGCCATCATCAAAAAAGCTACAACCAACAAATGCTGGAGAGGGTGTGGAGAAAAGGGAACCACCCCTCTTGCACTATTGGTGGGAATGTAAATTGATACAGCCACTATGGAGAACAGTATGGAGGCTCCTTAAAAAACTACAAATAGAACTACCATATGACCCAGCAATCCCACTACTGGGCATATACCCTGAGCAAACCATAATTCAAAAAGAGTCACGTACCAAAATGTTCATTGCAGCTCTATTTATAATAGCCAGGACATGGAAGCAACCTAAGTCTCCTTTCTTGTACAACGCTGTTTCCTAGGGCAAGCGTGCTTCTGGAGCTCTTGGTTATTGTTCAAAATTTTGCTCATTCATAAATCCATATCCCATCTCTCCCTTAGTCTCTGGTAACTGACCAATCTTAAGATGGCACTCTCTTTTCTCAGGGCAGCCCAATGTACTAACCTTCTAGGAAAGATTTTACTCAGGGATGTCCAGGTCCTTTTCTCACCCACCAAATTTTGTTTAAAAAGAGGAAAATAAACTCACTAGTTTAAACTCTAGGTTAGGGTAATGTGCTTTACTCTACAACCAGGGATGCTTTGGCCAGCCAATAAATACATATTACTTACACTCAGTCAATCCAAACTTTAATGTCTCCTATTTTCTAACTTGATCTACCAAATATATAAATATTAACATAGACAAAAATCCCTGTTAAAATGTTGCGTTCCATCTATATAACTCAATTTGGTTACAGATAGTAAAAAATAAAGCCCATAAATGGAGCTCCCTCAGACTGATGCGTTTTGTTATTCTCTCCTTCTCACCAGTAGTTCAGTACTGGGTTTTTCCCTCTACTCTCTCACGTAACTTCATCACCATCAGAGGAGTTCCCGTATGTCCAGGGCTTCATGTAGTGAACACAGAGGTTGATATGGCTGTGGATGCCCTTTCTTAGACCATGTCTGGCCCTATTATCTCATATAATAAGTTTATATAAAATTATAGTTGTAGAAAGGAGAGCAAGAAAAAGAGAATGAATTCTTCAACTCCTGTCAATGGAAAGTCTTTACCAGAAAAAGGTAGGGAAAAAGAATTCTGAGTAGTGAAAGTGATTCCAAACTGTGCTCAAACAGGAAATCATCTCTGGTGCTTGACAGGGCCTGGAGGTAAAAGACAAGCCTAACATAGACTTTACTGATGTTCCTCCTGCTACAAGTCGAGGTCACTTCGTTCAGGGGTCAAACAGGTAACTGGAAATGCTGGGGTTTGAATCTGTGGTTTTACCAAGTTAAGTCAGTTCAGTCTAACTTGTGCCTTTTATAACCAACCAGGTTGTGCACCAGGAGCAGAGTAAAAAGGGACCTGACAAGGACGATGCTGATTTGGAAGTGGAGGCTCCTGTAGGCCATGAGACAAGGCCTAGGGAAAGGGAGTTGAAAAAGTCCTCAACTCTTTTCATTCAAATGAAGGAAATATCAAGTGCTCTAGAGAGGGTGAGGAGTCAAAGATGTGGAACTCTGGGATAAATGCAGCAAGCTTATAAGTCAGAGAGTGAGGAAAATTTGTACAACTTAGGAATAACTGCTAGGAGGAGAAACACATTTTGTGTTCACTTCATATTCTCCCTAACCTTTATATCTTTTACAGTTCAATTTTAGTAATTAAATTCCAGGAAGCAAAAAAGAAACAAAAGTTGGGGGGAGATACTTGGAAGGCAATTCCATAAGGGATTCAGAAGGAATCATGTAGGAAAAAATACTGCTCCAGAAGAGGCAGGATAGAAACTGAAACTTTTCTTAATTGGCCTGAAGAAATCTCTTAGGACCTAGAGGAACTTCCTAGAAGTAGAGATAAAAGACATTTAGTTCCGTTACTGCATCTGTGAGGATAATATTTGATGAGGTGATAATAGTTAAAGGAGATAAAAGGGATGATTTTATGTAAAATAAACAAAAATGAGGCTGAACAGCAAACTAACTCTCAGGATGCAAATGCTTAGTCATATTGAAAACAACTTCTGTTGGAAGAAAATTGATAAAGATCCACCTGTCTGAATCTTCAGAAGATTTTGGATTATAAACTGATGCAGTGAATTAACATCCTGAACAATGAAGGGATCATTTACAATCTCTTGATGGAGCAAAATTTTCAATGAAGAAAAATGAAAACAGGTTTAAAAAAAAGCTGTTTGGTGATTTGGGCACCATATTACAAATGTATATAACTTAAATGGAAAAAAAATAGAAAATGAAGCAGATCAAAAGTGATAAATATAAATGTTACTACCTTATAATTTATAGTTTATAATATTCAGATTATAGTATACAGTTAAGATGTAGCAACTCTCTATAGCTTGAAATTTTAAAAATCTCTCTGCAGCGTACACAATATATGGTATGAATGAAATACACATTTACTCAAATGTTTCTGCTTATGTTAGGTAGAGAGAAGCCCCCTCCCTCGGATAAGAAAAGCTGCTTATACATATGCAGCTGATTCAGACAGTAATTGCAAAACATGTTCTAAGATAGGCAGATGGGATTAATTTACTACTACAGTATTTCACCATGACAAGGGAGACACTTGCAAAGATTATCAAACCCATTTTCTCTTTTTATTGTTTGAAAATCAAAAGATTAAAAACCTATTAGATGAGTCCTTGGTTCAATTTGTGCTTCAACTGGCCCATAAGACATTTTTCAGAGATCAAATTACTGAAAATGGAGAAAATACTGTAAATGAATAACACTTTTTCTATTACCAAAAAAATCTCTCAAACATCTGGTATAATGTTCTGTACTCTCAAAGCAGATACATTGTGCTTCACACTCAAATTAAGTTTGAGTATATAAACTCTACTTTCTGATTTTTATGATAAAAATTAAACATATTACCAAGGGCATATTATCCTAGATGAAATTTGATTCTTTTAACAAAGAAGAAATTTAGAAAGTGTCTAGGCAATTAGATATAAGCTAATTATGACAACACTATGGAAAAGTTTATCACTTCCCATACATTCTCCTCAATCTTTCACAAGCATTTTATTTTTCTTGGCAAAGACTGAATTCACAGTCATTAACTAAAACATAAGTCCTTTCTTTTTTCTTTAATACTTGTACCACTTTTGGAATAAGTGGTGCAGTTAAGTAAAGGAATCATTTTAACACTCATTAGGTCAAACTCTAGTGCTTTCGACCAAAACCCTCTGTGAGTTTAAAGTCACTTTTCATAGTAAGGTCAAAAAAATGACATACATTACTAAATCCCTAAACTCTGAGGTTGTGCTACCTTTTCTTAATTATATATGCTTAAAATGTTAGACCTCTAGGGCTTGTGTCTTATTAGCTTACTCTCAAATTTCCATATTTAGCTTAAAGTAGTTCAGAAATAAGATTGATAGTATTATATAGTAAGAAAAGACAATAATATGTTACAAATAATTGTCATTAATAAACTCAGAATAACCTTACTAGTTATTCAACATTATAATAATCATAATTCATAACTTGCAATTGTTAATATGGTATAACTTCTATGGTAATAAACTAATATGTGTCACTAAAATTGTAAGTCCTTCTATCACAAAAATGGGACTGAAATCTTAACCTCATTAGCTTTTTCAAACTAAAGTTTCAATAAATTAATCAGCTTTCAACATCCCTTTAGCTTTTAAATCTACTGGTAGTTAAATGTTAATATATTGTTACATTTATAATATGTTAGGGCATAATATTTACATTTAATTATAATTTTAATTGAATAATTTCTATCAAATTATGGTATATTTATGAGATATATAATATAAAAATATATAAAATATAGATTATATATAATACACATATATAATTTGAGAAATGTTGCTACTTTATATTTTATTTTATTATACATATATGTTCAATCAGTACAAATCATGTTTTATAGGATAGCTTACACCTCTAGATTTTTCAGGCATTTCCACAGTTAAGTGCCTTCAAGTTATCAAAATTAGGAGATTTTTAATGAGTAATAGAAACAAAATATAAGTGAAAAGGAAGAGTGCCAATATGTTGAAAATTCTAATAAACTATTCATAAGCATGTCGTATATTAAAACTGATTGGAGTTTTCTGGATCTTTTAAGTCAGAAACTCCCTCTTTACTCTTACTAAGAAATAATTTTCTATTAATAACCAAGGAATTTAAAATGGAAAGAACACATAATGAAAACTAATAGGTTACAAATAAATCTAAGAAAATAGAGTCTAAAAAAGACATCCTTTTATTTACAACAGCTTTATAGCTGAAATAGTAGCTTTACAGAGCTATGAAAAATTAATAATTCCTATCATAAGAAGTATCAGGTA